>NC_056762.1:41119519-41439519 GCF_018687715.1 Carya illinoinensis | reverse complement strand
AGTAAAACTCTTTTTTGATTCTTGCATATGTTTTATATACTCCTGTGTGGCCCCCTAATGGACTGCTATGAAACTGCTGCAGGATCTCTTGCTGAAATGGCTCTAAGTTCCCAAGGTGAAGCCTGCCTTTGTAAAAGAGGAGGCCATTGCGAACTTGGTATCGGGTTTGGTCCAAGATTCACTTATGGTAGTTGCTTATTAGCTCCTACAACTGGGAATCTTGGGGGTAAGTCTTCTTTAACTCCTCGGTCCATTGGGTTTGAATGGTGCTTATGGCTTGGCATTGTGATTGGGTGGTTGGTTATGTAAGGTGGATGGGCTGATGGTGATCTGTTTGGATGGTTGGGTTGTGTTCTGGAATGGTTTTTGGGTTGATTGTGGGTTCTGGTTTTTCTGTATAAGGTAGCCTAGACAGGGCATCAACTACTTTGTTGGTTTCCCACTTCTGTATTCTACCGAGAAGTCATACCCTAGCAGTTTTGACACCCACTTCTGCTGAGCAGGGGTACCCACCCGTTGCTCCAGTAGGTATTTCAAGGCCTGCTGATCAGTACGGACCTTGAAATGCTGCCCTACCAAGTAATGCCTCCATTTCCTTATGGCCATCACCAAGGCTAATAATTCCTTCTCATAAGTTGAAAGCATGAGACTTCTACCCTTCAATCCCTGACTTAGATAGGCAATTGGTCTTCCCTTTTGCATTAGAACAGCTCTCAATCCTTCTCCTGAGGCATCACATTCCACTACAAAACTCTTAGTGAAATCAGGTAATTTTAAAACTGGAGGACTAACCATAGCTTCTTTGAGCCTATTAAATGCGGCCTGTGCTTTATCAGACCACACGAATGAATTTTTCCTGAGTAGAGCAGTTAGGGGCGCTGCTATGGTGCCATAACCCTGCACAAATTTCTTGTAGTACCCAGTGAGTCCCAAAAATCCTCGTAAGGCCTTCAAACTTTTGGGCAGTGGCCAGCTCTACATAGTTGAAATTTTGTGAGGGTCAGCTTTTACACCCTCTTTAGAAATTCTGTGACCTAGATACTCCACCTCACTGCAACCAAATACACACTTAGACTGCTTTGCAAATAAATGATGGGACTGTAATGTTTCCAATACAATCCGTAAGTGCTGTAAATGATCCTCAACCAACTTGCTGTAAATCAGTATATCATCAAAGAAAACCAAAACAAACCTCCTTAGATTCGGTCTAAATATTTCACTCATCAACCCTTGAAATGTGGAGGGGGCATTGGTAAGCCCAAAAGGCATTACCAAAAACTCATAATGACCCTCATGGGTCCTAAAAGCTGTTTTGGGTATATCTTCTTCTTACATTCTGATTTGATGGTAACTAGAGCGCAAATCTAGTTTTGAAAATATTTCAGCCCCAAAGAGTTCATCCAATAATTCATCAATATTAGGAATAGGGTACTTATCCTTTACCGTGTCTTTGTTGAGGGCACGGTAGTCCACACACATACGCCAACTTCCATCCGCTTTTCTAACCAGCAGCACCGGAGATGAATACGGACTTTGACTCCCTCGTATAACACCACTGCTTAACATTTCTGTCACCAGCTTCTCAATTTCAGCTTTTTGGTAATAGGGATACCTGTAAGGACGAACACACATTGGTTTTGAGTTCTCTTGCAAAACAATTTTATGGTCATGACTCCGGGGTGGAGGTAGGCCATGGGGTTCGGAAAACAACCCTTCAAAATCTTTCACTATTTTTAACACTGATGGGATGCTAGTGGGTTCTGTGATTTTCACTTCTGCCCCAATTAAATGTAACCAAACTCCTTTAACAACTCCCTTTTTGAATTTGGGGATGTGTTCCCCTTCCTCTAACGATTCACGAGGTGGTTGCAGCCCTTGCAATTTACATTCACTGCCCCTGAAATTAAACTGCATAATTAAGTCAGAAAAATTCCACAAAATGGACCCGAGACCTCTTAGCCAATCAACCCCTAACACCACATCACAACCTCCCAAAGTCAATAAATAAAGGTTAGCTTTAACCCCTAAATTTTGTAGTTGGATAGAAACTACCCTACAATAACCTTGGCAAGGAAGGCTATCTCCATTAGCCACTTTGACTGTCAACTGGCTCTCTCCCACTGGCAGTCTCGACCTCCTTGCTACATATGAATCCACAAAACTATGTGTGCTTCCTGTGTCAATGAGAACTAAAACCTTTTGGTGATTAATGAAACCTTCAATCCTCATAGTCTTAGGTGCTAGAGAACCTGCCATGGCGTGTAATGAAATGCCTAACAGCTCTCCAATTTCTTTTTCCTCCCTAACAGGATCCTTTGCCTGAATAATGGCCAGATTCCCTTCACTGTTGTCAGCCTCCTCTTCTTCTTCCCTTTCTTCCCCTAATCCTTCCAGTAGAAAAAGCTTGGGCCTGGTACACTTGTGTCCAAAGTGATATTTCTCATCGCAGTAGTAGCAAAGTCCCTTCTCCCTTCATTCTTGCATTTGGGTAGGTGTAACTCTTTTTATGGGAATGGTGGGTCTCCTGTTTTGATTGTAGGTGGTTGGAAAGGTTCTGTTTTCAGGTCTTGGTGGTGGAGGTGGTAACCTCATTAGGGGTGTGGGTGCAGGCAGCTTGGGAATATAGGGATTGGTGGGTATATACTGGCTGTGATTTTTGCTTGTCATCCCCTTATTCCTCCTAGTCACTTCCTCTTCCTGCAACTTAGCGAGACCAAACGCAGCAGAAATAGTGTTAGGTTTAAGCATAGTTACCATAATTTTCAGGTCATCCCGTAGGCCACTAATAAAGGTGCTAATACGAAAATCCTCTGTAAGCCCACTAATCCTGTTAGATAACATCTCAAATTCAGTTTGGTATTCTTCCACCGTAGTGGTTTGCCTAAGTTTGGTGAACGCCCCTACTGGATCCTCATAGGTAGAAGGCCCAAAACGCACCTTAAGTGCTGAAATAAATTCATCCCATCCACCAATAGGCCCTGAATCCATTAACCAACAATACCAAGACAATGCTTTGCCTTCCATGTGGAAGAAGGCAATTTGCAGTTTCTGATCCTCGGGTGTTTTAAAATAAGCAAAAAATTGTTGGGCTTTGAGAATCCACTCCATGGGTTCTGTCCCATCAAACTTGGGAAAATCTAATCTAAGGGACCTAGCATGAATCCCCCCATTTCCGTCAAACAAAGGGTTTTGATTAAACTGACCTTGTACACGTGAAGACTCCTCTCCTCGTACTTGATTAGTACTTTGTACTGCCAATTGTTCATAACTGGTTGCTAAATTGTTGAGTTGTTGTAGTACTGCCTCCAGCATATTTTTGTGGTGCTCTTGTTCCTTTCGCAGGTGCACAGTTTCACCCTTTAACATAGAAACTACTTCTGCAAGTTGTGCAAAGCATGTACCCTCAGCCATTACGCAGGAACGCGGCTCTGATGCCACTGTTATAACACAGAACTTGTAATGTAAATTTGATAGGCTCTTCGAGGGGCCTGGTCCTCCAAATTGTAATATCCAATTATGTAGAAACTGATCATACTTCATTAAGTGTAACTGTAGTATTTAAATGCAAAACAGGAAATACAGGAAGACTTGGTCCAACACACTCGGTCCAACATGACCCATGACCCCACGTGACTCAACAAACTGATAAGGGCTAACAGACGTGCCCATGACTCTTAACAGATTTAATAAACAACTTAACAGACTCACTAACCGGCTATAATCATTTAACCCATCAATCTCGGCCCATGACTACTGGCCCGGCCCCTTCACTTCAGACATACCCTAAAGACTAGGGTTATTGTCGGCTCATAACAAGGGGCTTGGGATTTTGCTGTAAGAGTTCCTTGCCCCTTCTCTTTTTCTCCCTTTTCTTTGGGTGGGGTTGGGAACTATGGCGGTTTAACTTTTGTTTGGTGGCCCATAAAGTTAAAGCCAAGGCCAGAATAGTGAAAAGACTAATTAAGGCTTGATGAAGGATTTCCAGCCCCAGTTCATGCTTTCAACATGTCAAATAGATTATAAAACTAAAAGACATTATATGTCTTGAGAAGTCAACATTTGTTGGTTTTTCCACTTTGGTGTAAATCATTAACTCTAATTGATTAATTGAAATGGAACATAAATGAATAAAGAGATGTCGAAGCCTGAAAGTACGTCTTCTAAATTAGGAATTATATGACTAAGTTTTCTCATATGAACTTGAGAATTGGTTTGGACCTGACATAATTAATTTCAGTGGCTGATTGCTGGTTCCTTACGATATAATGAACAATAACTTCTTTTGAGAAGCCAAAGTTGCCGTGGATAATAAAGCAAATTATAGGTACTGTGTAGATGACTCTGATATTGCAATAGGCCTGGGTGTTGATGCATTTTTGTTTCTCATGACTAGCCAAGTCATTATAATGGTTGCAAGCCGAGGCTTCTATTGTGGAAAGCCATTGAGTCCTGGAGGTTCAAGAGCCTTGGCAATTGTTCTTTTCATTATCTGTTGGTATGTGCCCTTACCAATGTGACAATAAGTTTTAGTCTCCGACAGAATTGAAATTTAGACTTCGACATTAGTTTATATGACAATCCTTATTGCAACTTAACTTTAATTGAAAACCACTCATGTAAGAATTTATCAAGCGCCTAAGCTTTGCTTCTTGTACGTACTATATGAGATCAAGATGATTGTTTTATCCTATGATCTCTCTCAAGCTGTTTTTCTTGATTGCAGAAATCTACTTGTTGGCTGGTTCAATGAGGAATGCATACCACACCAAGTATGCAATAGCCGATGTAGATCCTCGATCTTGCTCAATCTTGAGAAAGGGAGTTTTTCGAGCAGAAGTAGCTTTCATTTTCTTCACTACCATATTTTGTGAGTTTTATTTGTTTACTCTTCCAAGGCCAGTGAAACCTTCCAGCCATATGGTAGAGACCTTGGTGTGGGTGTGGGAACCTACAAATCAGCTGCATTAAGGTGATCAATTTGTGGCAACTACTTTGCATGTAAAGAAGCTACGCACCTTCTCTGCCTATTGTCTTTTGATGGGTTGTCTGAGATTTGTTTGAGATCTGTCTACTCTGTTGTTTCACTGAATTTCTGTCAAAAGCTTTCAAGACAAATTTCCTGCTCAAAACAAACCACTCTATCCCTCCTCCCACCCAAAAGTGTGTTTTTCGATTGTACAACATACGATTAACCGACTTTGAATGAAATCATATTTGCCAATGAATAGAGGCTTGCAATACTTGTGTCTGTGAGGGCAGCCAACCGTACAAGAAAGTTGAATAGCAACTCTCCAAATTGCTCCATTTGAGTTGTTCTAAATTCCACATTTTCAAAAGAGTTGAGAATTTTATGGGTGATCTTCCATCTGACCTATCATAATTTTCTTTTCTTTTCTTTTTTTGGTTTGGTTCATATTTACATGAACTAGAGCTTAGTGCTATCACAACCATCATGGTTATGAATCAATTTGAAAGAGAGAGAAAGTCATAAATTTATCTTAACAAACCAATCTTGATAAGAGTTTATAATAAGAAGCTTAATGATAATGTCTCTCTTGATTCTGAATAAACATAGAAGAAAAATCAAAACTCAGCTAGTTAACTGATTATGGATCCTAATATACTCTATTTCTGTGGAATCTGCATAAGCAAGGAGACAATGGTTTGAGATTCTGTGCCAGTAAAGGGATGATCCTCTTTCATGGACATCTCAATTCTGGGTACATTTTTCTTACCATCTAGAAGTGGGTTAGTCTCTCTAATGAATTTCCATCTGTGTAATTCTTCTTTTTTAGGAGGTAGATTTTTTTTGTAACTTGTCAGAGTTTCGGCTTTCTCAAACACCTGGCAAGGACACTTATTGCCCCAAGATCTCTCATTCACGGCTTTATTTCCAAACTAGAACATTATAACCTCATGGATTTGTTGCGATTTCTTAACTTCTTTGGTCAACCCTTTGTTTGAGATTGAAAACTAGTTTTCCTTATTTTCTTGAGTATTGAACTGAGCATTAGACCTACCAAATGTTGTTACTGATAATAATTCAGTTAGCATGCCTTTTACTGGAGATGACTGCTGGCTAAAGGTCCCAAAACCATGAATCCTTGTTACATTCTGAGCTCTATCTCTCTCTTCTTTGAGAATAGGGCCTTTCACAAGCAACTTTAGTATTCTCTCTAATTTCTTTCTAATAGAAAGGTCCCAATCAAATCTACAAGTGAGTATTAAGATCTTGTCACAACTACACATACTGCCAACACGAGTTCTTGCTGGTTGGTTCACAATAAAGAGGAGGGCAAAAACAAGTTCTTGTTGTTCACGATAGAGAGGGGGAGAAAAACGAGTTTGACCTGGTTGGCTTGCGACAGAGAGGAGAAAAATGAGTCTGAGATGTTTGCTTTTGAATTTCAAAATTTCAAATATCGAGGAAGGAACTGACAGCAAATCACATACTTGATAGAAGCTTCAAAAGATAGAAGACAGAGAAAGGCATTTAGTGGCATTTAGCTTTTGTAGGGGAGAAAAGAACAAATAAATCAAAGGTAGTAAACGAATAGTTTTTAGTGGTAAGAGTATCATTATCCGTATTTTTAATAAAGTTTCTCTCACTGAAAGCTTCTAACAAGGGTAGGCAATGAGGCAGACGTTGGACTAAGAAGGTAACAATTGCAGAGAAAAAAATAAAAAAATAAGGTGGGTGGTAAACGGCTAGGCCAAAGACATAAGGGTATCATTTCCCATATACCTAATCCTGAAGTTGACTCTTCAGAAACCAAACACAAAGAAATCTGCAACCCTAAATATGCTTTTGATATGGTCTGATGACCTGTTTTGACAATTTCCTTAATAGTGAATAAAGACAAAAAATAAAAACAAAAACAATACTATGTTCCATTACCCAGCACTCAGACTCGAAACCTTATAAATATTCCTAGACCCGTTTGACTAGCCCCATAACCGTCCTCTCTGTTCCATTAAATATTCCTCGAAGAAGATAGCTATGCCCATTAACGAAGGTTTCCAAGTAGGTGTTTCAAATTGCTATGTATTCAAGAGCCGTCTGCAGGAGTATACTAAAAAAGTTGGGACTTCCTACACCTATGTACGAAACTATCAAAGAAGGCCCTTCCCATTAACCTTCTTTCAGATCAACTATAATACTGAATGATGTTAGATATGATTCTTCGCTTGGGTTTTCCAATCCTAAGACAGTTGAGCAGTCAGCTGCCGAAGTTGCTTTGTTGGAGTTAGCTAAATCTTTTGAAGTTAATCAAAGCATCTCTCAACTTATTCATGAAACAGGGCTATGCAAAAATCTAGTTCAAGATTATGCTCAAAATATGAATTACGCAATTTCAATATATTAGTGTCAAAAGGCTAAATCCCCAAGCCAAGAACCACTTACTTGGAATTACTATTGAGATAGGCGGGATTTGTTACATTGGAATTGCAGCAAAAACAAAGAAAGAAGCAGATATTAAAGCTGCTAGAATTGCGTTTTTAGCCGTTCATTCAAGTACGACTCAGTCATCCGAGAAACCCTTTCTTAACTCACAGTTAACAGTAATTCTTGGAATGGCGTGCTTTGAATTTTTTTTCTTGCCAAGTATTGTTGTTTTTTTAAGGTATTGAATTGGTTTGGGGGATGGTCTTGCAGATTTGGCAGAACTCAATAATAAATTCTAGAGTCAGAACAAGGCTTCAGTCCATAAGGTAATGATACCCTTACGAGGACTATTTGTTTGGCTTTTACTATTCGTCAATTTATTTTTTCTTTTTCTCTTGATAGAAGCTGGGCGCCTTCTCTGCCTTTTATCTTCTGATGGGTTGTCTAAGATATGTCTACTTTGTTGTTTCACTAAATTTTTGTCAGAAGCTTTCAAGAGAAATTTCCCGCTCAAAACAAACCGCTATGTCCCTCTTCCTGCCTAAAACTGTGTTTTTCAATTGTACAACATACGATTAACCGACTTTGAATAAAATCATGTTTGCCAATAAATAGAGGTGTACGATACTTGTGTCTGCGAGAGCAGCCGACCGTACAAGAAAGTTGAGTAGTAACTCTCCAAACTGCTCATTTTGAGCTGTTCTAAATTCCACCTTTTCAAAAGAGTTGAGAATTTTATGGGTAATGTTCCATTTGACCTATCATAATTTTATTTTCTTTTCTTTTTTTGGTTTGGTTCGTATCTATATGAACTTGAGCTTAATGCTATAACAACCATCATGATTATGAATTAATTTGAAAGAGAAAGAAAGTCATAAATTTCTTTGAACAAACCAATCTTGATAAGAGTTTCTAATAAGAATCTTAATGATAATGTCTCTCTTGATTCTAAACAAACATAAACAGGAAAAATCAAAACTCAGCTAGTTAACTGATTATGGATCCTAATATACTATATTTCTATGGAATCTTCATAAGCAGGGAGGTAGTGGTTTGATTCTCGGTGCCAATAAAGGGATGATCCTCTTCCATGGACATCTCAATTCTGGGTTCGTTTTTCTTACCATCCAAAAGTGGGTTAGTCTCTCTAGTGAAGTTCCATCTGTGCGACTCTTCTTTTTTAGGAGGTAGGTTTTCTTTGTAACTTGTCAGAGTTTCAGCTTTCTCAAGCATTTGGCAATGGCACAAATTGCCCCAAGATCTCTCATTCACCACTTTATTTCCAGACTAGAACATTATAACCTCATGGATTCGTTGCAATTTTTGAACTTCTTTGGTCAACCCTTTGTTTCAGATTGAAAACTAGTTTTCTTGATTTTCTTGACTGTTGAATTGAGCATTAGACCTCCCAAATGTTGTTATTGATGATGATTCAGTTAGCATGCCCTTTACTAGAGATGATTGTTGGCTAAAGCTCCCAAAACCTTGAATCCCTCTTATTACATTCTGAGCTCTATCTCTCTTTTCTTTGAGAAGAGCGCCTTTCACAAGCAACTTCAGTATTTTATTTGATTTCTTTCTAACAGAAAGTCACCAATCAAATCTACATGTGAGTAGTAAGATCTTGTCACAACTACACATACCAACAACATAAGTTCTTGCTAGTTGGTTCATGATGGAGATGAGGGCATAAACAAGTTCTTGTTATTCACGATGGATAGGAGAAAAACGAGTTCGGCTTGGTTGGTTTGTGATGGAGAGGAGAAAAATGAGTATGAGATGTTTGCTTTTGAATTTCAAAATGAAAATGAAAGTTCAAACATCGAGGAAGGAATTGACAATAAATCACATACCTGACAGAAGTTTTAGAAGATATAAAGGCTAAAGCAGAGAAAGGCATTTAGCTTTTGTAAGGGAGAAAAGAAAGAATAAATCGAGGGTAGGAAACGAGTAGTCTTCGGTGGTAAGGGTATCATTACTCTTATTTTTAATAAAACTTCTCTCACTAAAAGCTTCTAACAAGGGTAGGCAATGAGGAAGACATTGGATAAAGAAGGTAGCAACATCAGAGAAAAAGAATAAAAAAATAAAGGTGGGTGGTAAACGGGTAGGCTAGAAATGTAAGGGTATAATTTCCTACATACCTAATCTTGAAACTGACTCTTCAGAGACCGAATCCTAAAAAACCCCCAATCCCAAATATGCTTATGATATGGTCTAATGACCTACTTTGACAGTTTCCTTAATAGCTATAAAGTGAATGAAGACAAAAAAGATACTATGTTCTATTACCCAACACTCAGACTCAAAAAGTTATAAATATTCTTAGACCCCCATAACCTTCTTCCTCTTTTCTCCATTAAATATTTTTTTCATTTAATAGAACAGAGAGGAAGGTTATGGGGCCAATCAAGGGGGTCTAGAAATATTTATAAGGTTTCGAGTCTGAGTGTTGGATTATAGAACATAGTATCATTTTTGTTTCTTTTTTTTTTTTTTTTTTTGTCTTCATTCACTTTATAGCTATTAAAGAAACTATCAAAGTAGGTCATCAGAAGCATATTTGGGGTTAGGGATTTCTATGGATTCGGTTTTTGAAGAGTCGGCTTTAGGATTAGCTATATGAGAAATGATACCCTTACATCTCTGACCTACCTTGTAAACGATCCAGCCCAATTATCTAAAGACAATTTTATGGACCTAAATTTTATTGATGGGCTATATAGGAAAGTCCAATTGCAATTTTTGGATAATCATGTGCCCAAAATTTATTGTAGTGGATTAGATAATTTTTATTAGACTTAATATTTGGGCTAAAAGTCCAATTCATATTTATAGACCAAGTGGACTTATTTTTTATCGAGGCCAAAGAAATTAAATATAAACCCAAATGCAATACCCAACCCACCTAGCACATACACATGCATGTCTTTCTTTCCCAGTGTGATTTCCTACTCTGAATGGTTTCCTATTTTGTAAACGTTGACAACCGATTTATTCCATTTCGGCCTTCAGCTGCTTTCTTCGTCTCGAAGATTTCAGACTTGTCGACTTACAGACTGTATTTATACTCCTCCAATTCCCTCCTTCATTTAGGCAAGTTTCACAAAATCAAAATCTCCTCAAACCATAGCAATCAAACTCTCTCTCTCTCTCTCTCTCTCTCTCTCTCTCTCTCTCTCTCTCTCTCTCTCTCTCTCTCTCTCTCTCTCTCTCTCTCTCTCTCTCTCTCTCTCTCTGAACTGAGACACCCATAATTTCCAGCCCTTCCCCTCTAGTTTCAAAAACCACGCTACATGGCAAAACTCCCACCGTCTCACACCATCGTGAACTCACTTAGCACCACTAGCCGGAGCACCACATCATTGCATCAACAGACCCCACGCACGGCAGTTTGCGTTAGGGAGCCATGAAGCCGAAGCTCTGTTCGACCACCACCCATGGACACGGCAAACGGCAACAACTCTGTTTCCCTTCACCCAAAACAGAGCAATCATAGCCCCACATTCAAAATCCCACCACGATTGAAACAAACAGAAGAGCACCATAGGGAGCCACCATATGAGAAGCCAAACCACTGCGCCAACAACCCCAGCTACCCACACCATGAGCCACCCTAAACGACACCTCCCTCAGCCACGGAAAATGCCCATGAAAGCCATAGAACCCGCGACTACCTTTATCTCTCACAGCCAGATCTGCCACACCGGAAGCCATCACGGGGAGCCTTCGTAGAACTTGTCGACCAATCACCTTCCGTCAGCCTCACGCCGCCAACAAGCCGTCCCAATCATCTAGTCAAGATCTCCGTCGTGGCTTCATCTCTCGTGTTCTTTAGCCACCGGCCATTGTAGCAAACCACGTCGCAACGGTTCTTTCAGTAAGCTCCTCCATCGCATGGTCTCTCTCCTTTCTCACTTGTTCTCTGTACCACAAGTCTTGTGTTTGTTGAAGAAGCTCCTGCCACCCAAGTGTTTTCCTGT
Organism: Carya illinoinensis; assembly: GCF_018687715.1. Taxonomy (NCBI): domain Eukaryota; kingdom Viridiplantae; phylum Streptophyta; class Magnoliopsida; order Fagales; family Juglandaceae; genus Carya; species Carya illinoinensis. The sequence goes on along the minus strand of NC_056762.1, from coordinate 41,428,149 downwards.
TCACGTGTTTTGAACTCAAACTTTATATAGTTTTATTATGTATAAGTAAAGTTGCGTACTAATCTGCATACCAATATTAATTTCTTCATATTCAAAATTTAAATTAGCACTATTTTTAATAAAATCTACTTTTTAACCAATCACATTAGATTGGTGCACATATTAATGTACAATTGTGCTTACAATTAGATTTTTTCAACTTTATAAAGGGCTTTATCTATAGAAAAAATCTAGTTGCAATCATAACTACGCACTAATATGTGCACCAATATAATGTAATCCTAGTATTTTACTGAAGGGTATATTTTTGTTTTTAATTACATATATGTCCCTTGTTAGGCCAAACATCATGAATTTTGAATTATGTTTTATACGGAGGGTCTTAAACATTGCGTTTTACATGAGCCTTTGTTGTTTGGGCTGGGCTTTGCCTTTATTTGAAGATGTGTTGGATTTGCAGCAAATGGACCAAAAAATGAAAATATTTTATTCTCGCCAGAAATTTCTGAGATAGAAATTTTAACTCCACCGCCGAGTAATGGAGCAATCTCAAGGACAGTCCATTCCAGGAAGAAATGGGAAAGCAATGAGAACTCAAATATAATTGTTGAACTTTGTGCTAGCAGCTTATGTGTTCATACCATTCCATGATGCCTCTGCTTTAGATTATTCGTTATTCAGGAGCAAGGGCTAACTTGCAATCGAATAGATTGACAGCTGATATGTGCATTACAGCTGTAGAGTAGAGATATCAAGAGGTCTCATCATAATAAGGCTTTCGATTTGCCTGCCATGCGACTATTTGGAATGTTATGTCTCTGAAATTGGAGGGTGTAAACAAGTGATCTCATAATTTGGTAAACCTTGTGAATTTTCTTGGATAGATAGATATATATATATATATATATATATATATATATATGTATACACACACGTTTTTGGTGGGTTCTGTGTTTTAATTTTGGAAGTTTGTTGATATGTAATGCGAAAAGCCCTGCAATGATTCATGGTTGGCATTCTGTAATATTCCACTAATAATTATTTAGCGGGAGAATCTCTCTTATTTCTATATTTTTGGATATGTACTTATCCAAGGGATTTTTTTTAATGCCCAAAAACAGTTTGAAACATGTTTTTCAAATGCTAATACCTTCAACAACTCTCCTTTCAGTGGAAACATTCTTTTGTTCACCTTGTAATATATATATATATGGTATCCAAATTACCTTCTTTATAATATCATATCCTCAACCATTTTCAACAAATAAAATTATCTGTTTAATTTTTATTGTTAAGAAATTGTGATATGACACAATATTAATAGTGTATAGAGTAATTCTACATACAAAGAGTATGCAAACGTTGCGTAATCGCTTTAAAAAAGAGTGGAGTCTACGATTAAAATGTTAATTTCTTTTTTCATGTGAGTCTCGTATTAATTTATTTTTCTCAAAGAGACTACGTGACACTTGCACAATTATAATTATAAATATCATTTCTCTAATATATATATTATGAAATATATTAATTACAAATTTCTTACATAAAGGAGACTGGAAAATAAAGCCAAAGAAGCCAAGCCAGAAGAAGAAAAAAGACAAGCTATATTAAAAGTTAATTATAAGTAAAGTCGCGTATTAATTTATATATTAATATTGATTTATTTATATTTAAAATTTAAATTAATATTATTTTTATTAAAATTTATTTTTTAATTAATTATATTAAATTTAATATGTAATTATATTTTAAACTAGACTTTTTCACAAGTGTAAAGGCGAACTCTTTTGTACATCTCAGGCGTCCCTCCCCGAGATACCCTCACCCCCAGCCGTTTTTGTTATTCTATCGTCCAAAAAGTAAACGAATAAATAAAGCCCACCAGGCCGCTTTGCGTTAATAATGAGAAGCATCGGTTCGATTCACCTTCTCGTCTTTAATACTCTCTACCTACACACAGTCGTCGCAACAAATCATAAAATTGCTCTCTCTCTCTCTCTTCTTCATTACTCTGCAGTGAATTGCCCCCACCGACATTCAATCAATCGCCTCAACAAATCATCAATTTGCTTTTACTTTCTTCATGTGTGGATCTAATAATTTTAAATAAACTTGTTTCATGTTCAAAATACCTAAAATGCCCTTTTGCGAGTGAGTTGAGATGCATCTTTTCAATCATTTGGCGTGATGCTGTTTTCTCTTTGGTAGACCGTTTCAGTACCATTCATTGCTTCTTCCACACTCGCTCTGGATTTTCGTATGTTATAAAGAAAAAGAGTAGATATTTGATAGAGAAGAAGCGGTGGGACACGGAGACGGAGACAGAGAAGAAGGTAGATCTCGTTGGATTGTGAAGCTTCTTATCCATGGCTTCCAAGCTTCTATTGATTGCTGTCTCAATCCTTGATGTCATCGCTTTCGGTTTGGCTGTCGGTGCTGAGCAAAGGAGAAGCACTGTGAGTATTCATTCCTTTCATCTCCGTTTCTACGACTGAACTCTTATCTCCGTTAATTTTGCTCCCATCCCATTTCAATCTTTTTGTAGCAAATTCAGCAAGTGATTATTTTCTTGCGGGTTATTTTGATTGCTGAGAAACGTAGAAAAACTAATGAGCCTTTGACTTTTTACGCCGAAGAAGAAAGGCACCAGTTTTCATTTTCTTCCTTTTACAATTTGCGGCATTCAGTTCTTTTGTATTCCTAACAAGGCATAATAGTTACGACAATCGAATTTTTTTGCGTCAAATGTTGCTGAAGCCTCACTACAGTACTGGCTCTATCTCCCGACAGATTTTTAGTTATTTATTTATTTATTTATTTTTATTTTTATTTTTTTTTCTGATGAAAATGCCAGACTTGTTTGGAAATGACTTGTCTTTCTCTCTCTCTATCTCACGCACACTTTTAAGAGGGAGATAACATTAAATTTGAGATGGGCATTGGGGAGTGTCGATTAAAGAAATATGTATGGGATATTGTTCCAGCAAAACAAATTCCCTTGAGTTTCGTACGTATTGTTGCCGGCATGCACATACGTTTGCAGGCATAAATTATGAAAAAATTTAGTTACAAGCATAATTATATATTAATATTAATATTAATCTAACGTGATTGATTAAAAAGTAGATTTTATTAAAAATAATACTGATTTAATTTTTGAATATGAATGAATCAGTATTAATACGTAGATTAGTACACGACTTTGCTTATACGTAACAAAACTCATAAGTTATACATCTAACAAACTAACAGGTTCTATTGAAATCTATTACTAAAAATTAAATCATGAAAAGTTCCTTGCCCCTTCTCTTTTTCCCCCTTTTCTTTGGGCGTGGTTGGGAACTATGGCGGTTTAACTTTTGTTTGGTGGCCCAGAAAGTTAAAGCCGAGGCCAGAATGGTGAAAAGACTAATTAAGGCTGGATGCAGGATTTTCAGCCCCAGTTCATGCTTTCAACATGTCAAATAGATTATAAAACTAAAAGACATTATATGTCTTGAGAAGTCAACATTTGTTGGTTTTTCCACTTTGGTGTAAATCATTGACTTCTAACTGATTAATTGAAATGGAACATAAATGAATAAACAGATGCTGAAGCCTGAAAGTACGTCCCCTAAATTAGGAATTATATGACTAATTTTTTCGTATGAACTTGAGAATTGGTTTGGACCTGACATAATTAATTTCAGTGGCTGATTGCTGGTTCGTTACTATATAATGAACAATAACTTCTTTTGACAGGCCAAAGTTGCCGTGGATAATGAAGCAAATTATAGGTACTGTGTCTATGACTCTGACATTGCAACAGGCTTTGGTGTTGGTGCATTTTTGTTTCTAATGGCTAGTCAAGTCATTATAATGGTTGCAAGCCGATGCTTCTGCTGTGGAAAGTCGTTGAATCCTGGAGGTTCAAGAGCCTTGGCAATTGTTCTTTTCATTATCTGCTGGTATGTGCCCTTACCAATGTGACAATAAGTTTCAGTCTCCGACAGACTTGAAATTTAGAGACTCCGACATTAGTTCATATTACAATCATCATTGCAGCTTAACTTTAATTGAAAACCACTCATATAAGAATTTATCAAGCGCCTAGGCTTTGCTTCCTGTACCATATGAGATCGAGATTATTGTTTTATCCTTTGACCTCTCTCAGGCTGTTTTTCTTGATCGCGGAAATCTGCTTGCTGGCTGGTTCAGTGAGGAATGCATACCACACCAAGTATGCAATAGCCGATGCAGATCCTCCATCTTGCTCAATCTTGAGAAAGGGAGTTTTTGGAGCAGGAGCAGCTTTCATTTTCTTCACTACCATAGTTTCTGAGTTTTACTATGTTTGCTATTCCAAGGCCAGAGAAAGCTTCCAGCCATATGGTAGAGACCCTGGTGTGGGTATGGGAACCTACAAATGAGCTGCATTAAGGTGATCAATTTGTGGCCGCTACTTTGCATGTAGATGTGACTGTCTGGACTCTCTGCATTGATTTTCTTACTCCATTGCTGTTTTTTCCAGTTTCATTGCATGTATTAAGGGTTCACTATAGTAGGTGATAGCTTGTGTATTTTTCAATTTGTCAGATGATTATCAATGACAGAAATCGTTTCATGTGTTCAAATAAAAACCAAATTTTTACCGGACTATCAAATGCATGTTCTCTCTTTTCCTTTGTGACTACAGACTTCACCCACCATTTTTGTACAACCAATTTTTCATTGTTTCCATTGAACGTTACAGCTCCATCGGTATCTGGCGATTTATTTCTGTCATTCCATTACCATATATCGAGGTATATACTTGAAACATGGGCTTCTCCAGTTAAGTAATAAATGTAATTTAGGTGCACACAGGGTAATGGTAACAGTGATCAAACTAAATTAGCAGGAGAGAACATAACTACTATTTCATCCTCTCTTCCCAAGGACGGTCGTTCTGACAGGCTACAAAATAAAATCAGGCAGTGTGTGCAAAGAAGCTGTGGCGGTCACACTGGGTTTTCAACCCAGGAACATCCTTAAGTGAATGGGATGTTGCAGGGGCTTGGTTGAATACAATCTCAGTTGAATGGGATGCTGAGAACCAATTTAGGATGACATCCATTAATTGGGTTCCAGGGGGTGCATCTATGAGAGAGAAATAGAGATGCGGACCCCGACCCTACCCATCTGACCAAGACCTCCTCAGACTTCTTGTTGGGGTAGGGGGGCTCCAACCGTCTGTTTTTCTCTCATAAATTCAATGGCAGAGGATCTGGATTCGACATTGATACTGCAAAAAATGGTGAAAGTCCCTCTTCAGCCCCTGTTGGAGGGTGTATAGAAATATCAAATTGCACTGAAAATCACAACGCACTACAATAGTACCTACTGGCAAGAAAGGCAGAAAGGCAATATAGTTTAGGATGTTAATGCAATCAAGAAGTTCAGTGGCAAAGCGATGCTTACTCCCATATCTGCCTAAGCACTGGTTTCGGTTCGTTTTCATGCTCAATGTGTGCGGCATAATTTTGGTTGCAAATGCCATGGGGCCATGATAACTGTGCATACTTATGGCATTTGAATGCAAATGGGGGGAGTTGTGATGATGCCAACTGCCATCCTCCACATTGTTATTGCGTTGCCATTTCTTATTAGTGAATACCGATCCCATCCTGAAAGCAAACGTAAAGTATTTCTTTTTCGTGAATCTAAATCTGCCAGAATGCATGCTCGCTCATGGTTTGCCAACTCATCCTACAACTAATTAAACGTAGTGTGTAAGAGATCCATGTTTCTCAGCCTGTTGCCTCTGCACTCTGCAGAGCCCAAAATACACCCGACTCCAGCCTGCAGCCTGGACCACATGACCAGCCTGACATTGCCGCTGCTAGATGCAACCGAAGACGAACTTCACACTACCAAAAACTACGAAATGTTAAAAGTTCGGATGAAAAAACAATAAAGAGTGAATATATGAATTAGAAAAGAGCTAAAATCTTCGACACAAAAAAACGAAAACTATTATTTTGAATCAATCAAACCTTAGCATTTGTCAGAATTCACTGTACGAACCGATAATCCATTGAATCAGTAGCATGTGACACGACGATTGCCCTGGCCCCTGATGCTACGCAAGCTCGTAGCATCAAGCCGTACGCATCATTTAGCTCGATTGTCCATAACTGTATATTGGACATTTATGTAGCAGCATCTCCCAGCAGATCTTTCGCAGCATTAATATTGAACTAGCTATATTTTAGTTAAAATTTAATTAATTTTTTTTAATTTAATTAATTTTTTTTAACAACATTAAATAATAAACTCTTTAAATTTATTTCTATTCTATTTAAATATTTATTTACATTCTTTTTTACAATTTTTATTTTTATGGTAGTTGGAAAGTTCATTTAAATTAATCATTTAAAAAACAGATGCACTAAAAAATATGATAATTTTTAACAAATATATTTTTAATTCAACATAACTACTTATAAACGTGCACTGCTTTAATTTGAATTGGGTTAAATGGAATGAAATGCTTATGTACTGGACACAAGTTTGTTTACCTAAACTATATTATCTCATCTTATCATTACAATTTTTTTAAATTTTTCATAAAAAATATAATAAATAATTTAACTTTTTAAATTTTAAAACAAAACTAATATTAAAAAATTATATATAATAATATTTTATTCAACTTTCAACAAATAAATCTCATTTTATCTCATCTGAACTGTGAAACCAAACAAAACCTTAGAATTGACAACATAACATATATTACATGGCAGAGGATAATTTTTCTATTGATTTGGTTTTTTCTAATAACAACAGAACATTGAGTACCTAAAGAGCTCCAGTTCTATGAAAGCTTGGGAATACATAAAAGATAAAATAAGCAAAAAAAAATTGAATGGTCTGCATATTTGGCTACACAGATTTGACCTCTAAAAAAATCAGCTAATTTTACTATTTGTTTAACTAATTTATGTTATGAAACTTAATGAAAAGGAAAGAGTTTCAAGAGATTGAGAGAGAATGAGAGGGGAGATTTTCTTATTGATCTATCTATCATATAACATCAATATACTCATATATATAGGGTTACAAAAGAGACTATGCTTTTGACGACTAGCACTATACATTTGACGGCTAGCTCACTATGCTAACACTATGTATTATGCATTTGACGGCTAGCTAAATGTGGTCATACAATTCAAGATAGTTTATAACACTTCCCCTTTGGATGACCATATTTAAAGAATATGTCTCGTTAAAATCTTGCCAAGGAAAAACCCTGTGGGAAAAAATCAATGGCGAAGGAAAAAGAGTACAGTATTCATGTGTATCGTCGAGTGCTTTACGATTGCCTCATTAAAACCTTGCAAAGGAAAACCCAGTGGGATAAAACCTTAGCGAAGGAAAAAGAGTACAATCAGCACAAGTCTTCAAGACATTACTTCCCCTGAAAAGTGCATGATAACAGGTCTTCAAACCTCCGCATTCCAATGTTCTGCATAATCTTTTTAAATGTTGCAATTGGTAATGCTTTAGTGAATAAATCTGCCAAATTTTTACTTGATCGTACCTTCTTGATATCAATTTCAACTTTCTTCTCATGAATTGCAATGATCTTCTTGTGTGTATCTGAAAGATAACTTGCATCTGTACATCCAGCTAACTGTGGACTTGATCCATGTTGATAAAATAATCACAACTAGATCTTTCTGCTCATCACTACTCTTCTGGAGTTGTACTCTTCTGGAGTTTTTGTAAATAACACAGTTAATGGAGAATTCATCAACATTAAACTGCTAACCTCCTTTTTTAATAAACACTGTGGCCAGCCTTTTTTAGATCAGACAAGCACCGCGGATTTTCAACTCTTCTGTAGGTCTCAAGCGTGCTGTCAGGCGCCGCAGCTATCAAGCGTGCTGTCATACGCCGCAGAGCTATGAAGCTATATTTCCGCTCTTTTCTCTTGCTTTACGAGAGATGTTGTATCATAATTTTCTCTATAAAAGAGATATTCAGCTCATCTTCATGCGCATTTTATCTTCTTCACTTTTCTGTAATCATACTGCATTTTTACTCTGTAATCTCTTTCTGCATTCTTATCCTACAATGGCTCAACGATCTTCTCATGGCCAATATATGAGGTACTCTGCACCTCGTTCATCAGCTGTTCCTGCTTCTACCACAGGTGCTATCATGGAATATAATGATCTGACTCATAGATCAGATAATAAAGCTATCTATGAGCTTATGAGTCTCGGTACCCGATACTCATCATCCATTGTCGCATTTTCTCAGCGACTGCAATCCAGAACTTGTGGAGTTGACAATCTCCACGAGAATATTGCTATACTTCAGCGACTTCTTCTAGAGTCCAACATGAAGATAGAATCAATAAAGCAAGAGAATAGAAATTTAAAATCCTTGCTTAAATCTTCTTTTCGATTGCTCACCCCTTTAGATAGGGATGCCATGCAGATTCTTGAAGAACAAGAGCGTTTGAAGAATGAGGCAAAGTGCCTCAAATTTCTGTAATTCTTGCTAAATAATATTTCGCAAATATTCATATTTGTGTTTCTATCTTTTGGTAGATGTTCTGTGTGCTCCCTTTTATTTCTTCTTTAATAATGCACACTGCATATCAAACTCATAATATGAATCTGAAATACTAATTGTATTTAAAAGATGGTATTTCAGAACTAATAATATCATTCATCTTCCCCTTGAAGCCGCAAGGGTTTCAGATTTATATTTCAAATATGTGCAGTTTTCATGAACTCTTCTGGAGCCTCAATGACATTTAAATGATATATATAAACTGCAATAATAGCTTGTTTCCATTTGCATTTGGATTGCTTTAGATCATATAAGGATCTTTGAAACTTAATAGAATACATATTTCTAGATGTATTCAGATTAGAAATTTCAGGCATTTTCTATCTTTCAGGGATTTATATATATATATATATATCATGATCCAATGATCCATATAAATATGCAGTTAATCATGCATATCCAAACTCTCGGTAACTTTCAAGCTAATAAAAATCTCAATATGATTTCAACCACTTTAAAATCATATCAATATTGTTTCTTCGAGAAACTAACTTGTGATTTCTATATCACATTTTCATATTAAAAGTTTCAGGCTTTTTATATCATGTATATAAATATCCACTGATATTTAACAAAAATCACATCTTTAGGTGTTTGGACTTCAAGTCCATATTTATCACATTTCACTTAGTGATATCAATTATGCAGGAATTGAGAAACTGACTCGTGATTTATATATCACATTTTTATTTCCTTTCCATAAATACCCACTAACATTCAACAAGCATCACATCTTTAGGTGTTTGGGCTATAAGTTCTGATGCATCATATTTTACTAGTGAATTAATTCTGCAGGAATTGTTTCTTTCAAATTTGGCCAATGTTTTACGTCGTATTCTTCGACGGTTATTGATTCACTTTCATCATTACTTTTGGTAATGTCAATTGTCATCTCATATGGAAATACGTTGTCGAAAACGATTTTATTTCTATCCATAATTTCTCCAATATTCATAAAATGTACCGAGATCTCGTTATTTTCAGGTACCTATCCCTCTTCAAGGAAAGACATTTTTATGAAAAACCTCTTCATGAGGCATTCTTCAGGAGATTTATATAGGAGAATTTTATACAGAAAATTTGGATGGACTTTATTGCTTGTTCTGTGGGTATGATCTCTTCAGGAGCACCAAATTATTTGTGCCTTTCTCTTTTGAGATGCTCTATCTTTTGTATCAATACGTCTCACATGCCTTTAGACATGTCTTTAGACTGCTAAATTTCTTAATTGTCCTACAGGGACTTCAATCCTCGCTGGGATTTTAGCAGCTAGAATATGAGACATTTTTATCTTATTGCATCCAAAATTTAATTATCATCTAAACTTCTGGTTCACATATAATAATCAAGATAACGTCGAATAATTTCATCTTATTTGTTTCAAGCAAATTTTTCTTTCCACTTCTGGTGGTAAGACTTTATAGTAAAAGAATCTTCTAGTTCTTTTATGGACGTCCATATGAAAATCATTTGACTTATTGTAATTCATTTTGGATGATCAAGATAACTATGAAAAGATACAAATATTTTGAATCATATCACCTTTTTAATACATCATAATATTTGATTCAATAATTTGTATAATATCATCTCAAAGAGAAAGCTTACTGCTTTTCCAATACGAGCTTCTGGCCTGAAAAGATATTCATTATCACGTCCAATCTCTTAGTTTATTTGAATGAAACGTATCATTCTTTTCATTTCAGGGAATAGAATGATATAAATTAATTATCATTTATTTCAGGGAATGATGTAGATATAGTAAAACGTGACTAATGATTCTTATCAAAAACTCATTATTTTGCTCAGTCACTGAAAGACCAGATATAAATTTAGAATATATTGTGAACGTTTGCATTTCATATTGCTACTTCAGGAGCATACTCGATATTGCTACTTGAGGAACACATTCGAGACGCTCATTCAAATATATATTCTTTCCACAATTTCAATTATGCAACTTCAGGTGCATAAATCATAATGAGCTTTTGGTACAAGTATCAATCATTTAAACTATGAGATACTCACAAGCTATTATTGATTTAGGGCGATCCTTCAAGGATGCTCCATTTCCATGCTCAGATAAATCATATCATCAATAAATAAAACTTGTATCTAAACTATGTAAATAAACATAGAATTTATCAAATAATAATAATGAATATAATCATAAATATTCACCTCAACAATAATATATTAAAAACTTACTTAAAGTTGAAGATCAATAACTTCAGAATCATCAGAACCATACACACGCAGTGTACTGAATGATTCCTCACAACCCCTCTTCCTTGTTGATCAGTCTGTCTCCATGCTTTCTATCTTAATACAAAATTTTATTTATAAACAAATAATCAAATAAGATAAAGAAAGCATACAGTAGCAGGCTGCAGGAGTGTAGGCGGGCAGAAACCATCATAGGGCCAAAAAGTCCACCCACCAACCTATTATATTTATTTTATTTTATTGTAAAGATAGTTGTTCGGCTCATCTTATCAACCTAATGGACCCCTACTAAACATGTGAAGACAAAAATAGTAGCATCGATCTATGAATTATGAATCTACTATAGTTTTCTTTCTTTGACTAGTTAGCATGCTATGTTTGAATAATATTTTGCAATACTGTTACTGTCTTCCACGTGTTTCCGGTTTTGATGGCTCATGAGAGAGAAAATTTGTTCATGTATTTCAGGCTCTTCCAGCTTACGCTTCTTTGATGGGTATCAAGGCTGTGATTCTTACGTGATACTGATTCAACTTGAGAATCAGCTCCCCTTTACCTTGACGGATTTCGGATCGGTGCTCATAGATCTTGAATCGATCACCATGGATAGCATCAGATCTGCGCCTGTGATTTGTACACAGAGCTACGGATAGAAAGACGAGAGCTTCCTGCGGTGGGTCACCGGTGGGGGTCTAGTGGTGTTTGGGTTGAAGAGAGTATTAAGAGCAGAATACACAGAAGACATAGAAGAAGAGAGAGAAAAATTCAATTGTCAATCCCCTTGGAGAGTTTGCCAAAATCAGAGATGGCTTTCAGAGAGAGAGAGGAAAGAGAGCGACGGAGTTGATCTCCTTGTTAGCCTTCTGGCTGAACCAGTACAAGCCCAGCTGCATCATCAGCGCAGCGTCGGCACCTCCCGAACTGCTTGGTTTGCATCACGAGGTCATCGTTTTCCTTGACGCGTCCCAATCAAGTTTGCAAACGTGGAAGCGTGGAGCTTGTCAATCACCATAGGCCCAGGATTTGCAAGAATGAGCTGGGCCGCCAATCTTTATTTCTGTTTAGGGGTTTTCATGCTCAAGTGCTATCGATCCGTGAAGCTGATGCTCTGACTGGCCAACTCGCGGGTGTGCAGTGTCGGCGATTACAGTACTAGTACTGTAGTGGTCTGTGATGGGTTAATCCATTGGTGCGCATGACGTCGTACACCGACAAGTGGCCGAGCACAAAGCTAAGCAGGTGGAGTAGATTAAAGATGAAAAATATCGTGGCCAAAACCACTATAATGAAAAAAAAAACAGCCGGACTCATTCTATTACCAGAGCTTCCTCATCATAAAGATTTGAGATTGGGTTTTAAGATCGGGTCTTAGCACTAGAAACTCAGAACTCAATTTTGACGAGGATTAGAGAAACTCAATTGTGCTGATAACGTGTTATGAAACTTAATGAAAATGAAAGAGTTTCAAGAGATTGAGAGAGAACGAGAGAGGAGATTCTCTTATTGATCTGTCTATCATATAACATCAATATACTCATATATATAGGATTACAAAATAGACTATACTTTTGACGGCTAGCACTATACATTTGACGGCTAGCTCACTATGTTAGTACTATGCACTATGCATTTGACGGCTAACTAAATGTGATCATATAATTTAAGATAGTTTATAACAATTTAAAATATTTTATAAGAAAAATGACTAAAATATAGCCGACTAACAGCTTTGTCGAGCCCACTACGAAGGCTCTCATACCCATAAGCTTTTACATATATATGCCTGGCGAAAGATGCTTCTGGGCCTCATTCTCAAGTCATCTTCTCTGTGCAACATTTTAAAATGTAGCCAGGATGGCTCCAATATTTGCATCCCAAATATGTCTTTAATGTAATTACACTTTTTCTTTCTTTTGAATATTTTTTAAATATTCTTAAATATTAAGAAAAAAATTATAAATTTATTAATAATCACTTATTTAACTATTAAAAAAATTAAAATACATGAAGAGGCACATTTGAGATGCACATTTAGGAATCACCCAATCATTTTTCTTTTAAAATATGCTCATTAATTACTTGACCTCAACCCAAAAGTAATTCCCTCAATGAAAAAGCATTTATTATATAATTAATTTAAGAAATGCTTTAATCATAAAAATATATATCTTGACAAAATTTATAAACTAATGTATCTTGATGTGGTATGTTAGACTGTTAAATATTTGTATTATAAAATAAATTTAACATATTATATGAAATTATATCAACTTATGAATTTACTTTTATGAAATCTCTTTAAAACTATATCACTTGTCACGTAACTTTCTATTTTTAGCTAAAATTGAATGTAACTTGCAATTTGAATGTTCCTCAATTCTCACTCCTGGGACCACGATCGATCAAACTGGCATTGTTACGGGTTTAGTTAAAATCTTTGTCGTTTCTAGATCTTGATCAATGCCAGCTTAGACGTTGCTTGAAATTCCTATACATATCCTGCTGTTTTGTAATTAATTATTCCTTGTATCTTGAATCAGCCAATAATCTTGCAATACAATCATGTTTCCACGCTTGAGCGAATAATCCTAGCTAAAACATGATTGATACTTTGTTCATGTCGAACTAGGACATTATTGATATATACTCAGAAGGCCGCCAACCTCCGCATTATGTTTCTGTTTATATATATATATATATATTGAGTTGGAAATAGTACAAAAGTGCACATGCAAGCCTTAGAAAAGCTAGAAAATGTTACATTGTCATGTTCCCTTACCTAGCTCGATTATGTACCTGCCATATGCTCTCAGTTTTCAGTGTTGATAATTCATTAATGGCGTTTCTTTATTCTAAAATTCATGCATGCATCTTGTTTGGATATTTGCGGTGCTAGCCTGCTTGGTCTCTTCCTCTGCCAGCCCCCTTAAGTTGCCTTTCATTTAAACTCGCGTGTGCATGCATGCATGCATTGCCTTTTTAACTCGTGCCAAAAACCCGGGTAATAATTTAAGGCATCATTTCTCTTTATTTATTGGGTATTTTTTACATCTACTTAAAAATAAAATTTTTAAATATAATAATTAATAAGGGAACGTATAAATTAAAGACAAGTCACAAGACTTTTTTTGATTTAATATATATATTATTTGTTTAAATAATCCCATGGGCATTCGATTTCAGTTCATATATGTTATATATATCTTCGCATTTCTCCTTTTGCCCATGATCTTCTATATATATATATATATTTCCACTAGGTCCAGAATCCTTTTTCAAGCCCGAAACAGGCTGTTGGGAATCAAGTCACGTAGTGTGGTACTCTTTGGTTGTCTTATATTATCTCTCATTATGTGGAGTAGTTTGTAATGATTTAGCTCTAATTTAATTATTAATAATTAATGGTGCATAATACATATGGCAATTATGGCCAGAAACAATAATGCATGCATGGGTACGTACCGCGTATAGGAGATCAACAGTAGTAATTCCCTTCCAATTTATGAATCCAACGTCACGTAGGTACAAATTATAATATGGAGTAATAAGAAAAGAAACTAAATAAATAAAATTCACGCGAAAATATTAATAGGCTGAGGTCAAAATGCTATCTTAATTGCATGCATGGGACGTCCATATGTTTGATCGATCTCTAGTACGTGTCAATGTATATATCATGCTATATATTCAGTGTGTTTGCAATGCAAAGAGCTTTGAAGATAAAAACCGAAAGATCATTATAATCATGGTTTCGTTGAAAAAGCTAGAAACGAAGGAGAGATGGAGAAGCGAAGCGCCGAGCTAGGGCACTGCATATATGAGACATGATGGCCATTAATGGGGCCTTTCCTTTTTATTTTTTTATTAGCTTTAGCTAGGTTGCCACGACGTTGTAAAGTACTCTTGTCTGAGTGTGCTCAGGAGTTCGTTAAAGAAAGAAAAGACCGTTAGATCATGATATATATATTTAAGAGTCAACGACATGACTTGGTTGACTTGTTCACGATCTTCTTCAAATTGCAGCCTATATAAATGTATGGACTATGGAGTAGTCGTAGTGTCACCCAATCATGGAGACCAGCCCACCAGAATTGTCTGAATTATATTCCGAGGTTGCTTTTGTCTTCCAATTGGGGGTTGGACGGTGATGCACTTTTCCCTTTGTACCTGCCGTTTGCATGACTTCTTTCAATTCCACCTTTTCTGTACAGAACAATTTCTCTTACTTTTTTGTTTTATTTTTTTGAGAATTTTAAATCGAAAAAATAAATAATATTTTTTGCTTATGGGTCTGATCATTTATTTCTTTTTGTTATCTATTTTATGAGAGCATATATCCTAATATTAATTGGCGGCCTTGCTGGCCATCCACCGCCTCTGCCGTCCCCCTTCTTTATGAGAACTTGAGCACCACATGAAACTTCTTGTGCAAGAATGAGTTGTAATGCATTTTGAAGTTAACCCTGGCATGCTTAAGGGATAAAGCTTTCCCGTTACCGAGGCATAAAGAGATTATATTTTAATTATATGTCACGTTTGCATTAGCTGGGAAAATGTTTTTAATTTCTTTCAATCTACAGTAGCCTGGAATTGGTAGCCCAAGCCTAGTCTTTTAGGGCATATATAGATTAGATTCCTATCTATTTGGAGTCAACTCCTAAGAACTGCATGTGACCAAACGAACATTTGCAGCGAAATTCTGATCGCTTTTATCTCCTCTTGTCCTCTAATTTAAAAAAAAAATTGAAATTGGTGTCAGGTCACTGTATGAGATTAGTGGTAATGCATTGACTTTTTAAGTGCATTTTTTTACCTTATGAAGAGCTGCAAGTTGTGAGTAGAATTTTGATGAAGATCAAATTGCAATAATTTATTCGAGTCTGTTTTAAGGATAAGATCAATAAGTTTTGAAATTTCTCTTATTATCGCTACAATAATTATTAACCAAAATCGTGGCCGTTAATATATCTTGGGATCTTGCCCCCATGATTCATATGATATAACACACCCAATCTGGGGCAGTGGTGAAAGCACTATGCCCACCTATAGAGAGAGAGAGAGAGAGTGAGTGGCAGACATTAATAAATGGGTCATTAAGCAGTAATGGGTTAGACAGCTTGGGAGGAATGGAGATAGCAGCAAGTGGTTGTAAGGCTTTAGGCTGGACTTGTCTGGCATTAGGTATAGCCCAATCCAAATCCACTCAGGCCCAATGCTACAGTTAATTTTAATTTTTTTTATTACATGTTTTAAATGGATATCTTATAAATCTGTCGAATCTATCAGTATAACTAAAAATGATCAAATTAAAAATAAAGAAAGAATAATGCTACTATATCACAATATATCTTCCTTTTATTTGAATATAATATAGGAGAGAGAAATAATCCCCCTTTTTTTTTATAAGAAACATTAATATCATTAATAAAGCATTACAAAATGTTCTTTCTTATCAAGTCGGATAAATTGGGAAACAAATGATGGTACATAATCTTACCACATTTCAGTATCTAACATATTCCAAGCACGACTAGTTAACTTGTGAGCAACTTCATTTTCGATTTGCTAACATGTGATACTTTAAACTCTTGACAACTATTCAACAGTCTCTGAATATCTTGCATTATAAATCTTAGAGTAGAGAAATCTCCAAATGAAGAGAGTAGTTTATTAACCAATACTAAGTAGTCACTCCCCTAAATAAACTTCAGCACACCCCATTAAGCACAAAGCTATAACCCTCTTCACATTGCTAAAGTTTCAACATGTTCTAGGAATGTCATCTTCGTTTAAACTTTACTGTAAACTACAATAATATCCCCTTTATCAACTCTAAGGAACACCCTCACTCCAACTTTTTGTTGATAAAAGACATTGTCTCATCCACATTCAGCTTAAAAAAACTAGCTGGAATAGGGTTTTAGAGCATATATGTTTTGCCTCCTTACACTTACCATAAAAAACATGCACATCTTTATAAGCTTCCTACAAAGACAAAGCATACTCAATCACATATCTAGGATCATGAGAAATAATCCTATAATTATTGTTTGATTAAATAATAAACTCTAGGTCCATGGAAATGATTAAACCATCCTTAAAATTGTGTCTTTCTGTTAGTTTTATCCAATTTGATATTCGATATGGATATGTAAGACCCACCTATTTTTGGCAATGTTCTTACATCCTGATTGAGATGTAATTTATATGTAGCTTTATTTTAGAGACAAATTAATTTTATCCTAGGCCCCCTTAAATGTAGGTATTTTAAATTTTAAATTTGAGCATGGTGCAGTTAGGCAACTCTATTTTGTTGCTTCCTCCTAACATCATGCTAAGATGATTGATATCTAAAGGAAATGATTGGATCATATGGCATCTTTCTTCCTCCTCCACTAGAGAAGATGGTGATAAGGAAATCACAAATTTATTATTGGGTTGTACCCTTATTATTTAAATAATAATGATAGATACAGTTATGAGTTATGTAATCTTCACGTATTCATTTTGAAAAAAAACGAGGTTAATTATTAAAAAATTATTATTTTTACATGAGTTTTATATTTACTCACTTTTCAAAAAAAATGCGTGATATTTATGTATTTTATAACTGTAAATATCATTTATATTATTTAAATAGTATTGTAAGGCTCTATTCTCAACAATTGGGACCATCTTTAAGAGTTTTATTTTTTTGAAAGAGTGTCGTTTTGGTGGCGAAATCTTGCCATTTGTTAGGGGGTCGGGCCACCTAACATGATTGTCATGTCTAATTAATTTACGGTAATACTAGAATAAAATAATCAACGTCTCGGTGTGTTTTGCACTGTAGAGGGTTAGTATTCATAACAAAACTCTAATTAACCGAGAGAGAAGTCACAACTCATTTAAATCACGATTAAATTATAAGGATGAAGACAAAAGTAGCACCCAAAATATCATTTTAGCATTGACAAATGTTTTGAAAGTAATGGCTATATGAATCTACGCCCTTAACTTTAAAAAGAGGGAACAAAAAAGAGGCTGAAATGAAAGATCATATGAACCACACCACATTTGTATATGGTGAAAGTATTAGGCCATAGGGTAGATTGGAAAAACCAGGAGCATAAAGAAAGAGCATGTTGTTGCAGAAAGAGTAAAAGCCAAAAGTTATAATCCTAAATCAATCAAGCTGTTACCCATGGCTATAGCAACATCCCAACATTAAATTCAAAAGAGAGTTGTGGCTACCAATAAACTCACCCCAACACCAACATCATCATGATCAAACCCATCAACCCAATCGATTTTTTATTTTTTATTTTTAATTTAATTTCTATCTACAAAATTCTGATCCATTTTGATCTGCATTTTCCATTTCCTTCCCACTTTCCCACGTTTTCCCATTAGAAAAAGAGGAAATAGACCCTCTCTCTGTCTCTCTCTGTGTCTCTCTGTCTGTACGCACACAAAAACATTGCCCAAACCCCAACTCCCCACAGCATTGGACTTCGTTCCTCTAACCCCTCTATCTCTCATTGGATCTGAGTTCCAACTTCCAACCCCAAAACCCGTATCTCCGCTTGTCCGATCCTCTCCGAATTCCTCAAAACTCCCCCAGATCGAACACGCACACCGCCGTTTTACGCGCTGACAGAAAGGGGGCCTCATGCTCACGGAGATAGAGACAGAGTCGGGCATTCGGATCCAATTGATCCCCCGGGCATTTCTCCATTGAAATGGGAAATGCCCGCGAGGTGTATTAGTATTAAACGATGAGCAAAATCGACGACGACGACGAAGGAAACAACAACAAGGACAACGATAACGACAGCGTCGACGACAACGAGTGCTACTACGAATCTCTCGACCGCCTCGTCTCGTCCTCCTGCTCTTGCTCTAACTCCAACTCCGATAACGAGGAGAACGACACCGTTTCTGTTTCGGCCTCGCCCAATCATGGGTCGGTACCGAAATTCCCAATGGGCACGTCCAACAAGTACGATGTCTGGATCTCCGAGCCCTCCTCCGTCTCTGAACGCCGCTCCCGTCTTCTCCGCCAAATGGGTCTCAGCAAAGACCCGTCCCTGTCCCGCGCTCAACCCGCCCGAGATTTCGGATTCGGTGGAGACATTGGCCGATCGGTATCTTCCGATCGATTGACCAATCATTCCGGTGCGTCCACCATGGTTCGATCAAAATCAGACGGGAGTGATCGTCAATTTAATAATAGGCCCACATCAACCTCAGTTTGTGCTCCTCCAGTTCTTTCGACTCCTTCTTCTTCTCTTTCGGGTTCTCTTGTAAATAATAATGATGATAGTTATAAATGCAACCACGCTGTTCTTCTTAAGGCGCGGAGCGGTAATAGTGATGGAGAATCGAGATCTCCTGTTGCTAATGCCGCCGCTTCGCCGAATAAGCCGCCCATTGGGAAGAGTAGTTCCAAAAAGGTGGATGAGATCCGTGGCAATTATACGGTGGGTTTGGATGTTAATTTTGATAGCAATGCAGGGGGTAGTGGTGGGGAAGTTGAGGTGGAGGGTTTGGATTGTAATGGGGTTGGGAGGGAAAGTGAAAAGGTGTGTTTGATTAAGAACCTTGATAATGGGAAGGAGTTTGTGGTGAACGAGATCAGGGAAGATGGGACGTGGAACAAGCTCAAGGAAGTAGGGACTGGGCGGCAGTTGACTATGGAGGAGTTTGAGATGAGTGTTGGGCATTCGCCGATTGTTCAAGAATTGATGCGGCGGCAGAATGTTGAGGAAGGAAATAAGGATAGCTCGGATTCGAATGCAAATGGGGTTGACGGGAGCGGCGCAAAGATGAAGAAGAAAGGGAGTTGGCTTAAGAGCATAAAGAGCGTGGCGAGCTCGGTGACGGGTCAGAAAGAGAGGCGGAGCAGTGATGAGAGGGACACTTCATCCGAGAAGGGTGGGCGGAGGTCGAGCTCTGCCACAGATGATAGCCAGGATGTTTCGTTTCATGGGCCGGAGAGAGTGAAGGTTAGGCAGTATGGGAGGTCATTTAAAGAGCTCACGGCACTCTACAAGAGCCAGGAGATACAGGCACATAATGGGTCTATATGGAGCATTAAGTTTAGTTTGGATGGGAAGTATCTCGCTAGTGCCGGTGAAGATTGCGTTATTCATGTTTGGCAGGTTGTGGAGTCGGAGAGGAAGGGGGATCTGTTGATGGATAAACCGGATGATGGGAATATGAGTTTGTTCTTTGTTGCCAATGGGTCGCCGGAACCAACTTTGTTATCGCCAAATATGGACAATCATCCAGAAAAAAAGAGAAGGGGGAGGTCAACAATGAGCCGGAAATCATTGAGCTCGGATCATGTTGTGGTGCCAGAGACCGTGTTTTCGCTTTCAGAAAAACCGATTTGTTCATTCCGAGGACATCTGGATGATGTGCTTGACCTTTCATGGTCCAAGTCACAGGTTAGTTGCTACTTTTATGTTTCTATTGGTATGGTTTATTTTCTTTTTCTTATTACCAAACAGTGAAGCTCCTCTATGTCATTGTTTGATGTGTTCAGTCTTTTATTTACATAAGCACGTCCAAGTCTTGCATAACAAAATTATAGCGGTGAATTTAGACTACTATCCCGGGGAGAAAATTATAGAAATAGTCATTGTGATCAATCATGGAAGTCATGTGGTTGATTTTAACTCTTGGAAAGTTGGGCTTTTCTAATGCAACTATACTTTTAGTTAACAGGTAAAGGTTTTACGATCACTTAATGTGTGCTATTAACTTATGAACTAATTAACTGTTTATGATTGATGAAAGTTATAACATGAAAACTTCATCAACATGGCTGCTTTCTGTGTCAAGACAAATGATTAAAACATGTCCAATATTCTCACTTTGTAAGCACAAGTTACTGCAGGAGTTATTTCTCTCGTAAGATTGCTTTGAGGATTCATATTTTATTGGAACTGAGGGGGTAATTGGATTAAATAGGATAATATAATTGTTGGGTTTAATGGGTCTTTCTTTTTTTATGAGTAGTTTATGGGTATTTGCTTAAAAGTTCGAAAAGAAGGTTTCACTCAGCACTCTGTTTTTATTTTAGTTTACATTGAATACCGGATTTGATGGTTAGCTAGCCAGATATTATGGACTTGGGAATGGCTGTCGTTGCAATTAGACTTCCAAGCATTATATTTTTCTGTTTTCTTATGACCACCAGTTTGAAGTGTCTGCTAGCCTTTGCCCTAACTCGGGTAATGTCCTGTTGACATGAGTATGGCCAGGCAGCTAGTGTGTACGTCCTGGTTACTCATAACCACTTAGTGTAACTAAATGTTTATTATGCGGACTTGGCCAAAAAAATGTTTATTGGGGGGAGGTAATAGATGCTATTGTTCATGCAACGTTAAGCAGTTTGCATTTGGCTTTTTTTCAGAAGACTTGGTGGACGTTTCTGAAATAAATATGTATTGGATACTGTGAACTTGAATATGCACCTCTAAGTCAACTAATTGAACATTTTATAGAATTTTGAGCCAAATATAGACTTACAAATGTGCCTTTTTTTCAGCACTTGCTCTCATCTTCAATGGACAAAACGGTGCGGCTGTGGCATTTGTCTAGCGAGTCTTGTTTGAAAATTTTTTCACACAGCGATTATGGTAAGTCAATGTGGCCTGGTGTCTTTCTTTTTCTTTGTTCGGCCTCTCTTTTGTAGTTGTTGAATATAGGCCATTGATATGGATGAAACAAGCTAGCTTTACTTTTGGGTTGATAAAGAAAATATAGTATTTCACACTCAAGTAAATGACATTTAGTTTAGTTGGAGGTATCACTTCCTGATTTATTATAAAAGTGGGCTTTTCATAACCAGAAATATATTTTCCCCCCTTTTTTTCAGTGAGCTAGTTTGTATACCGCTAATTACACTATTTCTTGGATCTCCCTTGACACAGTAACTTGCATCCAGTTTAATCCTGTTGATGATAGATACTTCATCAGTGGATCCCTAGATAATAAGGTTCGGATATGGAGCATTCCAGATCGTCAGGTTGTTGATTGGAATGATGTGCATGAGATGGTTACTGCTGCTTGCTATACACCAGATGGTCAGGTTGGTTGTGGCTAATATGCCTAATTTTTACGTAAAAGACAAAAGTTCAATTTGTAAAAAATATCATCATTCAATTAGCTCAACAAACTTTGTTGATTCCTGAAGGGTGCACTAGTTGGTTCATACAAGGGGAATTGCCGTTTGTATAATACATCTGGTATGAGTTTATACAGCTCCCTCTACTTGGAATGTTTGTGTTATTGTTGTGTGCATGCAGGCTTGCCTGGTTTAGTCAAGTGTATTGCACATGACTTAATAACTCTATCTGCTCATACTTTCAGAGAATAAGTTGCAACAGAAAGATCAAATCAATCTTCAGAACAAGAAGAAAAAATCTAATCACAAGAAAATCACTGGTTTCCAGGTAATTCAGTGGCCCTACCATCACGTACTTATGAAATTATACATTCTGCTATGAAGAACATGAATGTCAATTTCTTTCCCCTTCTGCTCTTTGCTCTGTTCAGTTTGCCCCTAGCAAAGCTTATTTTTATATTTACTTTGAGCTGCTAGACCTGCATGATTTTCTTGTTTCTTTTTCTCCTTCTTAAATAGGTTTGTCTCTTGTATACCATCTTGTGTACATGGGCTATGCCTATTATTAATACAATCATTTACTTATCAAAAAAAAAAATTTACTTTGAGCCGCAAGTTTGTGAGATCTTTTCAGTTTCTGATCGGTTCAAATGAACAGTTTGCTCCAGGAAGTTCATCAGAAGTTCTCATCACGTCTGCAGATTCACGAATTAGGGTTGTTGACGGTGTTGATCTGGTTCACAAGTTTAAAGGTAATAACAAAACACATCAAAAGCTGCTTCATTTATTTATTTTTTCCTTCAGCTACATCAAATTGTTCGAGTCATGAGTCCATTTGTCCAAAACCTGTTTAAGTTGATTAATATGACAGTAATGCAAGAAATTGATTCACATGATTCTTTATTCCCTGAAGTTTTCAATGGAATGATTTTTTATTCGTCACTCATAAAAGATTGCAAAAATTTGATCTCGAGGAAGGACCATGGGCTAAGCCTGGACAACAATAAGTCAAATTTTAATATTTAGAAGACCACACTGTGGACCACCATAACCTGTTGCAAATGTTTTGAATAGTTTGTTTAATTACAATATGTACTATCTTTTTTTACTCGGGAATTCTTGGAGATTATTGTCTGTAGTGAATCCTACCTACATGATTTTACATATTTTCAATCCATTTTATTGTAGTGCTCTATGCCCATCACTAACACTAGTAGTAATTAGAACTATTTTGTGGAATGCATTTACATCTAATAGAAATGTTGTTTTGTGTGATATCCTATATGATAAGGATAAGAGTTGGTGGTGTATGAGATCCCATATTACTTGAGAATAAGAAGTTCTTGCTCTTTATAAGGTTCCAATTGAGCTCTAATTGTATCATTGACCAGTCCTTTCGGAGTATAGGCCATGTGGTTTGGACCTTCCATTGGGGCATTACAAATGGTATTAGAGCCTATCCCAACCAGGAATGTGGGACTTGAGTCGTGCCATCTACGAAGGACAGGCCTGACGAGAACGTCGGAAATTTAAGGAGGGAAGATTGTGATCCCCTATATGATATAGATAAGGGTAGGTGGTGTATGGAATCTCACATGGCTTGGGAAGCAAAAGTTCTTGCTCTTTATAAGATTTCAATGAGGCTCCAATTGTATCATTGACTGTTCTTTTGGAGTGTAGGCCATGTGGTTTGGGCCTTTCATAGGGGCATTACATTTTGTCAGAAGGCATCCAAATATAAGTTGTTGCCTTGAAAGTTTCTTAAGGTTTGTTTTACAGTCAGAAAGACCAATAGCATTCAACTAACATGAGGGAAGGCAGAAAGAACCCTAATTAGGAAGTGCAATAGATGACCTGAGATCCAATGTGAACTGTCAGTTGAAGGAGTGATTCATAGCATTTACATGATGTAAAGCACTCTAACTCCTATTTACTTCTTCACTATTTTCCAGCCTTTGCTTTAATTATTTTGCCCATGGGTGAAGCTTCTGACAGCATATGGTTGTGACTGTCCATCAGCCTTTTTTTGCCTAACTTTTAGATATGTCCTTAATTGTTCAGCTCACAATTTCCAGTTTGCAACCTTAACCATAAACACTGTGAAAGGGCTCTTTAAGTATTGGTACTTTCAGTTCACAACTTGAACCAGTTTTCCCTTTACTATGAATGCTGGACAGTATCCGCAAAGTGAAAGATGTTTCCCTGGGTTCCAAAGCTTCTTCCAAATCCTGGTTATGTCCAGAAGTTTCTTATTACATTGATCTTGACAATCAATATTTCATATTCATTAGTTCCCAACTAATATAGTTAACTGTGCAACTAGATTTTTTGCATCTTTGATGCTGTAAAGGCAGGATGTGTTTACTGGAAGTACTTGAAACATATATGCATGAGGCCAGTTTACTAGTAGATTGAGACAAGCTTGAAAGTAAATTAGCTAGTGAGCTCTAGCTCAATTAATATTTCCTCTCCCTATAGGAATTAGTGGAAGGAGAGGTTGTGGTATCTAGATCCATTGGTCGGTTTTTGACCATCATAGGTCGTTTCTGTTTGGGGGTTTGAAAAAGTCAAAGTTGGTTTGGATGTTGGCGGTCTAACCATATCCAAACTGCGTGATACATTCTATAGAAACCCACAGTTTCTCACACCCACACCACCCATTTCTCTCATCCATTGGACTGGCCCTAAATCCACCTTCTCACGCCCTAATATCATCTGCCTACTATCTCTGCCAACCCGATCTTCTCACATCTGAATCCAATGAACACCAATGGAGTAGTTTGGTGCTCACCTGTAGAGCAAGCGGGTAAACTGTTCAAAAGATACCCTTCCTTTTGGAGGAGTCGATTATTAATTAAGATTTCAAATAATTGTTACTTGAAATTATTAACTGCTATATTTAGTAAACTACCTGTGGAGGTGCTTTTCTTTATAAGAACGGAGTTGATGAGTTAACAGTTTTCACCAAATAGTTTGAAATCGGTTGCTGACCTTTGAAAATGCTAGGAGTGTGTAAAGCTGGCTTATAAGTTGGAAACAAGAAAGAGAGAATGAGTGATCTATGTATGAAGTACACAATTTCTTGATACCATGATACCACGATGGAGTTCTGTGCTTGGTTTGTTCAAATTTATATGATTGTGATGGCTGTGGGTAAACATTCATTCTTATTCAAGCTCATCTGCCGGTGCATCCTGCACCCCTAAAAGTAGGACTTCTTGTGCTTGAGCCCGTGCTTGAGATGTAACAATCAGATGCAAGTTATTGCGCTTTATTATCAGTTGTACAGATATCACATGGTTTTAGCAATGATGCATCCAAATTAGGTCTGTCTCACTGGTTTTTTATATCCCACGGTCATTAGATTTCTTATTAAATTAAAATTACATCTTTAGACAAGAAATACTTGGAAACCGAGTCCTTCAAGCTCATTCTCTGTTATTGGCGGCCGTTGAACAGATTTCCATAATTTAAGTTCCCATTCTAATTGCATGAAGATTAGAACTCTAAGCTCTGCAAACTGCAACATAAGTTGTGAACAAAATGCAAAATGTATAATGATGTATGCATTTGGGCACCTTACTCACGAACCTTTGTATTTTACTGGACTGGCATATGCATATTCCGACTTGAACAATTTTCACAGCATCAGTTGGTGCCTTCTGTGACAGGGTTTCGTAACCAAAACAGTCAAATATCAGCTTCCCTCACTTCAAATGGAAAATATGTTGTCTCCGCCAGTGAGGATTCTTGTGTGTTTGTGTGGAAACACGAAGCCGATTCCCGACCGAATAGGAGCAAAGGTGTCACTGTAACACACTCCTATGAACATTTCCACTGCCAAGATGTGTCTGCAGCCATCCCTTGGCCTGGCTTGGGTGACTCTTGGGGACTACAAGATAATTACTTCAGGGAACAAAATGAGCTTGACAACAACCTTGATGAGGTCTCCACAGCCAACCATCCGCCTACACCTGTTGAGGAGATTAACGGCAGTTCTCAATCTGCATCTGGCTGCTCGAATAGTCCACTTCATGGAACTATCTCTAGTGCAACCAATAGCTACTTTTTTGATAGAATCTCAGCAACATGGCCAGAGGAAAAACTTCTTGTACCTACCAGGAATCGAAGCAGCCCTCGTGTTAGTGTGGATTTCTTCAATGGGGTAAATCAAAACGGGTCAGCCTGGGGATTGGTGGTTATAACTGCTGGCCTTAGAGGGGAGATTAGAACTTTTCAAAATTTTGGGTTGCCAGTTCGAATATAAGGGGCCAAACCCCAACCTCGAGCTCCGGGGAAACAAGTTGATTCTACTACTGAAGGCAGTACTCTTAACACTTTCCCCCTTACATGGCAAAATTTGTACAGAGAATTGGGTGAGATTTGTAATATTTAGCGGTGTTCCATTTCTTGTTCATGTGCTAGCCGGATGTGGAGTGCAGATGAAGAGCCAGTCCGACCGAGCATTGAAAAAAAAAAGAATAGATTTGTTAAAAAGGGAAAAAAAAAAGAATACACCTTGAATCTTGAAACCGATGAATTTCTGTAATCGGAAATTGTAGAGTTATAAGCATGGAAAAAGCTTACTGAAATATAAAATGAAAATTCTTTTACGGTTCGTTTTCAATGGCATTGCTACATCCAAATTCGTGTGTGTCTAAGATTGCTTATGGCGGGCCAGGCTTGAGATTCATGGAGTTCTGGTCAGATAAGCTTGTCGCTGAGTTATATAAGATATAATTATAGATGGTACAAGTGTTGCATATTCAATTTAAAAAAAAAAAAAAATAGAGTTTATTATTAAAAATTTAATTTTTTTTATATAGGTTTCATGTTTATTTATTTATTTTAAAATGAGTAATCGATATATACACTCCTTTATAACTCTGATTTTTTACACATGCAACACGCAACGAATGTGGAAAATGTTCACATAAGCTATATTAGAAAATGATTGGTATTTTAGTTTTTTTTAAATTATAATGAATTTCACTATTAATAATGTATTAACTCACCGATTTATATGTATAGAAAAACTCTCCAAGAAATATGGGGCAGAAGCAGTAGATTTATAAACAATAGGCAACTGAGTCATGAAAGCTACTTGCGTATTTTACTGCCTCCCAGCCGGGTCAAACTATAAGTTACAAGCACTCTCACGTTTGAGTTGAGTTTTCATTAGGATGGACTGTAATTTCAACAAACGACAGATCTTAAGAGCTTGTTTCGATAGTGAGATAAAATGAAATAATTTATAAATAATTATAAAATAATTTGAATTAATATATTTTAAATTTTTTTGAAAAATGATAAAGAAAGTTAAATAAAAATATTATAAAATTAAAATATTATTAGAATATAATTTTTTAATATAATTTTTATTTTAATATTTAAAAAATTTTAATTATTTTTTATATTTTATTTAGAAGTTTGGAAAAGTTATAATGATTAGATGAGAAAATTGAATATTTAAAATTGAAAAGTGTTTTTATATGTAATATTTAAATATTGAGATTAAATGAGTTTGGAGGACTTTGCTATCCAACCTAGGCCTAAGAATTTCAAATAAAGTTTTTTGTTATTTTTATTCAAAGTTTGAACTTCTCACTGATATAAGTTAAAAAGAATAAAGGGTAAAAAGAAGCTTAGATTGAAAAGCGCCAAGAACCCAAAAAATACTTATTTCTCATGGAAATTCCATAACTACAAGTCTACAATTGCTATATTTTAGATACCTGATATGATTATGAGATGGAATTAAGCCTTTTGGGCTGAGCCCATTATCATTAGCGTTCTTATTATTATGTTCAGGTCGCTTAATCTTGGGGCTCTTATCTCCCCCACCAAAGCTACGGGCCTGTAAAAGTTGCCATTGAGCCCCATGACTACCACTTAAACCATTATGGGGACTAAATGGCATTAAAGCCATAACCGATGAACAAAATACCAAAGCCTGCCTCAAATTGCACTTCCAGTCCAAAATATGTGCCCCCACACTCCACAGCATTTTCAGGTTTCAGCCCCATACCTTGGGGGAGTGGAGTACTTTGGTGAGCGGACCAAAATATCCCTTTCTATGCCCATCAATCATACGGTTAAGTAAAGAAAAAGCATAAAAAATATCTACGGAAATCCAAGACGCGAAGCCTCATTGGTTGCTTGAGATTGATGTGGCAGACTCACGTATTGCTATTTATCTTATCCTCTCTGCCTCCCATATCCAAAAATGTTATACTGTTTTGTCACGCATTAGCCAAAGACTCGTATAAATACTACTTGAATTCCTTTCCGAATGCATATGCTCAGCTCCATTTTCGTCATCCCAAGCTCTGCTCCGAACTCGTAACAAAGGATTTGAAAACCCAATTCAAAGCTGTTGAAACTGCCAATGGCTCTCCAGGCTTCCTTTCTGGTTTCCTCTTCCTTCTCCATCCCAAAAGAGGTTTGTCATTACTTTGCTATGCTTTAAAGGAAGCTTTTTCTACTGGTTACTTGGGCCATGATTTGGATTGAACGTTTTTTTATTTTAGAAGCATATTTTTTCCTAAATTTTCAGTCCAAACATGCCCTCAAAAACAACTTATCGATTTGATATTTTGGAGGTTTTCACATTTGCAGGGCAAGTGCAGTGCATCCTCCAAGGATTCGAGTCTATTTGGAGTTTCACTCTCAGAGCTTGTCAAAGCTGACTTCAGCTCTTCTGCATTAAGGTGTCAGGTAGTTTGCAACAACGTCAATTACTTCTTTCTTCGCAGAGAGAGAGAGTTTTTTTATGATCCACTGTTTTTCAGATAGCTAAGCAATGACTTATGTTCTACTATGATAATGCTACGAGTTTTTTGTATTGGGAAATGTGAAAGTGGCCAAATTCCCAAATAATGCTGCAAATATTGTAGGAATACACAAACTATTCACCAGTAGAAATGATAAAGTGGCACTTTCGTCGAAAGCTTTGGCTGACGGGGCATGATCAATTTCCTCTAATCCATGATCTGAGGAGGAGAACACTAAAATCTGATGTTTAAAACTTTTCAGTCTAAATTGTGAAATCACCGGCTGTCTCAAAAGTATAAGCTGATATAAATATTTAATTAAATAAAGTAAAATGTAGATTCATGATCTAAAGTATAAAATCATCCCTTGTCTTAAAAATTTAAAAAGAAGTAAATTTTATTATTTATTTTATACATTATCACAAAGCAGGGGCTTTTGTTGTTTTCTTGGTTTATGAGAATGGAACGAAATGGTTTATCGGTTACTGTGTGTTCTATAACGCAAGTGACTTCTAATTGCAGAGGGAATTTAAGCAAAGAGTCGGGACGGTTCGTGCTCAGACAGTGACTACAACTCCAGCAGTCAATAAGACTACACCAGAGGGGAAGAAAACTCTCAGAAAGGGCAGTGTTGTGATTACTGGTGCCTCCTCTGGATTGGGTCTGGCCACGGCCAAGGCTCTGGCTGAAACTGGAAAATGGCACGTAATTATGGCATGTAGGGATTTTCTGAAGGCCGAAAGAGCTGCTAAATCAGCTGGCATTGCCAAGGAAAATTATACCATAATGCACTTAGACCTTGCCTCACTTGACAGTGTCCGTCAATTTGTAGATAACTTCCGGAGGTCCGGCCGGCCACTTGATGTGTTAGTCTGCAATGCAGCCGTTTATTTGCCAACTGCTAAGGAGCCTACATATACTGCTGAAGGGTTTGAGCTTAGTGTTGGCACTAACCACCTTGGTCACTTCCTTCTCTCACGGTTACTGCTTGAGGACCTGAACAAATCTGACTACCCATCAAAGCGTCTCATCATTGTGGGCTCAATTACTGGTACCGATTCATTTGGAATAATACTCGAGTTTCAGATTCTGCTTGTCTCTCTAATAGTGTTTTGATTCTGAATCTGTAACCCAATTTTGTCACTAAAACTTATGTGCTGACTGTGAACAAATCAGGGAACACAAATACCTTGGCTGGAAATGTACCTCCTAAGGCCAACCTCGGGGATATGAGGGGACTTGCAGGGGGCTTAACTGGGCTAAACACTTCGGCCATGATTGATGGTGGAGACTTTGATGGTGCCAAGGCCTACAAGGACAGCAAAGTCTGCAACATGCTCACCATGCAAGAGTTCCACAGGCGCTACCACGAGGATACAGGCATAACATTTGCTTCCCTTTACCCGGGTTGCATTGCCACAACAGGCTTGTTTAGGGAGCACATTCCCTTGTTCAGGCTCCTCTTCCCACCATTCCAGAAATATATCACCAAGGGCTTTGTCTCTGAAGAAGAATCTGGGAAAAGACTCGCTCAGGTAAGGATGGTAGAGAAACAACACTGATTCTTCACATTGCATATGTTTGAATTCTGGCGGGCATGATTTTAACCGGTTGCCTCTAATGTAGGTTGTGAGCGATCCGAGCTTAACAAAGTCTGGTGTTTACTGGAGCTGGAACAAGGATTCTGCTTCATTTGAGAACCAGTTATCTCAAGAAGCTAGCAATGCAGATAAGGCTCGGAAAGTGTGGGAAATCAGTGAGAAACTTGTTGGTTTGGCCTAATAAAGAACCTTGAGGTCCTTGTCGACTTAACTTTGCTGTGGGGAAGGATGATATCAGAGAGACTGTATCCAGTCTTGAGTGTGGAGTTTGGACTCGAAGGATGTGTTGTTGTGAACAATTTTATCTTGTAGAAGTAGATTACTTCTTGCAATTACCATAAAAATCACTCTAGTTGCGATCACACCAACATCCCGGAAGCTGTGATTTTTCAGTCTTTATGTCCTAATTTTGGAAGACTGACTCATCTAAATCTTGCGAGGAACGTCAGGGTTTCTTCCTCCATACCTGAGGCTAATAGCAGAACAAAACCACCCATCTCTTCCTGAAGAGAGAAACCAATAAAAAAGAAAATCATAGTCTTAACAGAGAAAATCCACCTAAGAGAGGTACCGACAGTATATTTTGTATTTTTTTTTAAAGCATACATATGTATGTGTATTTAATAATAATAAAAAAAAAAAGTATATACAAACGATTGATTAAAAAAAATATCGGTGGCAATAGAATTACCTCATAAAAATTTTACCCATCTCCCTGCATGTGGAATTTTAGATACCATACCAGTAATTATTTTGATGACCACAGTAACACATGAAAAGTAACATAGAATCCGAAGCTTTTAACAGATATCATTATGGGAAATGCTGTATGTTCGATAGGTATACCAACCTCTTTTTTAAGCATAAATGCTGTCCCAACTGAATGTAAAACAATGTTTGTTTTTCCCCGAGGGAATGTAAGGCAGTAACTGACGGTGCTCACAGGGCCAAAGTCATGATATAATCAGAGAAAATAATAATAATGCAAAGGGAAGAAATCTTCCGCTTATTATTTTTCTGGATTCATTGTCTACTCAGTGCAAGAGAAGCTTAGACAAGTTAAATGTACAAGTTCAAACATTTTAGATATTTACAGGTTCCGTCACAGATTTGTACACAGAAGCTGACTCGTACATATTTGGCGTATTTATTCAATAGAAAGCACCTCAAAGCTCATATCCAGGGAACCTGGTTTCAGATGGTTCAGTCATGTCCAAGAAAAGATAAGCCATTCCTCCCATACCTTCAAACAGGGAATAAGGACGATCACCTCCATGCATCTTCCCCTCCGATATAAGTTTTTGTGCCCTATCCAGCAGAAGGCAAGCAAATGCTTTTGCCCTGTGTAAGTACTTTACATTACCAGTTAATCGGAAGAGTGATAGAAACACGTAAGTGTTCCCGCTGATGCCATGGCAAATTCCCACTCGCTTAAGTAGACCCCTGTGCCATACCACCTCTCCCGCATCCACAGCTGCTTGCAGAAACTCATCAGCTCCAAAAGCCTGATGATTTAAAAGATTTTTAACAAGACAATCCTCGCAATTCACATGTCTGGATGTTCCTTGTCTACTATATGGGCAGATTACTTCCTTTCACTTTTTAGAATAGTGATTCTTATGGGCTCTGCCGTGGGGTGGTTCCCCCGTCATTTAAAAAAAAAAAAAACTGATAAGTTTATTGCCAGCTACAAGCTCATCATTTTCTGTTCCCAACTATATTACCAAATAAGATGGTAGTTTCAAGTGATCTTATCATAAGGTTTGCACATAAAGCTATTAAATCCAGAAACTTTGTCCATTTAGTTAGCAGTGAATATAGTAAGCTAGAAAAGAATTACCTCAGCTGCTTTCATAAGGGTAAGAGCAACTCCAGGAGCACCATGGCACCAGTGCACCAGACGGTCTGATTCCCTTCCTTCACTTGAAGGATAATTGCCACTAGGGAAACGATTCTTCATCATATAACGTAGGGTGCCCTTGACATCCTCCACCTCATCTGGTTTCAGTTCCATGTCCATCAAAACATGCATAATCCCTGCCAGTCCATGGGCAGCACCCCAGTACCTCTTCCCATGCCATTCATACATCAATGGACATTTTCCCTTGCTTGAGAGTCTTCTACCAGCCTTTATTATATCATTCACCACAGTTCTCTTCATAAATGAAAATCCAAATTAGTAGACATTTGTTTTTGTTATCTTCTGATTTGAGAATGTTGAGCTGAAAAGATATGGAAGAGGGACAAAAAAAATATCTTACTGTTCGGGAAGCAGATATAGTGTCTTTACCAATATGCTTGTTTAAGAATGAACAGGCCCACAAGAATCCTGCTCTCCCATATAATAATTCATTTGGCAGATCACTGGGCAGTTTAATCTGCTCATAAGGGAAAAATGAACCTCAAATTCATATAAATGATTAGATATTAACTTCTAAGGGGATTATCATTAAAGTAATAAAGATTAAATATGAGATTAAATACCGCTTTAAACTGTGTCAAGTAGTGATCAAGCAGCCTTTTGTCATCAGCATGCTTCGCTATGACAGCCCCAAGAGCACAAACGCCAGCCCTTCCACACATAAACGTCACACGCCTGCAATCCCATGCAACACATAACAAAATTAATTAAGTTAAATTATTCATTTGCAATGGCAGGTAAGCTAGAATTGGAAGCATATTGAACGCACTATAGTAATCAATCTAAGGTTCACATGACAACCCAACCCTTCTTTTATTTTTATCTTTTCTAGTTAGTATACAACATAAAAACCCTAGTTCATCCGATTTGTTCGTTTCGTAGGAAAATTAGCTATGTTACAATCTGCGCGACACCCCTAGTTGAATTAATTAGCTCATTTTCAACCACATGGTAAGCTAGAATTGCACTCACGGAAGGTGCAAGGTTGCAGCCAATTTGAGCTATCCCATGTCACAAAAACTAAAAGCAAAACAAAACAAAGAAAGAAAAAACTCATAATATTTTTTTCAACTAAAGAACTAAAAACTAAGCATCGCTGTAGACTGACTAAAATGGAACAAGAAACGACTGAACCAATCATTGGGCGCGGATTTCCCCCCAATTTTCCGTGTACTATGCATCCAAAATTCTGCGTAAGCTAGCACACGAGCGAGTGCACAATTCCAACTGCTTCAAGCAATATCATTTGAATCACATAGTATCAAGCAACAACCTCTGTTGATCAAAATTGCTCATTTCGAACCGAATTCAGGGTAAACTAAAAACAAAGCAAGGCTGATAGTTGTGCATAGCCCGAAAATCCCAATCAATTCAAACAATCGTGGTTTGCATACAATAAAAAATAAAAAACTGCTCATTTTGAAAGGCTGAGAGTACCCAGAATCTACAGAAGCTGAATCACAAGCCTTGACAAGCTCAGAGCACAGTTTGAGATCATTCTGATTCTTGGTAACTTGGTAAGCTTTAAAAACGAAGTATGCCGTCCCAAGAGCACCGGTGTAGAGAGTATAATCGTGAACACGCTTTGCACTCAGTCCCCATGTCTCCCTCACCACCTGAAACCCAAAAAAATTAGAACCTTTTTCGAACTCCATAAGAGACATTCCAGAGTCCCCAAACCCAAAGCGAATATTTAACTGAAAAAGGGGAAGGTTTCACTTGGCGGGAATCCCTAAAATCCCAAAATATCGTGGGAATCCACAAATTCCAAACGATCAGTTTTAGTGAAACCTCCAGGTAGTGTTGTGGGTACCGCTTCTTTGAGGTCTAGCGCTGAAGTTTTGAGCCTCTCGGAGAGTGATCTGTAGGGAAGATGTAAGAGTTTTGAAAGTGAGTCGCGGGCTCTCTCAGAGGCTGCTTCGTTCTCTGCTGTCTCTTCTTCGAAATCCGGCAGTTCGTTTGTGAAGAAACGGTCTGCCATCACCGTCTCTCTGGAAATTCGTTGATAATTATCAACGAGGTCTGCTATATGTAAGCAGACGGCGGACTAAAATGCGGACGAAAGATGACGTGGCAAGAAAAAAAAAAAAGGAAAAAAAATTGCTTTCTTGGTTTTCCTTAAGCAGTTTCTTTGTCTTCTTCTACCAGCGGATAATAAAGATTTTTGAAAAAATATAATTACAAGCATAATTATACACTAATCTGTACACTAATATGATGTGATTGATCAAAAAGTAAATTTTATTGAAAACAGTATTAATTTAAATTTTAAGTATGAATAAATCAGTATTGGTACATAAATTAGTGTGCGACTGTGCTTGTATGTAACAAAACTCAAGATTTTTACATACATTCAACTCGACACAAGCAACAAAGGAAGTTTGTCAGAGTCCCAACACAATTTAATACACTCTTGCACGCATTCTCTCTCCCCTCTCTGAGGAGAAAAAGTGGCATGATGAATCTTCTTGGTCTTCTGCTTCGCATGTGGGTATCGAACGCCATTTTGTCTATAATCATCATTGATGCCGGATCAGAGCTTGCTAAATCTGTAATTTTGGAGTCTGCTTCTGTTGCTCAGAGAGAGCCTCACTTTTCAATTTTCTCTAAATATGGAAGCTGAATCTCCAGGTACTTCAACAATGCACAGGGATTAGGATTCGAAACCAGAAAATTGGCTGTTTGGAAAAATCGACTTAGGGTTAACGTCCATAACAAAGAAGACTAAAAAAATAAATTTTAATGGAGGAGTGAACGAGAATCGACGGGTGAGAAGTGAATCTCACCATTAAAATGGAGAATGAATCGACGGGTGAGGGAGAGAGAGAAGGAACGAAAATGGAGGAAAATGAATTAGAATGGAGAAGAAACATGGAACGATGTGTTTTCATTTCAATTTCCTTTCTGCCCAACACATTCACTTCTGTTAGATTGAAATATACTGTTTCATTAAACGGATTATTTTATCTGGTCTCCAATGTGGTCCCCAAACTGCTTGCATTCAGACTTTTCCATTATGCATTATGAAATGATATCAAACCAACGAGAACTGCTAGATACAAGCAGTTAGCGTACCAAACAGCGTACGAAGATTACGTGGAGGTGTTTTTTTTTTTTTAATTTAAAAAAAAATCAAACAGAAAAAGTAAAAGATGAAAATTGTAAAGAGAGATTTGACGTCTTCGTCTTCGTCTCCATTCTGCTACCCATTTTCACTGTTTGACGTCTTCATCTTCATCTTCGTCTATTCTCTTCGTCTCCACATTAGCGAGTCCAGCCTCTTATCCTACAGACTATACCACAAATCACTCCCTCTTCCAATTTCACAATTCCGGCCAACTCCCCCAAATCCATTTATCTGATTGTTTAAGTTTTTTTTTTTTTTTTTTTTTTTTTCAAAATCTTGGTTGAAATTTACTTTCAGGTGAAATTCATGGCCACATTCTCTCGCCTCCTCTTATCTTCTCTATTCAACTTCGTCTTTCTTTCTTTGGGGATTTAAGATTATAGTCAAAACTAGGAAAGAAAAAAAAAAAGTTCTCATCTTTGGTGACGGTTGTGATGATTTTGCTTTCTTCTTGTTTTTTCCTATCAATAACACGTTATTTTGAAAAAATAATTTGGTGGGAGTAGTTAGTAGACCTGAATTAGCCCCTGCACAGCAGCAGAAGGGGAGGCCGAGGTACTGGAAGTGCTTGAAGAATCATGTCGTCTGCATCATCTCCCACGCACCGTTTTATCTTCATTTTAAACCCAGCTTCTGCATCAATTTCTATCAGACGAAACGTGCCGTTTCATTTAGTCCACATCAGCGTGGGTGCGCGATTCGGTCCGCTTTTGGCCTGCAAGAAGACTTTTCCCAAACGAAATATATTTAGAAAAATGCTGTGAGTAACCATCCCCGCGCAACCATCGCGCACCAATCTGACGTGGCAAGTCAAAAGTCAGTCTTGACTTTTTAAATAAGCGGTAAGCGAAAATTTTGAATTCATTAAATCAAAACTATGCGTTTAATAAAGAAGCAGATATGCGTTCCCCTTCTCTCCTCCCTTCCCCTTCCTCTCCCCCTCCCGAACCCTACCCTTTCTCTCCTCCCTTCCCCTTCCTCTCCCCCTCCCGAACCCTTCCCTTTCTCCTTCTCGTTCTCCTCCCTTCTCCTTCCCCTTCCCCTTCCCCTTCCCTTTCATATATTTTGTTTAGATTTTTCTTCTTCTTCATCCATTCCGCACCATTCTCCCAAATCCCTCCGTCTTCAACCTAGCCCCTCTCTCTCTCACTCTCTCGACCTCTCTCTCACCACCGTGGGTCTCTATTTCTCTCGCTCTCTCTCTCTCTCTCTCTCACAGACGGTGGCGTGGGTCTCTCTCTCTCTCACTCTCACTATCTCTCTTCGGCCACAGCTCCAAGATCAACTTCGGCGTGGGTCTCGACTCTCCAAGACGGAGGTATGTTCCTTTTCATAAAACCCTTCAGATCAACTCATAATTTATTCACAAGGCCATACCTGTGCATCATGATTCATAACCCCAATACAGACCTACACAGAAATTAATAATATCATTTGCTAGCAAATAACCTTCTGTTGTGTGTATTTTTATATTCGGATTTGTTGGGCTGTAATTGCGCTGGTGATAAGAAAATCTTAATCATTTTCTAGTTTTCTTTGATAATGTTTCCTAAAAATGGAAAATCTGTAACTGAGGAGCTCAAGTTTTATCGATTTTCCTCTTCAGCCTTTCTATTATGCCCTGAGATATTATTATTAGTATAAGAATTGGTTAAAAAGGATGTTGGGTTTTTTCTTTTTGGATGGTTGCTGAATTTTCGCCATTATTGGTTAAGATTAATGTGAAGTGTTTTTGGAAAGTATCGTCCTTTTTGGAGGGTTGCTGAATTTTTCCCCATTGCTTTGTTTTATACATTCTTTTGGTTAATGGCTGGAATATTCCTGGCAGAGGGAATAATTTAAGGCCAATTTGCAGTATTAAATTTAGAGACCTAAATGGATGTGGGGGGTTTTTTTTCTTATAGGATGTAATTGCACAAAGATTTGGGTGAATGATTTCTTGAATTGAAGGGTTCTTGCTGCTTACTTCATACTCTACAACTCATACTTCTTTTGGAGGACAGATGCATTGGATTGGGTTTAAGTAAATATCCTAGGGTACTTATTTCTGCCATGAACAGCGAGCTACCCACTTCTCCATTTTGTCTTTAAGAATGAAAATGATAGCATGATTCATTTCAGGAATGGTATAAGTTATATCTTTAGAATCTGAATGGTATAAGTTAGGATTAGAAAATAAATGCATTACAGGAATTCTTAATAATTAATTACTCCTATTAATTGCTTTACCTTAATGTTCTGTTCTGTACTTATTAATTAAATTGGTATCAAAACCAAATTAATAAGATACAATTAATGTAATCATCATTATGAGATTTGGGTTATCAATTTGAATTCATAGCATAACAAGATTTGATTTTGGTCAATCCACATCAAACATAACAGGTTTCTGTTGTGATAGAGGTTCGAGTATCATGACCCCATTTTTAGTTTTGTTGTTTTTGTCTTCCATTGTTATAAACAGTACAGCTTATATTTCATAATGTTTATTTTTATATAATTTAATAATCTTTTTTTCCTTTTTTTCCAGAATTTGATCCCCAATCAAGCTTTATTTATGTTGATGATGAGTGACTTAAGGCTTATGGTCTACACATTCTATATTGTTTATTGTTTATGTTATGGATGGCCTATGGGATGTAATGTAGTGGATAGATGAATGGATTTGTGAGAAAGGCTGGATGGTATATTCATGTTTATTTTTAGTTCATGAATTTGTTTAAAAGGGCTGTATTATTTTCTATGGATCATAATATATGTAGTCATTATATTCATGTTTATTTTTTATTGTTTATGTTATGGATGGCTATGGAATGTAAGATGGCCTGGGATGTAATGTTTACTGACAAAGGGGCTGGAAACGGGTTTCGAAAAAAAAAAAAAAAAACCGCAGATTTTACCCGACCTTAACAAGACCAGACCAGAGAAGTGTGATAATTTGTCACACTTCCTACATTGAGATTTTTTCAGTATGTTTTTTGCTCATATTTTTGCTGCCCATTAAGCTGCAACTTATAACTGTATATATACTCACTTACATGAACGTAGATAATTTTTGTTGATCTCTCATGAATGCTTTTCTCCATCAAATCAGCTCCCAGCTGCAGCTAGTTATAATGGTAAGAAAATAAACTGACCCAAGTAATCAAGTCAGCTCTTTTATTATTGCTCATTTTAGTTGATAGGATGTCAACAGCAAATTCTTCATCTTCTCTTGGTAACCGTACTTTGGTGAACAACCCAATATGCGCTTGTGGCCAACCCGCTTCACTTAGAACTTCAACTACGATGACAAATCCGGGACGATCATTCTTTGGGTGTCCAAAGTATAATAAACAGGTGGAAAGTTAAATAAACTAAAGTTTGTATTTTTTTACAGAGCATGTGGTTTGATATCTTTGATTTACATACTTAATTTTTTGGTTTTATCAGGGATTACCACATTGCAACTACTTCAAATGGGCAGATATCAGTGAGGAAATTGAAATAGAACGTATGAAGATCGAAATTCTGAGGTTAAGAAATGAGCAAGAGCTTCGAAGAAGAGAGGAAGAGATTTTGAAGAGGGAGTTGGAAGTCCACAATGATCGACTGGATATTCAAAAGCAACGAGCAGACATCCGACATGAACGCACACTTCTTCGTAGCTATTGTGTGATTTTAATTTTAATTGTAATGTACTTCGTACGACCATAGTGAATACTGGTCTGATAATGGGTGATTGATATACATATTAATGTAGTTGGACAAAAGCTCATCACATGTATATATTAGATCCATGTGTATGTAGTCACCATAGTGACCTTAGTATGTTGTAACCTTCTGAATGTAGCTGGGAACTGGATTATCTACCTGGAGTTACAGATTAGCTGTCCAGATTTGTATGTATTGTGGATTATTTATATATAGCAGTGTTCGGGTGATTTGAATCGACTAATCTGGACAGTTCTTGCTGCATGTTTTTCAGACAGTGTCAAATTATCTTGTTGTATTGTTGTTTTAGGTGTTGAAACATCTATTAGGTGTTGAAAATGGTAGGTATGTTTCAGATTATGGTGTGGGTGATTGAGAACAAGGCAAGTACCCAAACCTCTATGTCGTTGAGAACTGAGGATGTAGAGAAGATAATTGGAAATCATTATTTGAGCTAATGTATAAAACTGGGGTCACTCGGCCCCATTTTCCAACTGAAGCAGGGCTCCTCCACGTATTCAATGATGTATATTTCATTGCAATGGGACCATTGACTTCCCTGAGTTACAGATTTAGTAACCAATCAATTTGTAACTAGTTTTCAGCATCTGCTTGTAATAAACTGCATAGTTTTGATGGCATGATTAAGACTTGAATATTTATACAAGTGCTACAAGCTTCCATCTACTTTCCCATCATTTTTGTATCAAACTTCATATATTCTTTAGCTCAAAAAATTGTATCTCCCGTATGTATCAACCATTATATACATGTAAATATATACTCATGGCAGTCTCCAAACCTAACATCCAATCCTAGAAACCTTTACTACATACATTCATGTTGACCAAAAACTGCAACCAAGCTATGTACGTCTATACACAAAAACATCAACACGTCTATACACAAAAACAAGTAGACGTCTATACACAAAAACATCAACAGCAAGGCCCGATGCATCTTCATCAATTGGATTTTCAAAGCAATCTTCTTGGTTGACCAAATAAACATGGGGAAGTTGATACATGCAGAATATTTATGAGACCAACTCCTGCAAAGCACAAAACACCATGGTAAGCAAGAAAATAAATATCCACTGGAAGTAGGCAAGCAAAGCATAAAACACCAATAACCAATGCTATTCAATAACCAATTCCACACAAAATAGGCCAACCCACCCCTTCCACGCCATAGCCAAATACTGAAACAGACCCACAAAAAAAACCAACAGTTTTACAAAATATCTCCGCCCACTTTTCTCCAAATATAGTAGTCTTTATAACCATGTCTGTGTCCCAGACAACGGTTCCAATTGGTGAATATCTACTCCAATATGTACCTGTGAACCATTAAGGCTGAATGGTTAAAAAAATATCTGTTGAGTAGTAACTATATAAGCCAAATTAAAGAGAGTGACCAAGTTAAGAAAGTTACACTTTCTTGAGTATCACTCATTGCAAAACCAAACTGGGTTCCACCATATTCCAACACCTCTGTAGTATTTTGTGGTTGCTAATAATAGATACAAACAAGTAGATTATTTTATAATAAAGACATCAATAAAATCAATGGCAATGGCTGCAAACAATAGAAAAGGGAAAAAAAACTAGATTACTTTAGAGCACCACCTTACACTCTAAACATGCTAGAGGAAATAAACTGACTCAAACAAATATGATACCTGAATGTGAATTGTCTCTTCAGTCCCAATATCTACATGTCCAAATAAATTTCTGCATGTTTCTGCTCCATGAGGCTATAAATCATTAAAAATAAGTTTAGTATAACAAACAATTGACCAACATAGATAAATTGTGGTCTTATCAACATGTAATATTGACTCGACCTGTTTACGTTTTCTCTGTTGAGTAGCCTTCTTCGTTGTCGGTCTGACCCGCTCAATCATTGATTTCTTCCTGAGAAATGGTGGTCTGCCTTTCCCTCTCACTTGACGGGGACTCAGTACTTTTTTTGAACTCCCCTCTATGGTGGTATTGACAGGTGTAACTGCAACGTTGGAAGAAGTTTGAAGGGGCAACTTGTTGGTGAGGTAGCCGAGGTTCATTTCATGTAACTTATGTATCATATCCTCGGCATTCTTATCAGATGACGCTGCATTTGTGGCAACCTCGTAGCATACCTTCATGATTCGTGAATATCTACTCACTTCTGGCCTCGCATCAACTGAGTCATAAGAACTTCGAATAAGAGTGTATGTCCGTTTAATGTCCTTTCTCCATCGATCTAATATGTATTTTTCTGGCACTCTTTTCACTTTGTTAACTCTCATAATAGCCAATACATGTCGACACAATATGCCTCTCATTTCAAACAGTGCGCATGAACACTTTACATCACATTCAGCCTCATTGAAGTACACTGTTTGGGTCACCTCTTTGATGAAATCATCAACAGCAACTTCATCTTCTACATGATACGTTGCGATTACACCATCTTTTCGATGTAGACTTGGAAGAACACCAACCATCCCGATTATCTCTTTTTGAACTTCTCTAAATTTAGCATTTGTGTATATGTTCTGAAATATCTTTTCAAGAGGAGAGATCGAGACGACGGGAATTGTGACGTGGAATGAATGGAAGTCCGCCCCATTTTCATTTTCAATCTTCTTTCTCAATGCATTATCAAATTGATCGACAAACTCTTTTAAGTTTGTCCTTGAGTGTACGTAGCCATCAAAGAAAGCATTCATGCTCTCGCTTCGTTGTGTTGTACTCATCCCAGCCCAAAAGATTTCTTTCAAGAATACTGGTACCCAGAACTCACGCTCATCATATAAACTATGCAACCAAGCATTTTCTTGCAAATTGTAAGTGGTAATTAACACATTCCAACTATTTTCAAATTCCACAATGGTTTGAGAGTCATACACACACTTCATCAAACTAGTTTTCAACCCAGTTTTGTATGCATGATGGGAACCAAGTTTCTCAGGTACTTTTTTAAGAATATGCCACAAACAATATCTGTGTCTTGTATTGGGGAAGACAAGAGCAATTGCATTCTTCATAGCTCTATCTTGATCTGTGATAATGGCCTTTGGCGCTTCCCCATCCATACAGTTTAGCCAAGTCTGAAACAGCCATGCAAATGTTTCCGTATCCTCGTTAGAAATCAATCCTGCCCCCAGAAGGATTGACTGACCATGGTGGTTTACACCAACAAACGGTGCAAACGGCATTCCATACCTATTTGTCAGGTATGTGGTGTCAAATGTCACAACATCACCCCAATATTTATAGGCTGCCCTGCTCCGTGCATCTGCCCAGAAGACATTCTTCA
Organism: Carya illinoinensis; assembly: GCF_018687715.1. Taxonomy (NCBI): domain Eukaryota; kingdom Viridiplantae; phylum Streptophyta; class Magnoliopsida; order Fagales; family Juglandaceae; genus Carya; species Carya illinoinensis. The sequence goes on along the minus strand of NC_056762.1, from coordinate 41,385,785 downwards.
ACCTTCCATCATCATCGTGGTCGATGTCTGAAAAGAATCCATCATTTTTGTACTGCATCCTAGCAAAATACTGACGAAGGGCTTCAGCGCCACCTTTCCCAAGTCGAAGGTGGCGTGCCTTATCAATATAATTTCTGCAATCTTTCTCACTGAAAGGCAAGTTCTCAAACCCACCCGCTTCTTGCACAAGTGCTGCAAAACTCTTGTTTAGTCTAATGCCAGCTTGATCATTTGTATCTAATACTCTCTTAACAGACTCGCTCACTTCTCTATTACAGCGAAAGAATCTGGACTTCTGTGGACTTACGCTGTGATTGTGGGAATTGTGAACACTCAACAACTTGAAAACTCCATCCATGAACGTAGCATTTATCTTTGCCTTACAGTCAGTCTTTGACGTCGGACGCGGCCTCGCAACATTTGTCGTACGGTTCCGTGCCTTCCCACCACGAGAACAACAAAGCGTGATATATCTGAGGCTCCCATCCTCAAACCTATGACTCCTTTGAGTCATTATCCCAAAACCGCATTGTTTCCCATAACCTTTATAATATGCCACTAACTCGTCTTGAGATTTGAAGACCATCCCCACTTTCGGCTCCTCAATGATATCGGCCCCCTCATTATGCACTGTATTTTCCCTCTCGGCCTCATTGTTATCTTCGGATTCAGAGGATGTAGAGAATATTTCAACCTCCCTCGAGTCAGGTGTGGGCTCTTGAATTTCTTCAACACGGCTGGAGCTTGCAGATGGAGTACCAATCAAAGAGGGGGGAGCTGATGACTGAAATTCTGGCATAAGGTTTTCCTACAGTTTATAACAATAAAAACCAATATTTAAATCAATATAAACATTTTTATAAATACACACCCTAGTTCGAAAAATATATTAATCACCTGACAAGTCCATGACGATGGGTTGGCATTAGGACAAGGTAAGAAAGGTGGTAACAGAGCATGTGGCATTGGTGCATGGCCCCCATGCATATAACTTGAGAAATCTGGATAAACTGATATTGATATGACCTAACATATAGATCAATAATGAAAATTAAGTAAAGATGTAGTCATAAATATAGACATTAGTGTCAAATTAATATTTAAAGTACCTGGGTTGTTGGATTGATAGATGCATTTGTGGTAGGAGGTGTTGACAAATATGTAAAAAATGGTCTCGGTATCACCTAAGATGTCAACAACCATGTCATTATAATGAGTAAAAAAACTGAAAGAGGTGAGAAACTCCTCATACCTGAGTTGATGGATTAATTGATGGATTAGTGGCAAGAGGCGTTATAGGAGATGCATGCTCTTTCCCTTTCCCTTTCTCCATCTACATGATATTTACTTGTATTTTAGAACAAATCATAACTTTTAAGAATGACAAAAAATATGTCAAAAAAGCAACTCAATTAAATTAAATTACTCACATGATATATAACATCAAGAAAGAAAACGACTTTAATAAGTTAGAACCAATATTTCAGTTTTTTTTTTTTCCAACTGATTATTACAACTCGATTTAGGCCAAAAGCATCTGAACTATGCTACATTTAGAAACCATGGGCATTGGTTTTATCTTATATGGAATACCTAAGTATATATAATCACCAGTCTAGTATCTAGTAAAACAATGCTCATCACAATCCAATTTAACAAAACCATAGTGGTTGGAATACAACATCTCTCTAACCAGTACATTTTTTTGGACATGGGAGTGATCATTTTTCTTCATACTTAGGAATAGTTGACAAAAATATTAAAACAACTATTTCTTCATACTTATATTGTACTGTAACGAATTATTGACCAATCAAATTCTGAACCAAAAAAAATTAAAAATAGTGGAAGAATCATCATTTGCCTAAAAATGATGATTACCCACAGAATTTTCCTTATTTAAATCACATTCAGAACATGTATTTTTGAGAATATTTCATGGACATTAAAACTTCACGAAATTTTACATATATTTATTTCGGGCTAAGACAACTTAATAGAGATATATTGTAGGAAACAAACACTACCTCAGAACCATTCGTTCATGAAGTCGGGTCCAACGTCCGGTTATATCTGTTAATGACTTTATCTAGTATAAACAAAAGCAAATGCATTCAATGGATTGCTGGATACAAAAAAAATATAAATCTAGATATCCTTAAATACTTGATACACAAATATCTACTCACTTAGAAATCAGCAAACACTACCTGAGACCGTATGAAGCAGAGGATAATGTCGTGTGCAGAGGACTTGGTCGGTGTAGAGCAAACCGGCCAACAGGTAGAGGAAGAGATTTGGGGGAGATGAAGGGAAAAAAAAAAAAAAAAACACAGAAACAACCAGTTCTGCGTCAACGAGAATTCAAAACAACCTCCAAAATGCATTCGGCTTGCAGAAGAAGGAACCAGAAGTGAAAAGCAGAAAAGCAGTACGGTACGGGTATGTCTTTCTATTTCAATTTCCCTCAATTTTTTTTTTTTTAATACAAACCGTCTGACAACGCCACCTCAGCGTTGGGTGCGCAATGGTTACGCACAATTGTTGTACGTAGCACTATTCATATATTTATAGAGCCTCATTTTTACTCCGTTTCCTTAAGATTACTTGGGCCTACAAGGGGCCCTTACTAACCACCAGAGGGGCCTGCATCATTATACTAAAGCCCAAAATTCAATCCAACCAATGAAAACTCCGCCTCATGGGCCTTGTTGGGCCCTAAAGTTTTAGGGTTTACGTTTCGGCTCCTTCTTACAGCTGAAGGGTTTATCGGCCGTGATCGTTCGTTCGTTCGTTCCCTCTGTATCCAAGTCGTAGCGTTGCCCTTCAACTCTCTCCGGCTGCTTATTTGGTATCGTCTTTCGCAATTTGCCCTTATACAAGTTTTTAACTCAATGAATAAACACTTCTTTTATTTTTCTTCTTTTCTATGTAATCCGAATCCCAAACTATGGATCGAACTTATCGTTTAGCTTTGTTTTTTGATCTTTTTTTCTTCTGGGTGTTGATGTTATTGTCATATTGTTTTCCAAATATATTGTTTTGGTGAAAATTTCAACTAATATGCTTGTTATGGATGTTTTGTTGTCTTAAGAGAGAAAAAGAAAAGAAGAAGAAACAACAATGGGGAAGAAAAGAAAACACAGTGAGACGGAGGTGGCACCGCCAAAGAAGGATGTGAGTGCTGAAGAGAGACCTAAAAGGACGCTATTGGGTTGGAAAGATAAGGCTGAAGAAGTAAAGAAAGAAAGTGATTCCATGGGTTTCAGGAACAAGGAGAAGGTTCTGGTCACTTGCTCGCGCCGCATTAATTTCAGGTAGAAAATCTAGTTTCTTTGCATTCCCCCCGATGGTGAATTGTGTTCGTTTACTGTTAGATTGTTCGTGTGTTGTGTGCAGGTACCGGCATTTGATGTTGAATATAGTGTCGCTCTTGCCCCACTGTAAGAAGGATAACAAGGTCGAGTCGAAGGCTAGTAAGGGCACCACTTTGAACGAGCTGGTCGAGCTAAAGAGTTGCTCTTCCTGTCTTTTTTTTGAGGTGATTTCCTTTAAATTGATTTACTAATTAGATCCTTGTCTGTTGTCGCTGTTTGTTTATTTAGCTAAACATGACATATAATATAATAATAATAATAATAATAAGAGTAATTTCCGAATAGATGGCATGTAGAGTTTATTGTTCCAAATTTGTAGTTGTAATCAATCTGATAAAAAAAAATTGTAATTGTAATCCATGGCTATACTTTCTGTGTACGTAGACTCTGTCCTTTGCATTTTTAATAAACTTTTTGATTACTTATAAAAAAGAATTGTATTGGTTGATTTAAGTTGAACTATTGCGTGCGAATTATGGATATGGTTTTTCTTAATCATGTATTGTTTTGGTATCTACAAAGACTGACTGTTTACTTTTTAATTATTTGCTGGTTATTAGGATATGTGAGACTACTTTATGGATATGAAACTTTAGTTTGCTCTACTTAGTTCTGATGTCCAGATATAACTTTTTTTTCCCCATTTCAGTGCAGGAAACATCAAGATCTTTATCTATGGATGGCAAAATGTCCCAATGGGCCATCTGTCAAATTTTTAGTTAATGCTGGTATGTTTCTCTTGTGGTTTCTAACGATGTGTTTGTTTAATAGTGAATGTCTAATGGAAATAAACCATTATTAGAAATGAGATCAATTGATTTCATCCCCAATTATATGGTTAATATTTTTGCATCAAAATTTGATAAATGATGGGCAACGGATGTGATTCTTTTTCCTTTCCCTTTCAGTGCACACAATGGAGGAATTGAAGCTTACTGGAAACCATCTGAAAGGGTCTCGTCCTATTTTGACATTCTCAGACAATTTTGATAAAGATGCCCATTGGAAACTTTTGAAAGAGTTGATAATTCAGGTATTTTCGTGCTTCTTTCCTCTGAAGGAATAATTCTGTCAAATTAAGTTGTGGATCGCATATTGATTTTCCCTCTACTCAATGCAAAGGCAAATATAAAATTGAAGTCTAATAAAATTTCCTTGTGTGATGTTTTTCAAATGAAATATCCTGATCTATGTGGTAGACTTATTCATAGTATACCAAAAAAATAAAAAGACTCACTCATACAATAGCATTGGCCAATCGTTATATTAGCCAAAACTATTTCAATGAATGCTTACTGTTATACAATTTACCTAAAAAACTGGTTTTTCTTTGAATGTGGGTCTGTCTGATATCGCTATGATTTGTCGTGTTGAAAAATAATGTATGAACTCTTGCTTGGTTGTGGTTGTTTCTGATCAATTATTTAAAAAATATAATCATATCTTAGCTTGGGGATTTCATGATACTATTTTTTAAAGATCATTAACATTGTTATCAGTTGCATGTACTGACATATTCTTGGTTTCACCTCCCCAGATATTTGGAATACCAAAGGAACACAGGAAATCTAAGCCTTATCATGATCATGTATTTGTTTTCTCCATTGTTGATGACCACATATGGTTCCGGAATTACCAGGTTGGTGAAAATATAAATTACAATCTGTGTGATGTAAATTATGTAGTAGTATTCATAATGGAGGCTTTACTTTAAAGTTCAAAGGTTGGTGTTGGTTTTCAGATGCATAATATTATAAATTAAAACCTTTTAACATGTAAGGTGAGTAAAAAAAAATAGGGTTTTCAGATATATAATATTGTAAATCTTAGACATCATAGGTTCTGTTGTTTGGCCAAAGATAAATAGGGAGGAATTAATGTAATCTTACTAATTCATTGCATATATTATATAAATTTATGGATTTAGATTTTGTCAAGAGTCCCCACCCCCAAAAAAAGAGATTGTCCTGCATTTGGCAATTGGTTTCCAGCCAGGGTCAATTTTAGTTTGACAGCCATAAAAAAATGTTTTCAGTTGGATCTGATTGTTGAATGTGTATGCGAATATATTATATTAGATATCTTTTTTGATAGGTAAAATGGTAATTACATCTTATATTAGATACCTTGGATCCCTCAATAGCTGTTGGCTGGATGCCACAGGTGGTCATACCATTGGATGCTTGTATTCTATGAACAGATTCTATGTTGATGCATCTTGCTGGTGGTTGGTCAGGAGTTATGAAGTCTAAGATTTTGGTGGCTCTACATGGAGTCTGTGAGGAAGGAAATAAGGCTCATTAAGGATGGCTTAAGGAACTAAGGCAACCTTTTCATATGGATGGCTTCCTTTGTGGAAGATCCTTACAAAAACACAACTTAAGGGAAACGCCAAATTATAGTCATGAATTAGTGTTGTTTGTGCAAAACGAGTGAGCAGTCCATTGATCATCTACTAATCCATTGTGAGATTTCCACGACCTTGTGGAATAATTTCTTTGCTAGGGTGGGTGTAGTTTGGTGATGCCAAGAAGGGTGATTGGTCTCCTAGCCTCATGGAGAGGCCTTCCGGGCACTTCATAGATTGCCGCAATTTGGAAGATGGCTCTGATTTGCCTATGTTGGTGTCTTTGTAGGGAGATGAATGAGAGAAGTTTTGAAGATCATGAGCTGTCAATGGATGAGCTTTGAACTTTCTTTTTTAACACTTTGTTCCATTGGTCAATTGGAATTTATTTTAATGGCATGAACATTCATGAATTTCTTGTATCACTAGAACATCAAGCTTGGGTGTTGCTCTTGTATATGTCCTGTGTACTTGGGCTCTTGCAATAAAATCTTGTTTTCTAATAAGTAAAAAGGCTTGTTAAGGACATAATTCACCATCTAGGCTAGGCTTTATCTTGTAATTTTCACAAGATGGTTCCTTATGTATACTTCCTATGTACACGGGCCATGCCTATTTTATTCTGATCAAGAATATTTATCTTTTACTTATCAACAAAAAAAAAAAAAATTCACAAGATGGTTTCATGTAGAGCTTGCATTTGTAAATTCCTTAATCTCCAAATCTAACAATATGAGGCAATAATAATACATTTGGAAATTGTTAGTCATAATATTGTTGCTTATTTTTCTTGATTTTCTTATGCAGATATCTGTACCTCATAATGAAGCAGATAAAGTACCTCGAGGGGGCCTAGAGAATATGACCCTTGTTGAGGTTTGCAGCGGTTTGTTTTTTATTTTGTGCGCTTTAACAGGTACTTGTGATGGTAGTTTAATTCTGAAGACACTTGGTGTAGGTTGGTCCACGATTCTGCTTGAACCCAATCAAAATATTTGCTGGCAGCTTTGGAGGCCCTACCCTCTATGAGAATCCATTTTACATATCACCAAATCAGGTATTCTAAGAGCATCCTCATCCCATTCCTCATTCCCATTCCTATAATTTAACTCAAAATCACCTTTCCTCAAATTTTTCCCTAAATTTTATTCATCTTTCAAAAACCTTCTACATCTCATTCCCCATCCCTATCTCTATTCTATTAAAAAATATTTTTCTATTCTTTTTTTATTACTTTTTCTTTCACTTCTATTTACAAATTTAACTACTCAATATTTTTTCTTATTTTTGGAACTATTATTCTAGTGAATATTTTAAACAAAAATTTAAATTATTTTTTTGTGAATATGATAATATTTTTAAAATTAATTTTTTTATATTTTCGTAATTAATTAAATTATTGTTAAAATTATTATTTAAAACTATAATAAATATGAGTATGGGAGAAAGTGTAGATGATTGAAAAATTATTTATTTTATATATTAGAATAAAATATTGATAAAAATGATTTAGGGAATGAATAGCGAGTCCCTAAATATGGGGACTTATTGTTTATTCCCTAAATATTTTCTCTAAAATAGGGATTCTGATGTGGGGGGTATTTTGATCAAAACTTCAAAATAAACCTCAAATTATGGAAAATATGGTGCTTTAGAGAACCGGATGGGGATGCTCTGTCTTGGCCTGCACTTTAGTGTTTAAACTCCTTTTCTCACTCCATTTTAACTCTTTCAATTCTTTTTCTTTTTAAATTCATAATGCTTGTCGTTTGGTGCTTTCAGATTCGAGCTTTGGAGAAAAGGAAAAAGGCTGGGAAGTATGCAAAGAAAGTCAAAGCAAAGACAAGAAGGAAGATGCATGAGCTATCGAATCCACTGGAGCCTGATGAGTTTGCAGAAATGTGGAAAGAATGACAGATTTGAAGACCTCACCCTTTCTTGTAACAAGGAACGGAACTTCCTTTTTCACCTTGTATTATTATCAAAGATTGAAATGGCAGATTTTGGTTAACTGCTCCTGCCTTTTAATGGTGTTTCATATTGGCCCCCAGTTGATTAGCTTGTGTATTCAAGTTGGGGCATGTTGAGATCATCTATATATTATTTGCTTCTCTTGTTCTCTGGTCTTTTCTCCTATTGCGTCTCTTACAAAGATAAGAAATCATTCTTATATGATCCTGCACATCTCATATAATTATTTATAGGTTTAAATCTCATCGTTGTTGTGTATTCCGTTAGAAATGTGTAGTGCTGCCAGTGTTTCTTAGTTTTATTTTTGATAGGTAAATAAATTTTATTGATACATGTAAATAGGCCAAGCCCGAGTACACTGGGAGTATATAAGAAAAAAATCTATTTACAATCTAAGTGTTATGGATAGTAGCATAAAAGTCACTAAGACTCGTTCCATTCAAAACTATAGTAGATGCCCAAAGGAGTAGAGTGTGAAAGAAAAAAGCTTGAAAAGCATCCAGAGAGCGTTCCTTATTTTCAAAACAGCGGTCATTTCTTTCGGTCCACGTGCACCGCATTAAGCATAAAGGTACCATCTTTCATACAGTTGCAATCTGGCGATTCCCTCTTAGCCCTTGCTAGCAAGACACTAAATCGATCACCCTCCGTGGCATGGCCCAAGCAATGCCAAGTCTCTAGAAAATCTCATACCATAATACCTTTACTGTGTCGCAGTGAAGGAGAAGGTGGTCCACTGATTCAGCATTGTGTTTGCATATGAAACACCAATCTATTATGACGAGTCCACGCTTCCTTAGCTGGTCTATGGTTAGTATTTTACCATGAGATGCCACCCACCCAAAGAAAGTGACCTTGAGGGGAACCTTGCTTCTCCAAATGCTCTTCCAAGGGAAGGCGTTGGGGGAGTGATTCGTCAAGGTCTTGTAGTACGAACGGACTGAAAATTTCTTATTCCCTGTGCATGTCCATAATAGTCTGTCTTCCCCTCCAGCCCTGATCTTCAAGTCATGTAGCGCGCTTTAGAAGTCAGTGATGGGGCCCACCTCCCAATCTTGTGCTGCTCTAGTGAATCTCACAGACCAAAGTATGAAATCAGCGGTAAGACACATATTTTCAGCCACTGAGGAATTCTGATCAAAAGCTATCCTATAAATGGAAGGGAAAGCATTTTTTAGAGCGACATCACCACACCAAATATCATGCCAAAATCTAATTTGTGTGCCCCTTCCCACCACAAACCTACAATGACCACGAAAAACGTCCTATCTACTCTAGATAAATTTCCAAACTCCCACACCACAAGCTTCTCTTACTTCCTTTGTGCACCAGCCACCCCACACACTTCCATATTTGCATTCTAAGATATTTTTCCATAAAGCGTCTCTCTCAAGATGATACCGCCATAACCATTTGCCAAGGAGAGCCTTGTTGAAAGTTCTCAAATTCCTTATGCCCAAGCCACCGCAAGACAGAGGGGTGCATATTGTATTCCATTTGATTAAATGGAATTTCCTTGTATCCTCTAATCCTCCCCATAAGAAATCCCGACAGATCTTCTCCAGTCTATTCGCCACTCCTGCTGGCACTGGGAATAAAGAGAGAAAGTACGCTGGAAGGTTAGAAAACGTACTTCTAATAAGAGTGATTCTCACCCCCTTAGACAAGTAGATTATTTTCCACCCTACCAGTTTTCCTTCAAACTTCTCAATGATCCCTTCCCACAAAGACTTAAATTTATGAAGGGCCCCCAAGGGGAGTCCAAGATACTTCATAGGCAATGATGAAACCTTGCAACCCAAGATGGCTGTCACCGTACTTAGGTTGTCCACTGAGCCCACAGGGACTACTTCTGACTTGGATAAATTCACCTTAAGGTCTGATACAGCTTCAAAACAAAGAAGAAGTGCCCGTAAGGAGCGGAACTGTTCCTAGTCTGGGTCACATAAAATCAATGTATCGTCGGCAAAGAGAAGGTGGGAGACTATGGAGCTGCCATGTGTGGAACCGCCCACCGTGAAACCCGAGAGAAAACCCTCTTCCACCGCCCTTCTCAGCATTCTACTTAGCACATCCATGATAAGAATAAATAAAAGTGGGGAGAGAAGGTTCCCTTGTCTCAAGCCCCAAGAACTGATGAAAAATCCTTCAGGAGTGCCATTGACCAAAACAGAGAATTTGACTGTTGTAATACAGTGCTTTATCCACTAGCACCATCGTGCTCCAAAACTGTACCTTCCAAGGATATACAACAAAAAATTTCAATGCACGTGATCAAAAGCCTTTTCCATGTCTAGTTTACATAAGATACCTGGGATGTCGGATCGGATTCTACTCTCTAGGCACTCATTGGCTATGAGGGCTGAGTCAAGAATTTGTCTTCCTTTCACAAAAGTGTTTTGGGACTTCAAGATGATCTTCCCTAGTATTTCGCTCAACCGCTTCACTAAGACTTTGGAAATGATTTTATAGACCCCACTTATGAAACTTATGGGACGGAAATCATTCACTTCCATCGACCTTGCCCTCTTGGGAATGAGGGCGATGAAAGAGGCATTGAGGCTCTTCTCGAATTTCGTGAAGGCATGAAATTCAATAAAAACCTTCATAAGATCCTCCTTGACAATGTCCCAACAAGCATAAAAGAAAGCCATTAGAAAACCATCAGGTCCCGGGGCTTTATCTTTATTCATACCTTTTAACACTCCAAGAACCTCTTTTCATCAAAAGGCCTCTCCAACCAAGCCGCGCTTGAGTGATCAATGGAATCAAAGTCTAGTTCGTCAACCTTGGGCCTCCAAGTGTATTGCTCCGTCAAAAGCTTCTCATAAAACTGGACAATATGCTCCTTGATGATATCTCTACCCAGTAAAACTCTGTCATCCGCATGGAGGACCTCTATAGCATTATTTCTTTGATGGGAATTTGCAATTCTATGAAAGAACTTTGTGCTCCTATCCCCTTCCTTCAGCCAAAGGGCCCGTGATTTTTGTCTCCATATAATCTCCTCTATGGCAGTAACTTTTTCCAAATTAGCAACAACCGTCAATTTTCTTGCCCTATCATCATCTGATAATGTCCTTTCTACTTCTTTTTCATCAAAATGTTGTAGTTCTATGAAGAGTTTATTCCGCTGGTCGTAGATGTTCCCAAAGACTTCCATTTTTTTAGATCATTTTTCAAAACTTTTAGTTTCCTAGCTAGTATAAAGCTAGGAGCGCCTGTGAACTGGTAAGATGCCCACAATGCGCTGACTCTCTCAACGAACCCATCCACCTTTAACCACATGTTCTCAAACTTAAAGTATCTGCGTCTCTCTTGAATACCCCCACAGTCTAGTAGAATGGGAAAATGATCTGAGCAAAACCGAGGAAGCCGTTTTTTATATAGTGTGGAAAAGTGGGTTTCCCAAGAGGAAGAAACGACGAATCTGTCTAAATGCGACCATACCCTTCCATTTGACCAGGTAAAATCTCTCCCTGCCAAGGGGAGATCCACCAAGTCTAGATCAAACAAAAGCGTGGAGAAATCCGCCATGGCTGAATCCGAGCTAGGAACCCGAATCGCTCAGTCGAAAATCGAGTGATGTTGAAATCACCCCCTATACACCACGGTATATCCCACCAACTGCAAAGGCCAACTATCTCATCCCAAAGAAATTTCCTGCTACTATCATAGTTAGGCCCATAAATAGCTGAAAAATCTCAACAAAATCCATCATACACATTAGAGAAAGAGTAAGCTATTGAAAATTCTCCAACACATTCATCTATAAGGTTAATTGCTCTTTTGTCCCACAACACCAGAATTCCCCTTGAAGCATCCTTAGAAGCAATAGTGGTCCATCGACAATGTCACAAGCTTCTAATGATGTTTCTATCGACATATTTTAGTTTCACTTCTTGAAAACAATTAATATATACTTTCTATTCCTGTAATAAGTTCTTGATTGCGAAGTGTTTTTTCGGGTCATTCAAGCCCCGAACATTTCAAACTAGAATCTTTGGCTTCATGGTTACATGTTATCGCCCATCCCTTCGCAGGCAAACATCTACCACGATTCGTAAAGGTTGATGTTAGAAATGAAAATTTACTATAAAGCTACATCCCATTTATTCGATGACAGTGCCCATCAGGATGTATGGTCAGTCATAGTTAAGTTAAGCTGAAGACCCACACATCCTAAGTTAAGTTCCCCGAATTATTGATTCACTGACTTTGTTACTATTTGCTAAATTTAATAAAAGCCTTGGAATTTCAAAACAAAAGAGAGTAGTTTTGCTATTTTTGTCTTTTCGCATCATATCGCAGCATAGATGGCATGTATTTACCTTACTTTCGGTACCTTTTTTGTCTCTTCTCCTTTTGTCTTTATTTGGGATTCCCCTCTCTATTTTCCTTACTTGAAGTTAAGGGGAAAGAAAAAAAATGGGTTCCCTTGAGAACATTGTACAAGGAGACGAACATCCAGAAGATCATCCCATTATTTGTACTCATTCAATCATAAAGAAAAACAAACATAAGGTACAACAAATAAGAACTTTGACAGAGACGGACATTGGGCAAATCCAGGGAACAATTGGATCCACATGATTTTAGCTAACGTGAATCCCACTGGGTCCAATTGGATTCACTTCCCACACGCGGAATGCTATTGACCCTTGTGTACTTATCAACCTTGAAGTTGGCCCCACACATGGCCCCTTCACTGTCTACCCTTGGCATTGCTTTCATCTTGTTCATTGGATGCTCAAAGCTCATCAAGCCTCCCTCACTGTGGAACATACACCCTGCAAAGACACAAACCACCACCATTCTAGGCCCATGTTATTCTTTTCACATGTAAGACAGAGATGAGAGAAAGATCTGGTTTCCAACTTTCCATTGCATGCAGATGTTTGGGCAGCTTGATTGAAGTGAATTTGATGGAGAAATTCATTCTATATTCTAAATGGGTAAACCAGGGAACAAGTTTAAATCACAGCTAAAACTCCTAGACGTACCTGTTGGGAAGGGAGCAAATGATTTGGCACAGCCCGCTTTTATGACCTCCAAATCATCAGAAATCACCACAGAGCCATCAGCGGCAATACCCCAGTACAGCTTAACTCCACCATCAGAACCCTACAACCGTAATGAACGTTTTTATGAAAGGTCACTACCAAGCAAATCCTCAATCATGCCTTTGGAATCAGTTTCAAATTCAGAAAGAGAGAAAGAAGCACACAAATTCATTGATGCTTGCTAATCTTTCCTTGAGGTGACATGGGTAAAAGGACGAAAAAAATATACCAGTGCAGCAAAGACAGTTCCAGTCTTGCTGTCGTAGACAACAAAGGCAAAGCTGCCATCAAGATCCTTGATAACCTGGTCCGCTGGGTACGGTCCCCGGTCTCGAAGGGTCCTGTACGCTTCGATCACAAACATGGCCTCGTTCGTGCCCTTCGATAGACCGTACTGCTTAATGAGTGAGAATAGGTTATTCAAGCTCCCCAAGAACAGGCAGTAGATATCTTCAAACCCACAGAACAACCTGCAATCAGCCACAAATACAACTCAAACAGTTCACTATATTCCTTTACTTTTCCCGTTGTTTATAGAACTCGTTCTAAGAGACACATATATACATCCCATACATATTATATATAGAGGAATTGAGAGAGATATTATTACCTTTGACGAAGTTGGCAAGGAGGGTCAGGGCGATCATAAGCAAGCACAGCTGCATCTGCAAAGCTCATGGAGGAAGTGCTGTGAGGATGACGAGAGAGGAAATCATTGAGAGTTTCCTCGGGAAGCTTAGGCTTCTTAGCGCCATTGTATGATGCAGGACTGTTGAGCTCCTCAGGGGGGTGAGCAAAAGCCTTATGAAATATAGCCAACATTTCTTCTTTTCTATGATGTTTTTAGTCTTTGAAACCCAAGTTTGATCAAAATAAGTAGTGGACGGCATGAAGGGAAAGTCGGGAGGGGTCCTAGTAGTATTTATATTGTCACCTTATTAGTAAAAAGGCCTGATATTAAGGTGGCAGTTTTTTTTCAACATTATGGTGGGCGTGGATCCTTGCGTGGTGGATAAGGATTCTCGAACTCCGAGATGTTCTTATCTTTCTCGTTTCCCTTTTTTTGTTTGTTTCTAAAAACTAGTCTTCGATATTTATTTTCTTTTGAGAACCACCCAAGTTCTAACACCAGTCACACCACCATTCTTACTCGTCAACTTTTAATGTTTTATTATATATATCTCCGAACACAAATCACTCTTTGTTTTTCAATTTTTATGAATCTGTGTTCTCTTCAACAACTCCTTTTCCCCGTGCTTGATCTCATTACTGTGAAAATTCAAAACAATGCTCATCTCCTCAAATGAAACACCCCTGTCGAGACCAAACAAGGTTTGGGGAAGATAAAAGTCTCCAATGCATGCATGTAATAGCAATATGTGAGCCACCTCACTGCCTTTACCTTCTTTACTTCAGCTAATTATTATTAAGAATATAACATAAATAATTAATATCTTATCTTCTTATCAACTCAAATTTTTAAAATAAATAATGATTTCATATGATATCAAAACAGAGATTCTGAATTCGAATATTGAATATATACTCTATTCAAATAAAGATCCTGAGTTCAAATACTGAATATATATTCTATTCTATTTAATTAAATATTTTATTTATTAAATCTACACGTAAAAAAGAGTATTAAAAATATAATATAAATAATTAAAATTTATCTCTTCCCATAAACATGTAGCACATGGTGCAAAAGGAGATCTATAAAAAAAATTCCAGTCATTAATACAAGTTTTTTACATTTTAAAAACAAAAATTTTATTCTTAACATAAATACGTCTTATGTTGGCTACATAATGTTAATTAAACACGTCATCTTGATCAAACTCATGCAAGATGTGTGACAAAAGAATTTTAATACAATGTTTTATAATTTATGTGAAATAGTCAAAAACAGGTTGGAAAATAGTTTATTTTATTTAATTCGTGGAATAGGATATGGTTTGCTACAGGCGAGCGACTGCCTATAGGCCTTATCTAAAACAGGAAACAGTGACAAGGATAAGACTCAGCTCAGCTGCTTTTAAACTGCTATACTTCGAGTATTCTGTGGGCATTGGGTAAAAAGAAGTACATGTTGTTTTCAAACTCAGGATTGACTACGGAGCACATTGCTCACCCTTATCTTTTGGTGGATACCCATCTATCTCATTTTGACAAGCAATTTTGGTTTGTCTTTAGCCCATACCTGGCTTCCAGCGGTCCAGCCTCTATATAACTTTGGTCATTTTATTTTTATTTTTCGATCTGCATGCAAAACCTCATCCAAAAGACGGTACATTGTAAAATTTAGCTCCATGTTCTTTCATTATAGCAACATAATCAAACATGGTTATTTACTAGATTTTTGGAGCCACTTACGGAGTTCTATTGTTGGACGAAGGAGAAGATTACTATCATTTAAATTAAGAGAACCGTTACAGATATAAAATAATTACATAAAATAAATTCATAAACTGATGTGGTTTTATGAGAATCCGTTAGATCTATTTTATAATAAAAGTGATTTTATAATCTGACGTACTATATCAAATCAGGTCAATTTATAACTTTATTTTTGTATAATTTCTCTACAGTTAAAATATTTCCCTTAAGTTAATTAGGAGAGCTTTTTTGCATGGGTGATGCTAGGATAGTAACTTTTTTAGAGCGAATTTGTAGGGCAACCAAGCTTTTTTTTTTTTTTTGGGGGGGGGGGGGGGAGATAGATTTATGTAAATTGTAGCAGTGCCCTGCTTCTGCTCTATTTGAGCTGAAAAGGTAAAGAGGAATGGGGCCGGGCCTGCGGTGACAAGTTTCTGGTTACAGCTCGCACTAGGCATGTTACAGGCTGACCAGTGGTCTACCGTGTGCATAACTATTGGGCTGAAGCTTCTTTTTTGTCTTTTTCTTTTGTTATCGGCATAAGGTATTCGGAAATAAGGGCCCGATTAATTTTAGGCTGCACAGGCCTATATAAGATAACGAGTCTTCTGCTAGTGTAATTAAAGATAGTCCAAGAGAAAATCTCCAGTCCGATGGTCTCAAAAGTGAATCTGGAATTTCGAATCCAAGACGTCCAGTTTACATGGCCAGAAAATGCTAATACTTCTATTAAAAAAATTAAATAAATAATCTATGAGATGAGAAGATTAATGACAAGAATTGAAGGTGCCCATGTGCTGTAATAAACAAGTGTTGAAGTTTCTTGTCTGTGACGAATGGAAATACGCATAGAAAAAAATGTCTTCGTGTAGGAGATATGGGCAAATTAAGTAGGCCTAGGCCTTAGAAAGCGGTCCAAACAGGCATTACCAATGAAATTGTTGTAGCCCATGAAGCAAGACTGAATCCTGGGAGGCCCTTGCTCATCGTATAAGTGCACCCAAAAAAGGACTAGAAATTTAAGGTTTTAATTCCTTCCAACATATGGAGCAGGCCCACGACCCAAGATTGGACAGCACTTGCAGTTGCTTGTCCCAAAAACCTCAGATCAAAACACATATAAAAAATAACCCTTCTTTCGATGTGCGCGCTCGAGAAGAGTCATTACAATATTTTACATCAGGCTACAACGGCAGTACCATACTTCCAATTGCCCTTCTTCTGAGTTTCGAGTTAAACAATACTGTCTCATTAGAAACTACAAAAATAACACTTGAAACAAAAAAAACGCAGACACGGGTTAGTAGTAAAAGGTTTCCATAACATAACCCAAAACCAAAAGACATCATTGTCAATGATGGAAACTTATCTTACTCTTAGTTATTATCCTCATAATTGGAATTTGAATTAAATTCTATCATTTATAGTGGCGATGTAATTATCTTTAAATTACTCTTAGATCATTTAATATACATTGATCTTAGATTTGACTCATGTTACTATAAGATAATAAGATTAGTGCTATGTACAAATCTAAGTTGAGCAATCCTTGTGTAGATCCTTTGTAAAAAGTGGAGTCACTGTCTTATAAAAAGATTATATGAAACTTGCATATTTGTAATTTATAAAATCGTTACTCGTAAAACAACGTTTAATTAGAAAAAGTTATATTCAATTTATAATATTATTTAAAAGAATTTATATCACATACAATTTATATAATATAATTTAATTTATAATATTAAAATATATTTTTTAAATTAAATTATATAATGTAAATAGTTATTGTGTAAAGAGATTATTAAAATTTCACTCATAAAAAAGAAGAATTTTACTATATATAAGTAGAGTCGCGCACTAATCTGTATATTAATATTGATTTATTCATAATTAAAATTTAAATTAATATTATTTTTAATAAAATTTACTTTTTGATCAATCATATTAATATATAGATTAATGTATAATTATACTTATAATTATATTTTTTATTAAAAAATTGATAATTAAAATTGTAGACAAATATTAGAGAAATAATTTCGTCAGATACAAAGTACGAAATCATTAACCTAAGAAACACATGGGCGGCAGGGTATCACGACTCGTAACAATAATGTGGGCAACGCCGAGGAGGGATCGAGTAGTCCCGTCGACAAAAGTTGGGGAGCTTTATCTATCAACGTACATTGAACAGAGGAGCAGGTCCTAAAAGTAGATAAGTTCCCTCTCATTTCAGCATCCCTGGTCGTTGTACGTAGCAGGCACCAGATGGAGACTACGTTACCGGACGACCTTATTTTTCTCTTTTCTACTTATCTGTCACATGTGAAACGTACGGTCTATTGAGAGACAGCTCATATTTTGTTGTCTCTATATGCAAACTGTGGTGTGGAATCATGTGCCTGTCTTCCTGTCATCACTTTTATTTTTATTTTTTCTTCTTCGTACCTTTTCGATCTGTTTACGCGTTTTTGGATCTATGTGAATTCGATCTTGTATTTCGAGTCGTTCGGATCAATAATTAGCGTTATTGTTTTAATACTATTATTTATTTCTTTCTTATGCACCATCAAAGGAATATAATGATAGATTTTAAAATTGTATTTCCTAGTCCGAACAACTCCACGTAAACCTAATCTAATAACTTACAACTAAAAAAAAATAAGAATTTCAATGTGGTGAGAGACCCTTCCAATGCTAAAATTAATATATGATTTTTTGTGTTGGCTAAGAAAAATTAATAGTGTAAGTATCCAAAAAAAAAAAAAAAAGACTCCCCTCAACGAGGGTATGGATATTTGTACCAAGCCCAAGCTTTCCTTGCAAGAGAGATCTTAAGATGTCAGTTTACATTTGGGTCAGATCCTGCCGTCAGCTTCCCTGCTAGGTAGTAATGTGGTAGGGCATAGTTGTGGTGACCACTAGCGCCACAAGGAGTACGTTGAGGCGTGCCTGCCTATAGGGAGCATTAAATGTAGTGTGATTTCCTGGATGTGGGGTGTCCGTCTCTGTATCCCATTTAATTCAACGTACCATTGATTAGGTGCGCCCACTCTTAGACCTGCTAAGTCACCGGAGCTCTGGAGTATGGACTGTTCTTGTCTTTTACTTGTAGAGACCTGTCAGCCAGTAGAGATGTCAGGTGATTCTCGATTGACACATATTGTCCAGCTGTCTTGACTCTCTGTTGTTGGATTCACTTGACCGGCTTGGTTTGGCCCATCCCTTGCTCTTGGGCCCTGGGTCCTACTAGGCTTTATGAACTGAGCTCATTGGGCCCGATCTGGCCCCGAGGATAGCCCTCCTCATAAATGGTATGTCCAAAACAAAAAAAGGGATGAATTCCAACTTCTTGTTAATTATTACCTGTTCTATATGCTTCTACTTTTTTCTATTTTCTTCGCACACAAATATATATACAACTAAAATTTATGTTTTGTACGTTGAATGAAGAAAATTGAACTTGGGGAGATTGATACCCCGATTGTTTAACAAAATCTAAACTATCTCATCTCATTATTATAACTTGTTTAAATTCCTATATAAAATATAATAAATAATTTAATTTTTTCAAATCTCAAAACAAAACTAATATTAAAAATTTATTTTCAAAACATCTCATCTTATCTGAACTGTGCAACCGGAAAGAACTATATCATGTGAAAACTGAAAAAAAAAAAAATATAAAACATGTGTGATATGTTATTATAATTCTTTGAAAAAAAAACACGTGCGATCATGATTCTAATTAGAACTGCATGTAACTGTCTATGGAGTTGGTAAAAGATATTGTTTGGGGTTAAAGATTCATATCAACGTGTTCTAGATTAATTTATTTTCCTAGTCCACGATATAGATGCTAATATACGATATAGATGCTAATATATGTGTATGGTTTGTTATCCGAGGTCAATTAATTGGACTACATTTTATTTTCATCCATTTATATTCGCTGTTATCTCCGTGGTCTAATTAAATATCCGAGCAAATAGGCTGGTGATGGGTCTCTTTCTAACTAACTAATAAACAACGTGAGAGATTGAGAATCGGAATAACATGTTATATACATTAATATATGGGTCGATTTTAAATAAAAAGGAGATTATGCTCAGCGAACAAAGAGACAAACTGCAGCCAGCCTTTGATCTATGGAGCTGATTATCATTTAGCTGGTCCAGATATAAAGTATCTTGCTTATACAATGAATATGCTCTTGATCTTGATCTGTAAAAGGAAAACAGATCGAACATCATGAATATATGCTTTGCATGTTTACTTGTATTCTTTATTGTATTGCTTTTTGTAAAACATCATATCGGCATTGACTGTAGACAAGTGGGAGGGATTTTCCTTGTTTAAACTATAGGAATTGCATGCTGTCGGTTGGTCTATTTATTTTCGATGGAATTGGCCGTAGCTCAAATAACGATGAGAGGGCCGGTCATTTTCTTTCTTTCTTTCTTTTTTTTTTTAAATACAAGGGCAATAAATGGTCAAGACTAATAAAAAGAGTAGCTGAAAATGATGATCTGATTCACAGTGTATATATGATATGAATGCATGTCGTGATCTGACTCGAGTAGAAAAATTACTCTATTTTCTCTCTCTCTTGCATGTATGTATATACTTTATAATGGATTTGAATATTGGAACAATTGGTCATAAAAGGGAACAAGCAAGAGTCATGCACCTTCCCCATCTTGATCCAGCCTTTAATTTCCTTCAGAATGGGGGCATTAATTAATTTGAGGGTCCCCAGGCCGGGCCAGCCGGTCCATGCATATGTATGTATGTATGTATGTATGCATGCATGCCTTGATCTCCTTCACGCGTAGTAATAAAAGACAAAAAACTACGTACGTGCAATATTTCGTGCATGGTCCTGACTCATACTTGCGTGGCTGAAATTGGACAATAAAGGTAAAGACATGATGATGTTATTGGGTGAAATGAGTATTTGTTGTATATATTCACACAATATGACAATCATATACGCATGCGCGCATTGGGGATTAGAAACAAAGATAGACAAACATAAACGAGGGAAAACCGAAGTCAAATTTTAGCTCCAGCACTTTTAATGATCTAGTCAAGATTCCATCACTCGCACAGGCGGAGAATGTGACACTACTGGCTAGTGACTACCCTCTACAAATATTCTTCTCTAATTGATTAAGAAGAGCTTTTCGTCGTCGAACATGTTTATCGTTCGAATTGGCTTTCGAGTTCTGTTTCCGAGAACGTCGTTTCTATTGTGGCACATGGCAATGATGAATGTGGACGACTGCATGCAGTGAGAGAGAGAGAGAGAGAGAGAGAGTTGGCATTTTGTCTAAAATGACGGTGGATTTTTGTTCACACGCGTTACGATGATAGTAAATATATATATTTATATATGCATTATCGAATTGGGTGGCACTTTCTGTTGCCACAACTTGGTGCTACATCATTTCCGTACATATATGGGAATACATATAGGAGTACTCATGACCAATCAACTTGTTCGAAGATATCACGGGGGTTGTTGACCTTAACACAATTACTTGACAGTTTGATCCGTTAGATATTTTAAAATTATAATTAAATACTTATACTTAAAAATAAAATTATTAATATTTTAATTTTGATATTTTTTTATTAAAATTATAATTTTAGATTTATAGTTAGTTTTATATTTTTTTATATATATTATAATTTTAACATTTATATAAAATTATACTAAATTTAATCAAGTCAAATAGATTAATTTCATATTTGTTCAATCCATTTTACATAAATGGGTTGAAACAGGCCGAGTTATGTCATGTTAATCTATTTTATAATATTCACCAACGGGTCATGTCGTGTCAACTTGTTATATTAATGAGACATGTTACGGTTTAAAATTTTGACATAATATACATACTCTAACATGAAATGAATACGATCCATTAACATAATTCCATACTACTAAATTTAATGATATGTTATATTTTAAGTAATTTTTTATTTAAATAGTTAAGTAATGAAAATATTAAAATCAATAATGAAAATTAGCTTACTCCATTATAAAGTACAGTATATATTAAGCCACTTCCCTCACCATCGGCTGGCGGCCGCCTGCTGGCTTGCTAGTTAGACCAAATCTGCGACAACTCCCATCCTGCGGTTGATCAAATCTTAAGTTAAAGAACTAAAAATACACGTCGAAGTCCAAATTAGAGTGTTAAATATATATATATGTATGTATGTATGTACGTAATTTATATATATATATATATATATATATATGGCCGGGAGCTGTTCAGGCAGAGGAGCAGCACCACCGCATGACCCAGTTTAAAAGGTTAATTTCTTCTGATGTACGTGATCGACATGATGACATGCGTTAGAAGTTTGTAACATTTGGCGTTGCGATTAATTTGGTGTTGCTGTTGTGCTCTTTAATTAATTAATATCCATATAATTATTTATCTTTGATTCTGTAGTACTCACTCTTGATCATAACTAGTACTTGACTTGATTTATTTGCCTCGCCTGGCCTCCACGAACTCATGTAACTACTAATTTAATTGAGCACATGGCCTATATATATATATATATATATATATATATATATATCATATATGTGTGTATGTGAGAGAGAGAGAGATTAATCTTTTTCTTAATAGTACTGCTGTTAAAGAGAATTTGATCAGGAAACGTATTAACAACATGTTACTTAATTAATTAATACAGTCAAGTGAGCTTTTTTATTTAAGTAAATACCATAAGAGGAACGTGTCTTTATTTTTATTTTTAATTTTAGTGAGAGCACTACGAGAGAGAGGAGGCATACAATATGAGATATATCATCTATGGAGTCTTTTTTACCCTGAATTAGGATATATATATATATATATATATATGGAGTTTTATTTCTAATGAAAAACTTGAATACAATGCCAAAAACCTGACGGTCAGATATTGACATATAGTCACATTTTTTAAATGAAAATTTTGAATTTGAACCCTCCACTCTCTTATAAAAAATATTTATATTGGATATAATGATGACCATTTTTTTTATTAATGCTATTTGATCTTTTAATTAATATAGCAAAATATCTAAAATAATACTACATATAATCGTGGAGTGTGCAAACGTCACTCAATCATTTTGAATAAAAGTAAGGTTTACGATTAAAAATTTTTTTAAAAAAAATTCATATAAATTTTGTATTAATTTTTTTTAAAAAAAATATATATAATATTTACATAAATATAATTATAAATATTATTTCTCAACCATCTAACGATAGTACTGAAATATTTTGATGGGATCCAGTGAGGAATCTTGGTCCAGAAAGATGCCCATTTCCAAGTGCAGGGCGGTACGTACCCCTGGCCGTGTTACGGATATCGAACAAATATGCGTGCGTCCATGTCAGCGAGCACGTGGCGGGTCCTACTGGGTATGTCGTTTTCCTAGTATTTAAAATATCACATGGGTGAGTGATGAGGGAGGGGAAGTAATTATATTAAAGCATTTTAATTGTGGGCCTTGGTTCTGTTTGGAAATCCACTCTTCAGAGTTATTAGTCATAATCTGGTGGGCTCGACCGCATATTAACGTCAGAGATTTAAAACAGATCATCGAGGAGAAAGTTGGTGTGATCGTCGATCACAACGTCACGTGTACACATTTTGATAAAATTAATTAGAGCTCGTCTAAACATAAAGATTTGCATGATACTGTTTCTAGAGATTCCTATTTTTTTTTTAGTGTCTTATCTTGTAATTCAACGTGATCACTTGGATTTTGAATTATTCTCCATCTTACCGGTTGAATATTTAAGAGGATTTGAATCTCAAACATCCTATAGAGAAATACACGTTTACTTGTTTAAAAAAAAAAAAAAATCTTAAACAAATTAGACATGTAAAATAATCCTTGATCGAAGAAAATATTATCATAAAATTTGTATTTGTAAACTAGTTTGAAAGGTATATCGACCTTCACGCGTCTAACATGTTAGATTGAATGTTTTAAAATTTAAAGTTAAGACTGAGTTTAGATGCCGAGGTGATCTTAGTTGAACTCACTCTAATAATTAAACATAAACTTAAAAATTAAAGTCTCTCACTGATCTTGATATGTCAGTGGTACTAAGGATATTTATAAATTATTACAAGTAAAAAGAACTCATGTTACCATCCTTGCATTTCTTCAAATTCTAGCTTTGATATATTTATTGTTTCTCTCTCTTAAAAGCTGAAGAAAGAACAAATTAATAACTATGCATTAGCAAAGCTAATCACTTTTACCCAAAGTGAGAAGATGCTTTAACCTTTAACTTCAATATATAAATAATTAGTACCATAAACTATAAAGCAAGCATTACCTAAACCTATAGGGATGATAAGTTTCACATGAATGTCCGACTCACCATGATTATGGATCATAATCAACTCAATAAATGATCAGGCATATGCACAGCATGGGATATTTACACATTTTCCTTATTTGGTAATTGCATTCTTGGAGAGACTTCACATTGGTTTGGCATCATGTTCACAGTTGGCATCCGAGGCTGCGTGCAGGCCAGTTCTGATCTGATCTGCCTGGCTACCATCCACACCAAGACCCAACTACCCAAATGAAAGAAAAAACAAATATATTTATACTTCATGACTTAAACTAAAAGCATCTTAATTTAAAACCATGCATTTTCTCTCTATAAAATGGTTCCCATGATGGACCCTAATTATATATATATAAATATATATATATAAATATATATATAAGAAGATGACATAATCCCAATTTTATTAAAAAAACTCTCACTTGTGGTGGAGAAAAACCGTAGTTACAAACTGATGTATGAGGGATACCAAAAAATAAATAAAAAAAAACCAAAACTCATGCGTAAAAAATCCTTAATAGTCAAATCATTCAAATACAATGCCAATAGAAAATGCAAGAACCTAACTCAAAACCAACCGAGCATAGGACAACCTGCAAGAAAAAGCAAGCAAATAAATATGGAGCATATAAACAAAACAAATAGAAAAAAACTTATCAAGCACAAGCCTTACGAAACCCTTAAATAAGAAATGTCCAATTTATCCATGCGAATAAGATTTTTTAAAAAACTGGGCAACTTCTGATCACCAGACCAATTAGAGTTCAAACCTTCAGCACCACTATTTGTTAAAAAATTAGAAACTGTATTACTTTCACGAAAAATATTATTCACATAATAATCCAGACAAGTAAGGATGTGGTAAAAAAAACAAATGAATATTATTGGATAACAAAACAGATGGATGTGGTAATCTAAATCGTTCCATCACTTGATCATCATCAAGACTTTCCCTAGCTAAGAGCAGTACGTTTAATTAAGGAGAGTATGAATTAAAACACACCGGCCATAAATAATGAATGGCTGTAATGATCATGAAGTAATCTCACATGATAATAAGGAGCTAGCTATAGCAGTCGGCCTTAATTTCTCGACCAAATCGTGGCCCCATCCAACCTCTGTTTCTAACCTACTCCGATCCGGTCTGATCTTGGAGCCTGACTTGTAACTATGCATGCATGTGTGAGTGTGACCCCACCATTTCCATTAATCTAAACCGTCCGTTTACAGATTTGGTTCCCGATGGGTAGATTTTTTTCGTCTTGTACGTCATGTAACATAATGAATGGACCACGTACGAT
The DNA here is from genome assembly GCF_018687715.1 of Carya illinoinensis. NCBI lineage: Eukaryota > Viridiplantae > Streptophyta > Magnoliopsida > Fagales > Juglandaceae > Carya > Carya illinoinensis. The sequence continues at coordinate 41,360,963 of NC_056762.1, read as the reverse complement.
AATGTCCGGCCATATGTGCTAGCTGCATAATCATGGACGTCATTTTCAGGACTCAAATGATATTTTCAGGTCTCAAAATGATAATGTCCACATATATACTAGATCAAAAAACTATAAGAGCTACGTACGGACGGACGAATGGATCAACATCGACCGCGTTTATAATTGTTTCATCTGAATATTTTTTAATTATATAATTCGAAAAGCTATATAATATACATACTTTATAATTTTACATCATTAAATAATATTGTGAAATCAATGGATTAGAGATTTGAATCCAAGACTCAAATGATCAAACCTAAATAAGAGTTGTAGTACTCTAATTTATAAGTTGTTCTTCGATCCTTTTAGATATAAGAATTAATACACATGAAATCAACACCGATATTTTTAGCTCGATCACGAGACTTCTCTACAAAATGGCTGCGAGTTTTAAGTAATATGCCTAGCCAAGTAGTAGTCCTACACGCCGCCGGGATCACGGCTAGCTAGCTAGGATAATGGGTGAATATATACGACCAAAACAGGAAGTACGTACCATGTGGAAGAACCAAAGTTGATGATCAGGCTCACAAATATTAAAAAAAAGAAAAGGAAAAAAAGAAAAGAGTCCAGAAGTAGAAAACGTACAACGACGATCGACCACGTACGTAGGATGACCTAGTAATTCATGAGAAGGTTGCTGGAATGGAAAAGAGGTTAATGGTCGGTCATGATCATGTTTTGCATGCACTATACTAGCTATAAATTTCAAGCGTGTTAGCTTGTACTACTACTTGTACACGATTAATTAATTGTGAAATCTTTAAGTCGCTAGCGCTAGGCTCTAGCTACCTACTACGTCATAGAAAATTAATATTTAACAATAATATCATATATAAATAGAGAAAGTATTCATAAAATTGCTAAATTAAGACGTTATTATATATCTTATAAGTACGTACATCTTGAAATAATAAAAACTACACGTTATCATGCATGTAGTCTTCATCTAGCTAGCTAATTGATTAATTTGTATATACAATTAATATGGGAAATTAAGACCAAGTACGTATATATAAATTCAACAAGAACGTACGTAGTACTGCCACTATGTTTGCAATAAAACGCCGTTGTTTTACACATGGAATTAAAAGCCCATAAAAGCATGCACGCATATCAGTTTCGTAAATTAGAGTGATAAATTACGTAAGCGGTAAGTACGTATATATTTACGTACTTCAGAGCTAGTTATAAATTGTAGCATTTCATGAAAGCTTGAAATTCGAAACCCAGATTTCGTTATTTCTGAAAAATAAATCGGAGAAATATTTTAAAGTTTAGAATTGAAGCGGAATTAAGTTTTACATGAAAAGCCCAGTACACCCCATGCATGCTGGTACATTAATATATGCAGGCCGCCTTAACAGTACTGGTAATTAGTCCAACTAATAAGCCTTAAATGATTTTAAACTCGTGGTTATATATAGATCAACTACGTACAAAGGTGTTGAATAGAGATCATGATGCTGAAAAGGCTCAAAAGTTTAGTGAAAGCAAATCTTTCTGATTCTCAAGTCGGTTTGTAGAGTATACTATTTACATCATTTAAATTATAATATTTAATTTATAAAATTCAAATTGTTATTTTTTAAATTAAATTAAAATTATGTTATGTAAATACTTTATTAAATGTGTTTTATAAACCGGCTTAAGAATATAATTTTTCAAATTTGGAACCCAATTACCAGTAATGCATGCATAGCCATGATCTCTAACACTTCAATGGTAAAAAAGAAATATGCCTCTTTATATATATAAACGATCAAGCCGGCATGCATACACGCTGCATATAAATACATCATATGACACATATATATCATGTATATATATGAAGCCGGCACTTAATATTTAATACCCACCAGGGAAAACTTAAGTAATAAATTTCCTTTCGGCAACATAGAATTATATCATATAATTAATATAAAAGTAAAATTATATGGAGGTGAGATCTAGAGAGTTGTAGATGGCCTAATTGCCTACATTAATTAGGATTTTTATTAACTATATATGAAGCTGAGGTCCAAATTAGCATGCAAGTGATTCTCGTATGAGTGCATATATATATATGAGACAAAGTTGTTTCGTAGATCGAGTAGGGTCACATGATCGAGACGGTACGTCATGCTGATCAAGCTGCAATCGCCATGAACAGTGAGTTTTGTATGCATGCATGTTGATTATCATTATCGTGAGTTGACAAAGTTGTTTCGAAATAAGTATACATACATACCCGGCCATATATATATATATATATATATATATATATCATTAGGTGAGGTAGCACCTGGGAGCCCACACGTGTGTGTAACGACACGTGGTCCCTCACACGTAGGCCGGGTGCATGCAATAATGGTCACAAAATAAAATTTATAAACTAGTGAAAGAACTATTCATAGAAAGGGTAACTTTGTTCGCGCGTATGGTGTTTAGCGGTGGTTGAGAATGATCAAACTTGAGAGCGAAAGAGAGAAAATAGGAGGAAGAAAAAGAAAAAGAAAAGAAAGTGAACTAACTGACAGAGGATTAAGGAGGGGAGAGGGAGGACCACTCCCCCCCACCCCCAACCGTAGAAAGGAATCTCCCTAAAGAGGTGATCATGTAGAAAAACTCTTGATGAGAGAAGTTGAGGAAACATGAACAAAGAAAAAGAGTACCATACGCGAAGTTAGATCTAGAGGAAATCGTGAAGGACAACATTGGGAAGGGAGGGAGCCCTATTTGGAGTAGCAAATTAAGAGCACAGCCACTAGATGGAGTTCACAAAATATATAAGAAAGATGAAACCATTTTTACAAAGAGAAATAATATTTATAATTTTAAAATTGTATCTCCGCATATTTTTTTAAGAAAAAATAGATAAGTTTAAAACTTACATGAAAAAATTATTTTTTAATCGTGAATCTAACTTTTCTTAAAAGGGAGTACTCGAATCTTGTACAATACTATAAACTTATATTTAACGTTACTCTTTTATAAAATATTCTCTTTGTATTTTTTTCTCGTAAGGGTGGACAATGACTGATATGATCGACTCTTAAATCATGTCTTAAGTATATAGCGTCACACCACAAAATTCAAAGGCTATAGCGCTCCAATGGCTACATTCAATTAATCGCATATTACCTATCTCCCTATCTTATCATTAAAGTTGACATACTCTTCTATTTGTGGCAGGTGAAAATTAACGTAAGTTCCATTGGCGAAACCCCTCTACAAACCATAGAAGTACACTCCTTTCTGTTGTAATACCACGTTGTGACAAGCAATCAAAATCGCTGTTATAACACAAGTACTGGATAGTTAAATCAACTCTGTTCATGGAGGGCTCTTTTGGACACTTGATTCTAAAATAAAACTATTTTAATCATAAAAATATTATATAAAAATAAATTTATAAATTGATGTAATTTGATATAATAAGTCAGATGTAAAGTTATTAAATTTAACGAATTTTTTAAAATCATATCAATTTATGAGTTTACTTTATATAGTCTCGTTATACCTAAAGCAAATGTCTTTGTAAAAAAAGAAAAAAAAGATAAACGGACATGAGAACAATTTGACTCCCCTACCTTTTCATTGTCTCTCTCTCCTTTTAACTTATACAAATTATGTACATACCGATTGTAATAAAGATAGTGTTGGGATATTTACTTACCCATCTCTTGAATATAATAATGAAAGTAATATTAGGTATAAATTCTACGTAAGCAAATCTCGGATTTTGTAAAAAAGTGATTCTTACTAAAAATGAATAAATTTTTACAATTTTTTTTTTTTTTATATAAAAAGACTGCGTGTGACTTGTCCATATATAATAATAATAATAATAATAATAATAATAATAATAGTATATTTACGAGTTGCTTAAAAGAAAGACTTAATATATATAAATTTGTTGAGCTTATGACCAGAGAAAAAAGTAATCATTCAAATCTCCAAGCTGGAAGCCTGTAATTTAGATAATATATGATAGATATATAACAATAGAATATTATATACAGAGAAATGCTACACATCATCCCACACCACACACTTTATATATTAAAATATTATTTTTTATTTTTTATTTTTTATTTCATTTTATTCTTATTAAACTAATTAAATTATTTTATTTATCATCCATACACTACATATTTATTAAAGAAAAAATAAAAAAAAATAAAAATTAATATAGTGTATGAAATATGAAGATGACAAGAAGAATTTTCCTTACATAAATGATAAACATCTGATAGATATATAAAAATAGAATACATATACCCAGAAATACCTAAAATTGTAAATGGACCCCTCACATTTTAGTATCTTGTACTGTTCCCACGTTGGGCATCCAACTCGCTTATTGGCTTCTTACTTATAAATACCCATCCCATTACTACACAAAATCGACACAACCACCGCACCAACTACGCCGAGCACCACTGTTTTCACATCCTCTAAGCTTAAGATTTGTTTTTTCCTGCCGATTATATATTTCTCTCTAGCTTTTGCATGGCAGTGAGCTTTTTGGCGAACGTGGTATCAGACCTCTGTCTCGGCAAACCAGCCCTGAGGTCCTTGCCCATTTCTGCCACCGTCGCTGACGCTTTGGCGGCCTTGAAAAATACCGACGACAACTTCATCAGCGTATGGGACTGCGTCGATCACTCGGCCAAGGTTGAGTTTGGTCACGACAACGTCGGCGTTGGCCGTGAGTGCCGTTGCGTTGGCAAGGTGTGCATGGTGGATGTGATATGCTATCTTTGCAGGGATGAGAATCTGTTGTCTCCTTCTGCTGCTCTGAAGGCGCCTGTTTCTGCAATCTTGCCAAAGATTCCTGGACTCGTGAGGCATCTGGAGCCATCTTCGAGGTACTTGATACAGACACTAATAATTTGGATTTATGTCTATGCATTATTTTTTTCAATTTTTTTTTTTTTTGAGTTTGATCATCTTTGCAGGGCACTATCTGGGTTTCCCTTTAATTTCAGTTTTAATGTCTTCGTAGGAGTTTTTCATAATTTTAAATGCTCGTTTGAACGTGATAGGATGTGTTTATTCAACTGCTACGCGTGAAAATGAAGGAAGCCCTTATTCGTAAATGTTTGACATTTTTATTGATCAAACCCAAGATCGATGTGGTTGAAACAAATTTCTCCAAAAACTCAACCCAAGCCTATTAATTTACAATTTTCAAATTATATATCCTGAAAAATAAATTAGAACGTTGTTTCATTTCATCGTAACATTTCAGTTATGACCTGAATTGAAAGAAAGACTAAAGCAAATTGGCCCAATTCAGCTTAGCCTCCCCTGTTTCAAGCAAGCTCTGCAAAACGTGAATCTTTTTTTCTTGTCTTTTCAGGTTGTGGGAAGCCATCGATCTGATTCTGCAAGGAGCCCAGAACCTTGTGGTACCCATACAAACCAAACTAAGCAGCTATTCAAGAAGAAAACAGCTCCAAAAACCCTCGGCCACCGGCCCTACTACCATCCACAACGGCCGCGAATTCTGCTGGTTGACTCAAGAGGACGTGATCCGGTTCCTTCTCGGCTCCATCGGGCTCTTCTCCCCGCTCCCGGCGCTCTCTGTTGACACTCTTGGCATCATCACCACCGACATCTTAGCCATTGACTATTACTCCCCTGCCTCTTCGGCAATTGGAGCTATATCCCGCTCTCTGTCTGAGCAAACTTCAGTGGCTGTAGTTGACGGTGACGGAGGTTTGATCGGAGAGATCTCACCCTTCACCCTCGCCTGCTGCGACGAAACGGTCGCAGCAGCCATCACCACTCTATCCTCCGGAGACCTCATGGCCTACATTGATTGTGGAGGACCCCCAGAGGATCTAGTCAGGGCGGTGAAGGCAAGGTTAAAGGAGAAGAACTTGGAAGGCATGTTGGAAGAATTCAACATTCTAACAGCTTCAGGAGCATCATTATTATCGTCGTCGTCATCATCTTCATCGGACGAGGAGTCATTGTTATCTACTTCAAGATCAGGAAGGTATAGCAGGTCTATGAGTTACTCGTCGCGGATGGTGAGGAGGGCGGAGGCAATAGTTTGTCACCCCAAGAGCTCTTTGGTGGCAGTGATGATCCAGGCAATTGCTCATCGTGTGAATTATGTCTGGGTTGTCGAGGATGATTGCAGCTTGGTTGGGATAGTGACATTCTGTAACATGTTAAAGATTTTCCGGGAACATTTGGAGACGATGGGATGGAAAGGTTAATTAGGAGCAATCGGAGTAAAGTTTTGGTTCATCATCAAGGTGGGCCAGTTGAGATAAGGGGAAGATAAAGGCTAGGGAAAAAGTGCTGTGAATAGCAGACCTTTTTGTGTTTAAAATTGGGTGTGAAGTTGGGTCTGAGTTTGTATGATTCGCTATGTGTCTTCTTCGATCTGATCCTCCATTTCGACATTTTGAATCTTGCTTCTTTGTTATTTTAAGACAGAAAATCAGGCACAAGCAGACTTGATCTTTTGTCTCCCTGTTCTTGTTTGGAAGTGTGTTTCCTTAATTAGCTTATGATTCTGTCTGGATGACCATGTCATGACTCTAAGAATTGGCTTGGGGTCAATAAATAAACTACTAAAGAGTTCTGGGATCTAATATGCGAATCCACATACATGTGGACATAATGGTTTTCTGGCTCAACCGTTCTTCACTGTCAAGGACTCGTTCATTAGTTAGTAGTACAAAGTCTTCATGACGACAGCTCATGAGTAGACCACTTTATACATGCATACATATTACATATATAGATATTTTTTTTCAAATGACTTGTACGATAGTATAGGGTTATACACCCGAAATTTATACAAATCATTAAGAAATTGCATCCGCAATTGAGGTTAGTAAAGTAATGGCATTAATAACACATGCAGCAGCCCAATATTAAGGCATGCTCTCAACCGATGCAGTAATTCATCTATTATTAAGCAAAATTACAGACACGTCCATATTGTATAATGCATTGTCTTAGAGTTAGTGATGCCTGCTTCTTTATTGGGTGGGTAACCAAACTCAATAATTGTAGTGTCCAATTCCGTACCTTTTCCTCCACCGTCAAGTACCGATCAAAGCAAAAGTACTTTAAATTTGATGGATGAAACAAAGGGAGTGTCAGGAATACAATGTTGGTTGGGAGTGCCATTCATGCTTGATCTCTTACAGGTTAATCTTGGGAAAGAGTGCAGCGCTGTTGGCAGTTTGGTTTGATTCGCCTGAGAATTGTGTCATCTAACATTAATTATAAATATAAAGTCTCTTATTAATAAATAAATCTGCTTAAATGTGTATTAAAATCTTAAATAAAATCAATTCAATTGTTTGTTCAACTGCCATTGAATTTTTTCAACCTTCTCAAGAAACCAAACTGACATAGCTAATGGCTGTTGAATTCAAAGGCAACTAATTCGGGAAGTTACATTTTTCAAGACTTACAAACCACTTGCTCATTTGAACTCTAAATTTATACTCTCTTAAGATCCAACCATTAACATCGCGTTATGTGATCAATTTTTGGTTTATCTGGTTAGGTTTGGATACAAATATAGTTTTAATTCATTTCAATTTATCTCAACTCATCATTATAATTTTTTTAAATTTCTGTACAAAATATAATAAACAATTCAACATTTTTAAATCTCAAAATAATAATAATATTAAAAAATAATATTATAACAATATTTTATTAAATTTTCAACTTTCATTTAAAACTATTTCATCTCATCTCATTATTATTCAAACCTCATCTTAATATATTAATTTGATAGTGCAGATTGTGTTTTGAAACTACCAATTAACTGGTCATTTACGAACTATTGTTCATGTTTAGGTTAATCATCAAATTAAAGCTACCGATCCACCATGTTTAAGAGATAATAAAAAAAAACTTCCGGTATTACCTTTAGTTCTTTTAAGAGAAATATTTTAGTCATCATGACTTTAGATAGTATTTCAGATTGTAAAGTTATTTTTATCATAAAATAAATCTGACGAATCACATAAAATTATGTCAGTTTATGAATTTATTTTCATATAATCCCTTTATGTATATAACATTTTTCTTCTTTTAATCAAAGATAAATATGCATGTTCATTTTGTTGATATCACGGAGGATCCAAAGAGAATTTATGAACGAGAATAAGTACCAGATAAATTCTAAACAAATTTAATTTCACATGAAAATATATATAATGATAATGAAATTAAACTTGGTTAGAAGATTTTACTAGTTTTTAAATTATTTGTATTTTTCTTTGAATATATATTTGGACTTTGTAATTTATGTTCAGAACTTTCCCTGAAAATTCTGACCCCTCCATGGCAGACAACCTAAAAACATGGAAATCTCATTCCTAACTCTTTTAAGGATTCGATTACCTTTTAGTGGTGGTAATGAAGATTAGGTGATTAATCAATTACAGTCTGTAACGTTACGTAAATGTGTCTTGGGTTTTTGGGTCCACCATTGTTACGGTTAAAGATATAATATAAATATATAAAATTATCTTATTTTTAAATTTTTGGGATAAGTAATGATTTATAGAGACAGTCTAAGTTCAAAGTCTAACTCTTCGCCTAGTTTAATGCTTTTAAGGTAAGTGTGATTTCAGCTGGAAAAAGAATCTATTTTACTGCACGATCCGCATTCTGAACTAATCAATTTGAAAAGCACTAAAATACCCTTTTTTATAGCTTTTTTGGTAGTGCACGATCCACCTTCTGACCTCCATCATCCAAATCTGCAAAGCGTTCCATTTTTTTTTTTTTTTTGGTTTCCTCCCTAAAAAGCTGTGCGAGAAAGATGAGCGTCTTTCCCCCCAATAAATTAATAGCAATTCATGGGCTCTTCATTTTTTTATCTTTCACAGCAGTCGGTTTCACAAACCCATATATTTGAAGCTAAGTTACTGACAAAAAAGTTAATGAATAGATATAACGGAGGTATTTAAAAAAAGGAATAGAGTAATATTTGAAACGAAGACTCAAAGCAAAACTTGAAACGGGAATGCGTCAAAAATCTCAACTGAAGGAATGTCCAGTCATTGGAATTAGCTCATAAATGCTTCGTTAACGTAAAAAGTATTGATCTTTCATTTGCACATAACATCTCAGAGTTAAAGTGCAGCTTATGGCATCTGTCGGGATCAAGTTCTTCCCACACCTCCAATCCCTATTTTTGAGAGAGAGAGAGAGAGAGAGAGAGAGAGAGAGAGAAATGCTTAGGAACCACAAATTCTTTCTAAATTTATGCTTTGCAAGTAGAAAAGGTAGGATATTTATGTAACGGAATATATGCTATATACAGGACGGCATGGGATGGATTCCCAGCCTGATGGGGTTAGATTCCCATCCCCATCTAATGTGCTGATCTCTAATGGATTGGCATATCTTGCCCATGCGGCCAGAATTTCCTTGACAAAGACAAAATACATTGTAAAACATCTTGAATACAAGAAAAATGTTAAACGTAGTATGACATTGTAAAACTTCTCTTTAATATCCTCTTTAATCCTCACACACGCTGCATATCTCAATTAAAGTTGCATCTGCAAGACCAGAACAAAGCGGATGAGATGGTAGGTCCCCGAGTATCATCTGCTGCTATCAGAATCACCTTTGTCATCTGTCGTTTCTCGGATAAGAATTTCGGTGGGTTCAAGGAACACTCTCGATGTGTCATGACCAAGTTGTGCTATTTCATTGTCTCCAAACCCAAAGTGTAATCCACGGTTAGTGACAACAACTGTATGACGGAACCCTGTGCTAATTTGAGAAACGTGGTGAGCTCTTAAGCATCTTAAGGATTTGAGGCCTCATGATCCTTTGAGATACTCCCCTGTCTGGGAACCCAAGGCTAGCGAGCCCCATCCACCCAAAGCCATAAACTGAACCATCATCAGCCAGAACAAAGGTTTCCCTTCTTCTTGCACAGACCTACAGGATATGGGCACCAAGCATCGTCAAGGATGGGAATGCAATCCCAATCAAAAGAAAGGAGTATAGCAGAAAGGTGAATATAGATGGCTCTTGCTTGATGCTATTAGCATTTTTGTAACAATGGCAGTTTCATTTCCTTGCTAATAAGACGAATCAAACCTGCACAGCAAGTTGGCTCTTGAGGCTGTTCACAAGTTTTGGAGTAGTCTTATCAACATCATCTCCATGCCCTAATGCTCCCCAGAAGCCTATGCCCCAAGTATATGCCTGCAACCACCATGGCAGAAAGTTACCAAAGTAACCAAAACTATGCATGATCAATCTGCATAAAGGAATGCTCTTAGCCCACGATAGGATTAGCAGTAAACATCTTGCATTTGGAGACTGACAAGTCCACTGGAGTCAAGTGCCACGGCATGCTCATTACTAGCAGCAACCTGAAGCACATGAATACTCATTCTCTGAAATGTCTGGATTTCTCATGGCTGAAGCTCATCACGCTGCTCTCCATGGCCAAGACAGAAACTAGAACCTGATCCGAAGGAGTACACTGCCCCATTGTCAGTAACAGCTAATACATAACTTGAACCTGCAGCAACGTATACAACAGAACCAACTCCCTCAAGAACTTCAATGATTTGGGGAGTTGGCCTGTCTAGGGTGTCACCATGACCAAGCTGACCATGTGTGTTGGCTCCACATGTATAAACCTGGCCTTGTCTAGTGAGGAACACTGTAATATTATCCCCTGTGCTAACCTAAACAACTTCGAACTCCTTAATGTCAGATAATTTATTGCAGCAAGAAAATGAACAATAATTCAGCAAAATGAAGTCATCAACTGACAATGGACATACAAAATCCTGTATAATAAATAAGGTGAGGAAGAGGGGGTAGAAGGAGAGGGTGGGGAGGTGGAAGCGAGAAGACGAGAAAGCAAAGTATTGGCCCTTAAAGGTGGAAAAAAACACACCTTCAGAAGATTCATAGACTTCAGGATTATAAAGATGAATGTATCATTGGCAGAAAAGTAATATTTAGAGGCCTTAGAATGCTAAAACCAACATGCATAAGGTCAGCAGCACGTTTTTCAAAATTATAATATTTCACTGGAAGCTCAGGTTAGGAATTCATACGTATATTTTCACCTCCCAACCATGATACATGTCTTGGTGAAATGCATAAGACAATCACTGAACAGAAGGATCAAAGACACAATACCTTTGGGGAGGACAATTAATCCTTGCATGACCTGGAAAATTAAAAAAGATAGAGGATAACCTACAGCATAAACAATTCATGAACTTCCTCATTCACTATAAACATTGAAGGGAGAAAATGGAAAAAGGAATTATCCCATACCTAAAGAAGAGGTTGAAAAAGGCCAGACCATATTTCCTCCCCCCCCCCCAAAACAAAAAAAAAACAACACACACACATTAGCATGCCTATCTACATCAACTATCACCTAAAATACACTATGCAAGTACCTGCATACAAGGAACTCCTTCCAATGCTTCAACAAGTCGACGCCTAAAAATGGGGCAGGCAGTACTGTGCTCACAACAAAATGATGAATTATCTCCACAAGTGAAAACCTGCATCAATAATGGGAAAGATCACATGATTGTGGCAGCCAGTTATAAGCATAGAATGCACATTTAAACTATGTATCTGGCTGCTAGAGAGCAAAGTGATATATATTTGAAAACTTGTCAAATTTATGTACCAACCTGTCCAGACTGCATGACAAAAGCAGCATGATATTGAGTGGCCGAAAAATGCATAACTTGAGCCAAAGATGGGAAATCAATCCGGGTAAATGCAACACATTGTGTCGCTTCAGGGCCTTGCCCAAGAACACCACACAAGTTGGTACCGCAAGAGTACACAGTCAAATTGTTGATCAGCAATGCGTGACATCTTCCTGTGGTAATCTGCATCTGTTCATAAAAAAATAATGATGAGTTACTGCCATGCTAGCATAATGCTGCAACACACCACCAAAAGAAGAGGAGCTCAACCAACAAAATCAACAATCTTGCAGATTATTATTATTATTTTTGTATATTTTTCCGATGACATGCACAAATAATATTCTCATGATTCCAGAAAGTTCAATGTAACGGCACATGATATCCGTAAACAACTCAAAAGATGAAGTACCTAGTCTGCTGAGGTCTCCACCATCGCAGAGGATTGCTCCACCGATTGCAAGAACCTCAAAATCCGCTTCCAGTTCCCATTACATCGATCAAACAACTATCTCTGAGCATTCCCAGCCATTCGAGCATATATAGTATTGGAATCGCACAGCTGAAATGCCACAAAGTCCACCAATGACCGGAACTTTTTTTTTTTTGATAAGTAACCAATGACAGGAACTTATGAGGGTAAAAACCATGATTCCCACCAAAAATGCTTGAAGTCAACTCCAAACTAACAAGATCAACCGCACTGAGCCGGCCCGAGGTCAAAATCTCCAAAATCAAATGCGATGGCAATTCCTTGATCGAAGCCGACCTGAACCGATCCCCCATTATGCTAAATTCCAACTAAGCACGCACTTTACATGTAGAACACTCGCGAAACATCGAGTTTTTGGGCGAAATCCAAGGCAATTAAAGCAGCATATAAAGAATGCATTGGATAGAAGAAAAATATTTAGAGAAGCACATAATTGCCAAAATCTTACAGAGAAAGGCCCGATTGGTGAAGCTTTAGGATGCCTTTGCCCGACCTCGTCGCCGAAAGATTGATTAATTATGCTCTAAATCAGAAAACTGTAGAGTAGAAAAAAGAAGTGAAAAATAATAAAGAGTAGAAAACTCTATCAATATTAATTTATTCATATTTAAAATTTAAATTAATATTATTTTTAATAAAATTTAATTTTTAATCAATTATATTATATTAATGTATAATTGTACTTATAATTATATTTTTTCAATAATAAACTCGGTAGAGTGAGATTTTTGAACTGACGAGAGTTTGTTCAGTAGAAAAAGCTAAAGGCTCTGAAGACATCTCTTTATAGCGGCAATTCCTCGCTGTCATTCTTTTCTCTCTAAGCTTTCTGTGACCTTGTCTTCTCCTTTTCTTCCTCCCTCTCTCTCGCGCACGAACACGAAGGAATGTCCCTGCGTGGAATTTCATGGGATTGGGCGCTTCACGGCTTCGGCTGCTCAAGCTGGAGGATTAACTTCTAACTTCGTCGGTTGGGTTTAGTTCTGCGTCTCACTATGTCTGGTGACACGTGGAGGTTTTGGATGGTGACACATGGGCAAATTGACGGTATTTTTCCGTTACGATGATTTTATTGACTAACTTTATATTGAGAAATTACCGTGTATTCTTTTATTCTTTTTTTTTTTTTTGAAAGAGTGAGATTTATTTTATATTGACATTTATATACTCTATAACTATAAATATTATTTTTTTACTATATTTGTACAATACCATTTATCAATTAAAATAATTTATTTATTTTTTTTTTAAAATATACTCATCATCCTCACACTACACATAATTTTTTAACTTTTAATTTTTTTTTCTTTAACTAAATATGTAGTATGTGAATGATGAGTTAAAGAATGAAATTAGTTTAACAGGAATAAAATAAAAAAAATTAAACGAAATTTTAAAAAATAAAAATAAGTGTGATATGTGAGGATGATGAGTAACAAAACTCTATTTTTAAATTAGTTACTTCAAAAGTAGTCAAAATATCACAACACAATAATACATGCACAATTTCTTTTATAACTTTTTCTACAATCATATTTTTAAATGATTGTATTTATGTTTTTATAAGTTATTTTATAAAAACGTGTCTTTATTTAAAATATCGTGTATAAATGATTGTAAAAATGACTGCTGAATAGATCATATAGGCTATAGTTATGTATTTTGGATTCTGTGTTTCCCAATCACAGCATCCAACATATGCAGAAGCAACACAAGCTGACATGAATACCTTGCAAATGATTGCTTACAAGTAAAAATGATGCTTGCCAAAGGGAAATTTCAAATAAATTGTAGCATAAAGAGCTGGACATCACAAGATTTGCAACAGAACAAAATTCAGCATCAAAAGCTTACACAAATTTAGACATACTGTTTCGGTCGATCTTATGAACTCAGAGATGTGTATGCTTTTTTTCGTTTTTAACAAGAAAATTAATGAAGTAATTGATCGTAACCATTAAAACCAAATGGTGCTTAGACGTGTTTTTCCTACTAGATTTTTCCTTTCTTAATACCTGCTTCTGCTCATAACGAAATACCTACATTAATAATAATAATAATAATAAGTTCCACTCATACTCAACTTGCTCATTCATTACCCCGCATTTCCAGTGCTCCGGCAACACAACCCATGCAGGCCATGCTCCACCTCATGAGACTAGATTGCAAGGTCAACTCTACTCTCCATTGGTTCCTCTCCTCCTCCTTTCCCCTTAAAACAGGTCATAATCGGGGAAAAAGGAAGTATAGCAGACAAAAAATAAAATTCGGAAAATAATAATAGTAGAACACAGAAGCATATTGATATTGAATATCGGGATTATAAACATCAATGTATCATATGTTACATAGCATTAGACTCGAGACGTGTGCAAGTACTTAGTCTCTAACATCAAGCTTTAATAAAAATAAATCGATTAAATAAAAACCGAAGACAAGGGAGTGAAAAATGTTGCCCCAATCAAGAGAGGGAAGAATATATGAACATACTACTGCTCTGGAATTCGGTCCCTCAAATATTTCAGAACAGCTTTGGTCCCTCTTTCTAAGATTGACCTCCGGATGCTGTAAAAGATACAGAAAGAATAAGAGTCTCTATACCCTTCAGTAACTGCGATATAATTTTAACTTAAGTTCACTACTGATAAATAATTTCTGACAACATCAGGAGTTTTTTTTTTTTTTTTCCAGATAAGTATACAGAGTACACAGTATTGGATGCTAAATAAGCCACCATCAAAGTTCATGAAAATGATAAAATATGATTCACACTCTGTAATTGGGCTAGTGTCGAGTAACAAACTTCGCCACCAAACCAAATTTCGAGAAGTTCGGATGACTAAGCTAAATAAAACTGCAAGGATTTTAAGTTAATTGATTAAGACAATGCCCTCTTTAATCTGGGGCGGGATCAAAGATGCAACCTTTGCAAAAGCAGAAACTCCAATCATGAAAAGAAAGGGTGACAATGCCACCAAACCAAAAAATCCCAGCAAGGCTACACCACATCCAGAATATAAGTAACGTTTTTTCTTTTTCCATTTTTTTTAAAGGTGGAATGGAAAAAATTAGCTTACCTTCTCAATGGATTTCCGTCAAGTCTTAAGGCCTGTAGGCTCGGTTCAAGCAAACCCTGACCAAAGAACTCTTCCTTAGCTTATATGATGAAATAAATCATTCAAACTAGTCTGGACAAATGTATCACGTGAAGCAGTAGGTAACTTTCTAAGTCGTGGTTATTGTTCAATAAATATTAGTGCTTCTACTAGTCGGTGAACAAGTCTTTATTACTTTATAATCAAGAAAGGAAAAGGCTAGGATAAAATTTTGAAGGAGAGAACACACTTTCGACCCTCCAACTAACATGTGTTTTGCACCGTCCATCCTAAACTACCTGAATTAAGTCATTTTTTATAGTTCCAGAATTAATACATTGCATGCTCATACCATCAAAAACTTAAAATGCGCGTCGTGTCTTGAGATCCAACAGTCCAGGTTGTGTGACATCAGCTATTTTTCATCCATCTTAATGGCCATAATTGAAAATTGATGCTTAGTTTTTGGTAGTTTGAATATATAATGTGTCATTTTTAGTAGTTCAGGTACTTGGGCATTGCCTAGATTTTTATTAATAAAATTCTTACGTATCAAAAAAATCTCAGTGGTTTCAGGTGCGAAGTTTAAATTACTTGAGCTGAGAAAAAGGTGGTTATTGACTACTTTATATCGTGTGATGGGGAATTGAACCAACCATCATAGGTGGTTCTTTGGTGACAATGCATGGTCAGAATTATGACTCGAAAATATGTTATAGGGTGCCTTGTGTGGAGGAATGTCTAGAGTCGGGAGTGCAATTGGATACTGTGTCTGGGGATAATGTTGCTCCCCTGGTCTCTCTTCCTCTTATAGCAAATTGGGTTCTGCCTAAAGTTAATGAGATTTAGCATTTTGGGAATTTCACATGGAGGATATGAAGACCAATTTATAGAACTAATCACTGCGATTGAGGCAAGCCATGCGCTTAAAACCAAATCAAGTTTCAAGAAAAGCAGGGATTTACAGCATCCTTCTTGGGCAATCAAATACAATGCTAAGGGGGCTAACTCAAGTAGAGGGAAGTCTAAAGGGAGAGCATTGTGAAGACGGGAAACAAGGGGTTGGGGTTGGGGATTCGGGATGAGTATTAGTTCTACAGGAAACAAGGGGTTAGGGTCGAGGAGACGTGTTCCATTCCAATTTGGGCTTGGTGTATTTTGGGTTGTTTTTCACAGGCTTTTTGGGTCATTAGGGGCTCTCTAATATGGGCTCGGTGTTTTCTTGTATACGTTTAGTGTACTTGGTTACTCCTTTTGATATATATAATATTTTTACTTACCAAAAAAATATATATATGTTATAGGGTAAATATGGGGCTCTCCAAAGTTCAGTTTGCTTCTGAGAATTTTTTTTTTATTAAAAGAGACAAAATAGAAAGGAAAAAAACTTAAGTCATTATGGCACTGCACTAATTCACTACCACAGTGTGTTTTAGCAACATCTTACTGAACACCGTACTTGAAAACCTCTAATATCAAAATAATGGTGAAATGATTCCATATACTGACCAGCTCCGGGGGAAGTGCCGAGATGTTGTTGTCAGATAGGCCAAGTTCAGTAAGAGAAGTAAGATTTTGGAACCCCTGCATGCCAATATTAAAGAACAAAATCACAAATTTGGCAGTTGATGCACCCCGCACAGGAAAATCAAAGACAAGATTTATGAACCAAGGCTATATCTCAAAAGTTATCTACAAACAGCACCAGAGTACTCTACTTGTCTTGCAGTTCCTAACATGTGAAAAGTAATCAACCTCCTATCAACAGGCCAATTTGTAGATCCATGGACCAGCTACATGATAAATGCAACAAGTACAACCTTCTATCCATACCCAAAACAGAATAAAGAATTAACAAGGAAAGAGATAAAGGTATTAAACTAAAGATACAACTTTACTTCCTAAGAAATTTACATCTTATATATATATATATATATATATATTTAAGTAATTTACATCTTTATATTGAAAACCTGAACTCTTAACCTCTCCACTTTACAGAGTTCAATCCACTAAATCCATTTAAGATGACCATGAAATAAATATTTTGATTGGAATGAACCAAAAGAATAACTTCATTGTCCCAACAATCAAGGAAATAAAATTATGAAGCCAGTTGATGTACAATATGGATCATTTTTCAAGTCTCTCTTACCTCAAGGAAAGTCCACTTGATCAAAGTTGACTTTGACAAGTTCTAATCAAACAATGGTGCAGTTATATTTCGAATATTTCATTCAAAAAAGATATACATTACCAATGGAATCGATTGAAGGGAATTTTGGCTCAAATCAAGGATTCGCAATTGCTGTAAGCTAAATATATCAGATGGCACTTCATGTAGCTGCATTCTTCTGTCAAGTCAAGTTAAATGTATGATAAATAGCTCAGTCATTAGACAAGATACCATTATGTACAAGCATAGAAGTTCACAGGCACACTCTGGCCGACATGAATCCATAAAATAAGATATTTGTCTTTGTGCATCGATATGCGAGATTGTGTAGTAATTCCCAGCTAACTGACCTAAGGTAAAGCTCTTGTAGATGGGGCATGCTGGAAAATACTGGATACTCTTGTAATGAAGCAGCATTACCACTTAGATCCAGAACCTGAACACCAGAGACTGCTTGAAATCCATCGGATGGAATCTGCAGATCAAGTAATAAGAGGGTAGTGGATCATAGTGGTAATAAAGACACATTTACATAGAACATGCACACAAGAAAATATCTTGTGAATAGATCTGTAATCCAACCTCCTTTCCATCACTAGGCCTCAAAATATGAATATGTAAATAATTCCAGAAAGATTTTATAATGTGGAATGGACTTTAGTGCTTCCAAACTTCTAACAAGACTAACATCATGACTATTGACATAGAATGAGAAGCCTCTAGATTGTAAAGAAACTTACAGAAAAGCGTTTATTTTGTTTTTTCTCTCAAGAAAAGGTTCTAATTCTATTATAAGTCCTAAGCTTCGTGAAAGAAAGGGGGGAAAATAACTCTTTGAAACTATCAACCTGTCCACTTCACACTTCTACAGCAGAAGCTTAATTTATATTGCATAAGATAGAAATTAGATCTGTGTTTACCTGTATGAGAGGATTATTGTCTAGCTTCAAACATGAAAGATTAGGAAGCAAAATTAATATTGAACCTGGCCAGTCTTTAATCTTGTTCCTGGATAATATCAAAGTCTGCACATTTGGAAACAAAGTTGATGCATTAATAGATGGTTTCAGATTCCAACAAGTGAATTTAAGCAAAGAAAAATCCCTGACTCAGACTGTGATAGTCTGGAACCAAAATATGTTCTGGGTTTAACCGAAAGCAGTTTAAATCCTCTATGACTTTTTAGGATATCAGTTTCCATAAGAGCTACTGTGGAAACACTATGGAAACTGAGGAAAAGTAAGAAATTTACCTGCAGTGAACCACATGAAGAAAGTTCAACTGGCAGCTCTTGAATGGCATTCCTGGAAAGGTCAACTTTAACTACCTCACCCGATTCCCATACTTCTGATGGTACTGCACTCAAACCTAGCCCTTCCAAAGAAAGTTCCTGAAATTACAACATTATTAAAGGCTAGCTTGGAAGATTTATCTTAAAAACTGTGAGAATTTTATCAAGCCAATGATGAGTTTTCCCAGCCCCACAAAATTTACTCAATTCATGTTGATTGGAACATGTGGGTTGGGGGTGGCTGAGTTTTCAAGATTTCCCTGTTTCTTTGTCCATTTTATAAGTAAACCTCTTGCTACTTACCAAAAAAGTAAACCTCTTGCGAATTGTAAGAAAAACTTTGTTTACTTATTAAAAAGTCTATGGTGCTATTGATAGTATTCAGACGAGTCTACTTGGTCTCCTCATAAATCTTTCTCAAAAAATGGAGTTTTAAGACTAATGGCATTATTATCTAGACTCGTCTTCCTCATAAATCTTTCTCAAAAAATGGAGTTTTAAGACTAATGGCATTATTATCATATGGTTTCTTTAATTACATAACTTCCTGAATAAGTACTAAATGGGAACAACGTTCATGATTTCATGTCTTTAATTCATCACTCTTAGAATGCATTTAGGTGTTCTTATGTATACTTCCTGTGTACACAGGCTATGCCTATTTCATTCAAATCAATAATATTTTATCTCTTACTTATAAAAAAAAAAACCTTCCTGAACAACGCCCTCCCTCAACCCCCCCTTTTTCCACCTTAGATGTTCCCCCATTTCAAAAGTATTATTCACCCTATAATATGTTTGATTTCTGTAGATTCTACACGTCACACCATCCACTTGGTCTCTACAGGCGGAAAAATATGCAGCAAGTTATCTATAGAAAGTAGATAGATAGAAGTGGCTATTTGACTTGCATAACTAAATCATATGCACCAGTAAAGTAGTAGTTTTCTAGGTGACATCCGGTAAGCAACTAAGATAACATCAATAGCACTGAAACCACAGACAGATTTCTCATGGAAAAGCTTAATCTCTATATAAATAAATGTTGGAATTACAGTGACTTATACCTTTGAAGTGATGGACAATCGAGATGCCATAGAAATTACATCCTTTTTTGTTGTTGTCATGGCTTCAGGATCTACATGACAAGCTTGAATTGATCACTCATAATGGAAGAAAACTTAAAACAGTAAGTTATGAAATTTGACATTGTGTCGAAAATCTCGAACTCTTACAACAACAGAGACAATAAATCCAGAATGCCAAAGACAATCTAACTGAAGCATGATTAGTGAGAACCAATATACCTTCACCCTCAGAAAGTCTACTTCGAAGATACTTCAGTAAAGCAGCTGTTGGTCCAGAAACCAATGAACTGGAGAAAAATTAACAGTTGGATAATCCCTTAATAAAAAGACACAATAGACATGCTAAGGCTCAGCATGATTATTTGCACCTTCGAAGAGTTCGCAAAGGATTGCCATTAAGCAAAAGTTTCCTCAAGGTCGTCATCTTGCCTACACAAACGATAAGTTATGTTACGCCCTATCTATTGATCATTTTAATCCCCAATCTTTGCATTTATAAAGATAAGATTGAAAACATGTATATATGAGAGAGAACGTGTTAAGGCTGTATTTTGATTTCAATTCGGTTAAGCAAAAACTTCTTAAAACGGTCTTTTTTCATAAGTCAAAAAAAAATCTTTAAATAGGTAAACAAAGTTATATTGTTTGAAATGATTGAAAGATGCCAGATTTCTTCAAGGCACCATGAGCTATTCAGGAAGCTAAAATCCTGTGAAAAAATAAACCAGAGGACTTGCACCAATCTATAATGTGCTAACCTTACCCATTTCGGGGGGCAATCCAGTCAATGAATTATTTGAAAGATCCAGGACTGAAAGACGCAACTTGCATGCCTCCACTGGATATTCCTTCAACTGCATGCATAGCAGGCAGGTTTAAAATCACCGATCCAAAACTTGAGGATTCGAAGAAAAAGACATTTCAAAAACAAAATATTCAATTTTCATTGCAAGTGAGACATGTGCTCAATGAGTTTTGAATCCACGAACATCACCCTTCACCCTCTTATAAGGGGAGGAAACATCATTCAAACTAGAGCCCTTGTCAATTTTGGGATATGTTACAGAACTGAATATATAACATACTACGCGCATAACAGTATACACTGCTCAGAAATAAAAACCAATGGACAAGAAGTAGCAAGGACCTCTTTTCATGTACACACTCAAAATGCATCAATAGAGTAAGAACTCATATATGTACAACATTTCATATAACATCCATCAACACTAATGAAAATTGACTCCACCATCTGCTACTTAACCATGCACACACGTTGACTCACAGGATCATATCTTTTTTACTTGTAAAAAAATCATATCAAAGGACTCCAGTGATTTACATGAAAATAGTTATAATCAGGTCTGAGCAACAAATTTTAAAGAGAAATAAGTGCCTGTTCAAGTGAAAGCGGAGCAAGGATCGCATAGGAATCATTTTCCTGTAGCCCATGCATCTTAACAAACTAATAGAAACGAGGACATTTTTCCAAATAATATCACCAAAAGAAAAAATAAATAAATCTAGCTACCTGGTTTGAGTGAAGATCGAAAGTCCCTAAATGCAAAAGCACCCCAATCTCAGCCGGTAACAAAGACAGTGTGTTATTCCTGAAATTTTATGTCATCAAAGCCATATAATTATCAAAAGGTGCCAACTTTCGAGCAGAAGGAAATCCACACAATCCAAATGCCCCTAAAATTCTAAAATTATCAAATGATATCAAGTAAGAATATGACCCCATATAGAACTCCACAAGAGAAGAGCAACCCGTTATTGATGCCGGGATTGATGAAATTCCTGCACAACTCGTTACATAGAAAATTTATAAGGACGTGGAAGAAACTGGTTTTAAGTTACACATAAAAAAGGAAAAAAGGGGAAGGGAAATCCTAGCACAATTCACTCACTGTTCTGATGAAAATCAAGACGAATGAGATGTGAAAGATTGCCAATGTTCTCTGGTATACCATTCAATATATTTTTTGCTGCACATATTGAAGTAACAATACGAGTTCAATCCATATGTAGCTATACAAGTAGGATCTAATACCTAGATGGTGAAAATGCTGATAATTACATGCATTAAGTTCAGTGAGCATGGTCCACGATGTAATCAAATGCTCAGATAGCATAGTGAGCTTGTTTCCCTGACAATAATATCAGAGATACACACAATATGTCAACAATACTTTTTTTTTTTTTTTTTTTGATAAGTAGAATATGTCAACAATACTTTACAGTACATGAACAAGCAGGCCATCTAAAATCTAGTATGCAAATAATAGATCCAACTAATACCTCCACATCTAGTTTTGTTAATTTTGAACAGTTCGCTAGCTCTTCGGGCAAACTGGTAATAACATTGTTTGATGCCTGGGAAAAAAGTGTCATGACCCAAACGTCATCAGATAACACATTGTGAGGTCCCTGGTGTTTGTCATTCCATCATGGTAAATCATTACCTTCAAATCTGATAAAGCTATACATCTTCCAATGGAGCTTGGAAGTTCCTTAAGCTGATTGGAAGAACAGTCAAACCTGGTATGAAATGATCACACAAATCTGGATGTATCAATTGCTAAAGGTTAAAATCTATACTATAATCACTAGCAGGAAAACAAAAACATAAACACTAGCGTAAACATAAACAAAGTAATTAAATCCTATATGGTGTTAAAGGTTAAGGTCTTTCACGCTCAGTCCATTCCAAAAGGACTTCCAAAAGAGGGGTAAAAACAAGTTATCAATCATTTATGCCACTCATTATCTATGTTACCATTAATATTTTCTTCATTAGCATTCAATGCCAACAAAAAAAGGATTAAAATATGAAACAAATAAGGCTGTATCACTTTGAGATGAGAAGAGTGATTTCTGCCACTCATTATCTACGTCACCATTAGTATTTTCTTCATTAGCATTCAATGCCAACAAAAGTCGGATTAAAACAAGAAACAAATAAGGCTGCATCACTTTGAGATGAGAAGAGTGAAAATCACCAAGAATGGGCTGTAGATTTGCACCAAAACCAATAAATGTACTAATCTAATTCAGGTTTAAGGTACTCAAAAGATGGTAGGGCAACCCAAAACCATCATATGCACAGAGTGATATAATCCTGATCATAACACCATATCATGTTTGATATTTTCTTGTTTTTCATTACGATTTTTCAGAAACTAGAAACACCAAGAAAAAAAAAGCAAAGAAACAAAAATAAACATTCAAAACAGCAACAAGGAAGTAGAAAATGTACTAGTTGTGATCAAAGCAAGAGTGGAGGAGGGAAAAAAAAAAGAAAAAAAAATTATTGAAAAAGATGGAGAGGAAGCAGAAAGAAAGAAAAGATGAAAAGTATACTTGACAAGAGAAGTTGCTGATCCAATTTCTTCAGGGAGGTTTTGAATTGAGTTGAAGGACACATCTAAAGATTTCAGTGAAGGAAGCCTGTCAAACAGGTCAAGAAAAAAACAAAATCACACGTTAAACATGCATAAACGTTAGGTTAAGAACACCAAGAAACATGGGAATACATTCATGAAAAAGATTAACAGTTATATTTGTTTAGAAAACCTACTCTCCTATCGCAGCGGGAAGTTCAGAAAGTTTATTGTGGCTGACATTCAATACAGTCAATTGAGGTAGATTCCTAAGGTCTTCTTTCAATGATTCAATATCATTATGAGCCAAAATGAGCTTCTGTAGCTCCACAGCCTGCAACACAAGCAATGACACCATCAGTCCAAATATCTTTTGTAAGTTGTATTCAACTTCATCTTTCTAGTTAACATTCCATAGGATCGTGCTAGCACGAGAAAACTCACCGACAAGGCCATTTGGTCTTTTTTTTTTCATACATTTTTTTTTATATCCTTAAACATTTAAAAAAAAAAATTCACAATATCATTAAAAAACACTTCCTTAATCATTAAGTTATAAAAAAAAAAAAAAAAAAAAAAAAACCCTACCATCGTGACCCATATCATTTGCCATTCCATATGGCACGTTAAGGAAGAACAAAGCAAAAGTCGAAAATAAATTACCTCCCACCACTTTTCATCATTTCCAACTGCATCCAAACATTTGTATACTTCATTGGGCACATCCCTGATAATAGAAACACAAGTAAAAGTAAGGCATACATAATTAACCATATCATTCTCTACTACGATGCATTACGATTTAAATGAATCACTATGAAGTAGAAATCATCAAATCTTCTCAAATCATATAATTCTCGTCATTACCGAAAGAGTAATAGCAGATGTAGGTAACAAACCGTCGGCCTATCTCTCGAGAGGAAAAATATTGCGATCGTCGTACGAGTCATAAGAACTAAACACCCAATATATTCAAAAGCAAAACGCACAGAGAAAGCTTTCAAGAAAAAAAAATACAAAGAAAGTAGATTCTACTCATAGTATTCAACTAAACCGGGGTGAATAACACTCAGACATCTCGAACCACAACTAAGATGTGTCAGGCTGATCCGCCAACAGCCTGTAAACATCTAATCGGCACTAACAGTTATGTCAAACAAACACGGATGTATCATTGTACTATGCTATCCACTATTACGCTAATTGACGCATCTTCATCTGGCTTTAATTATCTTCACGAAGCAATTAATAGAACACCACTACATGAAATTTAGATTTACGAACAAAATTAAAAGGAGAAGAAAGAGAACACGGAGCGTGCCTGAGGGAACGATTTGATAGGTTGAGAGAACCGGAGGCTCTAGCAGCTTTTAGAACCCGATCCATGGCAGTACAGTTCCTCGGAAATGTACCGCAGCGTGAGCCTTGCTTTCAGATCTAAGCTCGACGTTGGTTAGGAAGGTGAAGCTGTAAAACTCTCCCGATGAACCGAACGAATGATGTGCTTCAAATTGACACGTGTCATTTTCTTCTCATTATTGGGCCCCGGAGCCGGGCAGACATCAAACCCGACCCAAAACCACCCACGGTCCAGTCCATCTTCAATTCCCGACTCACAATCCACGTCATTATACTACACATGTCACATTGTCATAATGACTGATAAAATTAAAAATTTATTTTTTAAATTAAATTTTAAAAGTTTTCCAATAATTTTTTTATATCTAGAAACTCAGCAAAGTACAGGCAAATAAAAATAGAACATTAAGGCCCCGTTTGGTTACACAGATGAGATGAGATGAGATGTTTTAAATAGTAATAAATAAAATATTGTTATAATATAATTTTTGAATATTAATTTTGTATTGGGATTTGAAAAAGTTAGATTGTTTATTATATTTTGTATTGGGATTTGAAAAATGTGTAATGATGAGTTGAGATGAGATGAGATGAGATTTTTGGTTTAGGCTAAACAAACAAGGCCTAAATCTCGACCCTTAATATTATTTTTTCTACTCATTAGATTCGAATTGCATAGACGGGACCAATTGCTCGAAGGTGGGGAATGTGACTGTTGATAGTTCATGATCAAAACTCGCAATGGTAATTGAATTTGGAAATTTGGCTTTGAAGACGTTGGAGACAAAGGTGGCTTGGAAGACAACCCATAAGCCATTACTTTGCTTGACCTTTGGTGACGCGTTTTTTTCTCCAAAATAATGTTTCGAGATAGTGATCACTTGATAACCATCAACTCTCAACCAAGACTTCTCCTGACCTTGGATAGATAATCCATTATAGTTTCTTTCTTTTCTCCAAAAATAATGCAACTGCCTATTAATGCCGTTTTAATTCTAGTAAGCAAATTACTTTCTAAAAAAATCCAGCAGCAAAAATCAGTCCCTATTCAAAAGGATCTCTTCGGTGAGAATGAGTTGAAGGGCGACACAGATGCAGGGCTTCCACCTACCGAGAGTGATGTCAGCTCCAGCCTCCATCCCCGAGGGTAATATACCGGAGCTGCTTTGAGTAACTGAGGACACAATTCCCGACCAGCTTCCTGGTAGTGAGTCATAGGTTTTGGTACCCGAGAGCAAGAGCCATCTTCTTGAGTCTGGGCAGTTCTGTCTGTCCATTGTCTATACTTTAAGAGGGTTTTTGCCGTATGGGATATGTTCTGAATTACCCATGTATCAAATTGCAAGTTCTCTTATTTTCCGGGCATCGAGCATAAGGGATTCAATTAACTAATTTGGCGTATCATATGATTGGAGTGTCTGAAAGACCCGCAAAAATTGGGAGAGTTGCGCTGCTCTCATCACCGAGACTGGAATTGAGAGCAGTATCGAGCCTTGCTACTGGATCTGCTGATTGCCTCTCGCCTAACTAAAAACTAGTCCCATCACATGAGAAGCATGCCATACTTTCAAAAGCTTTGATCGTCCTCAGGCTGGTGAACATGAAATACTCGGGTTTTTGTTTATTCCAATATTCTAGGCAAACTTTCTAGCGATCTTGGATCGTATTTAACTATGAGGAACGTCATATAATAAGAAACAAAAATTTTGAATAGCGGCAGTGACTCTCTCTCTCTCTCTCTCTCTCTCTCATCTGTTTATGTACTGAATCTCAGCATGTTCTCTCAACCATTCAAGTACCTTCGCTCCTTCCAGTATCTCCTGTACCTGCAAAATTTTAGCGGGGAAATTAGGTAATTGTCAATAGTCTTTAAGTTATCCTACCAAGAGAGATGCTAGGGGAAGAGTAATTTCTGTTAAAGGTTATATTGATTCCAGAAAAGACAGAAAATGAAGGTCAAGTCACAGCAATTTGAGAACATCAAACCATTGTTTGGTTTATCAATAATATGCGACTGGAAGTGCCTCCAGTCTCTTGTTGGTTACTATGGTATACTAGTTCAACTAACTGTTTCATGAACACCCTTTTACCTGTCCTGGAATCCCTACACAGGCCCTTGTGAAGGCTTAAAAATAACAAAAAAGAAAAAAAGGAATAAGTGATAGCACTCCACTTCTTTGATAGGATGGTGTACAAACCTGTTCCCTCACCCTCTCCTCATCATATTCTTGTTTTTGACGTTTAAATTCAGCTATGGAATTCTCAACCTCCTTCACAAGATCGTCCGTTGAAAACTGCAACCAGCAAAACCAGATATTCATATCATCGTAAAAGGAAGCATATAAATCCATTCATGAGCAGGACAAAATAAATCCACAAAATTGACTAGATAAATTAGCATTCAATATATATAAATACCTGCAAATTTTCACGTTTATATATATCTCCAACTGCCAGATTTTGTTTTATTACGTTCAATATATTTTCCTTCTGGCTTTCCAGATACTCATCAACTGCCTTTGGACTTGATAGAGAAGCCAATTGTTGTTCATTTAGTTTCACATTTGCCTGTGCCACCACAATATTGAAATTAGAATTGATATACATACAACTGAGAAAATGGGAGGCAATTGAAAGCCAAACAAACATGCGCGTAAGCATAATTTTAGAATGATTTAAAATTGGGTACCATGATATAATACATATTTTTCCAAGTACTGACCTGTATCTCTAGAAGCTTGGCTCCATAAAATTGCCTACCTTGTTCCTCAAACAAAGATTGAGGAATTTCAACCTCTACCATCTGAAAATAAAAATGCAGGAATACATGTGAAATTACTAGGATAAAAAGGGAGGACGTTTTTCAATTAGGGTTCATAGTTTCCATATAATTATACACGTGAAGCTAACTATATAGTTTCCATAGAATTTTCTTGGCTGGTTTATCACAATTCTTCTGACAGGATGAAATTGATAATCATTTAATTCTTGTTATCCACTGGACAGCTACATAGGTCCCATCAAAATATAGATCCTGCCAAAAGAGAGGATCAAAATACCCAAGGAAAGTTCAATGGTACATCAAGCCTCTTTCATGATGACTTTCATTCCTAAATGTTGACATATTCATGCCTGGACTCTGCAGATTTATTAAAACAGTTGGTCATTTCATGTGATGCCAAGTGTTTCAATATATCAGGATTTTTTTTATTAAAAAAATTTCTCAGTTAGTAAATAGAAAAAAGAGTTAGGCCATGTGCAGTCAACGTACAGAACGGGAAGCATCAATCAGAAGCCACAAGAAATGAATTGAATTTTGCTCATGCTACCAATGAACCTTTTGAAGCTGATCTAGAATTGCATTATCTGTTGCTTGTTCTCTAGCCGTTTCCTCCACTTCTAGATATCTCTGTAACAATAATTCCTTAACCTGCAGATTTATACAGCACAAAAAATTTCATTTGAGATCTAGTTGGACAGGATACTTACTTTTTTTCCGTATCTGAGAGTGCACAAGGGTTACCTGCTTCAGAGTGGTGCACCCAGGAAGAAGCCTGACAGCAAGGGAGTCATCCAGTTCAGGTAAGTCTCTGTAAAATAGTTCTTTACATTCAACCTATAAAAGAGTACATAATCAGTACAAAAAATTTCTGAGCTGAGCTCAGTACTATGGGCATATTGATTACCATAGAAAACAATTTAACCTTGTTTGACAGAATGAAAAGGCTGAAAAGAACCAGAAAAAGGCAATGGAGTTTCCTGTATATGTTTATCCTTTATCTTGTAATTGGACTCTAATGAAGGCACTCACAGTAAATTGAGCATGAACACCACGGAGATTCTCTTGTTTCCATGATTCGGGAAATACAAGAGGAAAGGACTTCGTTTCACCTGGTCGAATTCCTATAATTGAATCGATGAACCCGGGAATCACTTTATCACCATCTTCTGTATCAAAATGAAAACCTGCAGGTAGAACATGGAGTTGGGTGATGAAATGCATGTATTACAAATGGAAAACTGACACGAGGGTATTACATCTTCAGTGCATACTGGCAGACCTTTACTCTCTGCAGATGGAAGCTCTACAACATTCAACTCATCTTGATCAATTGTTGTTGCTGATATGTCAAGAACAGCAACATCACCAATCTGTGGAAGGTTCAAGTTTTTATAATTCACCAAAATCAAATGAATATATACAAAAGCAAAAATAATTATTTTCAAAAAAATATAATAGTTGCTCACTAGATTTCTTTCTATGGCATTCAGGGCTGCAATCTATGACTACTGCAATGCTATAGTAGGATAGTTGAACAGTTTGTGGGATAAACTTTTCCCAAACTGTTTGACAGGATTGGGGAGTGTTTAATTTCCTTTAAACAAATACACCATGAATATTTTATTCAAAATATTAATTTTCTTAAAAATTATAAAAAATAAGTTAAATGGGAGCAGCAAGTTAAATGTTTATAAGCCCAAAGTAACTTGACTTACCTGCAGTCCTCTATCTGTTACAATTCTCAGCAAACCAAGGGATTTGTGACGACGTCTCAGTTCTAGCTCAGAAGCTCTCTGAGCATCTATGTCACTGTCTATTTCAACAACAACCTTTAAGTTCTTGTATCCATTCTCAGGATTCCATTTAACTTGAGGTGCCACGTCGACAATGACATCATATCTGGAGCACAAGTATGGTATAAAATTAAAGAAGATAGTAAGAACACGCAAGTGAAATGTAGCTTATAAGATGTATACACGAAGAACCTGAGAGTGTTCAGAGAAGAATAGGTCTGCTCCATGTCAGAAAATTTGGTTACAATGCGGACTGAGTCTCTCAAGGCCTTTCCTGTCACCTGTAGAACAAAAGCACTTCAAGAGAAAAAGTGATATGGCTAAGAGAAAAGGATTAAGATTGCATCTTTTGCTTAAAGAATTTCAAAAATCAACACTAGTTCTGAAATTAACAGTGAAAAGTTCTAAACTCTTCCTAAAAGAACTGAGCCATAGATTAAGAACTCTCAGTTAAAATGCTTAAGAAAAATCACACTTTGCTCCAAACTACAACTTCTTTAAAATATGATCACCAAACTACTAAATTGTTCATACCCTCAAATTCTTACTGGAAAGGTACTTCACAGCCAGTATAGATTTCTGTTTTTAACAGCTCATGCAACTTTTATGGGATTTTGCAAGCAATGAATGGTTTCCTATCGGTGTGGGAAATGTAGAATAAAACAATGTGCTGCACACGCACACCAGACTTTAAACAGGATCAACTCAAGTGTATATATGGATGTAAATGTAATGAATTGAAGTGAACCCAAAGACACTTTAAAGGTTATGTGTAAAATAATAGCAACCTAGAAAGTTGTTCTATAATTTTAAATACCAACAAACCTAAAACGAAAGGGGGAAAAAGTAACTGAATTTTACTTTCAACCTACCGAGGCCATGGCATGTGGAAGTGTCCTCTTCAAAATAGATTCAACAGTAGCCTTTTGCACATTCTTCTTTCCAACATGACTTAAAAGAATACTTTCGGGAACATTCTTTCCAGGACGAAATCCGGGGACCTAAGCACGTGAAAAAAAACTATTAAACATCAAATTACTTTCCTTTTGCACAAGCTAAATATGTTTCCTCCCAAAAGCACCTTCGCTTGCTTCATGAACTCATTTATGACCCTCTTGTAGCAATCCTCGCATACAGCTTGTGGAACTCCTACGCTCAACCTAACCTGCACAGAGAGAGACACAAAGGATTAGGGATTTCATTCGTACCCATTGCCTATTAAATTGCAAAAAAGGAAAATTTGTTACACATTTACGAAAAAACATATAAAACAGAACTTGAAAGTTGTAAACAAAGAACAATGCACTAAGATCAACAATTGTGCGAAAAATGAAGACCCAGTCCAATTGAGGAACCATACTATACTCGGAAGTGCTCGAAAAAAGACCCATTCAAATTCAGCTAGAAACCCAAACAAGAGAGAGAGAGAGAGAGAGAGAGAGAGAGAGAGAGAGAGCTGATAAAAGAAAAATTATAAAGACCCAATTGTGTAAAGAAAGCAAATGGCCAAAGCGGCAATAATTATATAAATAAATACCACGAATGATTATGTGGGAATACATGGCAGACAATTAAGTGACTAAAGACTCACTCTACAATTGGGTTCTTCGGTCTCTTTGACCTCGATATCGGCCGGAAGCCGATCTTTTTCATTGCCAAGAGCAACCGAAGAGGAAGAAGAAGACGAAGGAGACGCTGAAATGGCGAAGTGACCGGGATTTCGGGGAAATGGATGAGGTTGAAGGAGGTGGATTTGGCGGGAAGGAGAGGGAAGCTTGAGGGAGCTGAAGGGTCTGTGCTTGTGCTTGAATTGGAAAACTGGGTTTCTGAGAGAATGGGCAGAGGTCGCGCGGAGAAAGGTGTGAGAGGGTTGAGATGGGTTCTCGTTCATGAACCTTGTAGAGCTACTGACCCAGAGATCCATTGCTGTCGGCCCTTCAAAGCTCAAAAGGATAAAGAGAAAGGTTTGTACCTTGTAGGATATTTATTCCTACAATATACTTTTTGCAAGGAAAGCTCAAAATTTCGGTAGTCCTAGGTGCCGTTATCGATAACGAGCTGAATAAAATGTAACGAAATTAAAAATATATTTTTTAAATATATATATTATAATAATAAAATTAAAAAATATATATTATAATAATAAAATTAAATAATTTTATTATGCCTAGTTTCGGTTTGTCTACGGTTAAATCTACAGCATCTACTACCTGTGGCTTTTTGAGGGAAAAAAAAATCACATAATTTCTTGTAGCCTATTTAATTTTTTTTTCTTGGACATGTATTCGGTTATTTAACTTATTTCTACCTATTTTTCTATTAAAAAACAACTTTTTTCTCTACCTTGGCGTCATAGTTGAAAGCGTATTCATCAATATAACGATGCTTATCCATTATTCTATGAGATATATTCTCATAGTTTGAAAGAATAAATAAGACGAGTAATTATTCATATTTTTTTATTACTTATATATATTAAAAAATTATAAAAATAAACAATTTATAATGATAATAAACACACGTGGGAACTTATCACAACTTACAATCAACAAAAGGAATAACCTTGAAGCCGGATGGGTGCAAAAAATACTTTCACACCAACAATAGATAAGTGTCACGTAGACAATCCAAAAAGATTAGAAATGAGTCTGCATACATCCGATTGTCTCCCTCTTCTTCTTCAAATGCATCTCCCTTTCCCATTGCACAATTTTTTTTGAAAGCCGTATCTCTCTCTCTCCCTCTCCCCGATCTGGCCTCAACGCTGAGAAGCCAAAAAAAAAAATCGCATTCCGTCCCTACCCTACACTCGACGCCGACAAACTACCCAACAACGACATTATGCTTAAGATTCCAACAATGACTTATTCTTGTACCTCTGTTATCTTCAAATCCTCTTGAATGAATAAAATTGCTCCACTCATAACATCAACACCTACATAATCATACGTACAATTTGTAAACCTTGGATTCTAGATATAGTCAAGTAAGAAGTCTCAATAACAAGTTAATTGGACTAAATTTTGTTATCGTAACATACAAATACAATAGTTTTTACGTTACAAATATTTTTGAAAAACATTTTCATAAACTTGCTTAACTGGACCTTCATGTGCATTCAGTCATGTCTAAATGGACCAGGAGCCAACTGCCTTCCGTGGTCCACGGCGTCTTAACATAAAAATTATTGTCTTTAAACATTGATTGGAAATTGCATTCAAACTTTCTTCTACCATTTTTCCCCTCTAGGCATTTTCCTGGTTCAAATTCACATTCGAGTGCTTATCAACCAATTCCCCATTACTTGGATGAAATGTAGGGATGGTGACGATGGTTTTTTGGGCTCGTCGGCATCGAGTGCAAAGCAGGGACAGACGGCAATTTTTTTTGGACTTCTCGGCATTGAGGCCAGATCACCCGCGGGGGGGGGGGGGGGGGGGGGGATAGTGTTTTTGAGAAAAATGGTGCATATAGGAGAGAGAGATGCAATGGAAGAAGGAGACGGAGACAATCGGATGGATGTGGGTTCATTTCTAATCTTTTTTAACTGTCTAAGTGGCACTTGTCTATTAGCTGGTGTAAAAGTTTTTTCGGCACCCATCCAGCCTGAAGCGCCTCTCTCAACAAACAGTAACCAAACAAAAATAGAATAAAGGACTCAAGCCACACACCACATCACATTGTTTTATTTATAGAAAAATTATATTTGTAGTTATGTGCAAGCATCGACAACTTTTTTTGTTTTTTAAAAAATGAGTAGATATAGTATCTAATTGAAAAAAATAATGATTTTTTAATAATAAATTTCACTTTTTTTAAAAATAATTAAATAATATTTATACAGTCTACGATTATATATAATATTATTCTTTATTAAAATATGCATTGGGCTGTCACGTGGGCCTGTAACTATACGTGGGCTACATAAGGTTTATGAGAAGATGCATTGAGTGGAAAGAGTTTTTTGGGCCCGGTAACGTGCGCCTGTAACCAAGCAAAAGGCCTAAACGGTTTAGTCTTGAAGAAAATGTTAGCGTAATAACAGATTAATAATTTACAACCTTTTGATCAATGTTTTTTTTTTTTTTTCACCTTTTTGCAATTTGTGAGTTTGGTTAAATAAGAAAATATTCCCAACAAAATCTTATTCTTAAAAGAATCCGGAATTAAAAAAAAAAATGTATATACATTGAGGGTTTGTCCACTTTGGCGGAGTCGTCCTTAAAGCACGGCCGTCCCCATCTTTGATAGTGTTACGATCAAAGCAAAAATGAATAAATAAATAAAGAACAACTTTTTACTTATTATCTATATATCAAACACTATATATAATTATTTATTTATTTATTATTTTTTAATTAAATAATTTTTTCTACTCGTTATTCATACATCACGCATTTGGTAAAAAAATTAAAAAAAATTATGTATAATGCGTAGATGATAAATAAATTTTTTTAAATAAGAATGATATCAATCAATACATTTATACTTTATAAATAACGTTAGGTATAAATTTTAAATAGATAAACTTCGTTCAAATTTTTTGTTAAAAATGAATTTCACTAAAAGGGTATATATTTTTTTGACACTTTTTCAACATGAGATCTTCCTTTTTACAAAAGAATCGTGTGAAACTTGTCTATTAAGACTCTACAAATCATTTATCATACTCTATTGTCTACTCAAATGTTGCTGTCCATATGCTACCGTTTTCCTCTTACAGTAATATGCTATCGGTTGATCAGCTGTCATGCATGCGACCAATTGGACCAACTTTTGAATTTGCGTCGCGAGCTGGCAGCTGTCATACATCCAACCTGTTTTTGTTTTCGTCTGCATCATACTCGTATTTACTTTTTAAGTCTCTAAGGTTGTGGTTTTTCAGGTTTAGACATTTCGATGCACTACCATTCAAATTGGGAAATGTCAGAAAAAAGTGGGTAGGGAAGGTGGAAGCTTCATAATATAAGGTTTAGTTTGATACTTGGGATATTTATGTTATATGACATTGTATATCGAAAGCGTAAAAAAAAAAAAAAAACTCCTAACATAGCCACGTGACATTGATCGATCGCATGAAAGTCAGGATGTCGGCACATGTTAGGCCAGGAAAATCAGGATCTACAGTTGGAATATTGCAAGTACTAGTCCCTCTGGCTGGTCCCCGAGAGGCTACAAAATTTCCAGACCTAGATGATATGTCCATGTCTCTTTCAAAACCACACCTAAAAGTAAAACAAGTGAAACCGCGACATGTCAACGTCCAAAATAGTGTAGCAGTAATGCCTATAGCCTAACACTCGAGTCTCGATTATGTCACTGGATAGTTGTATAACAGTTTTATTATAAACAAGAGAATCTATATATTAATTTACGTATTAATATTAATATTTTTATATTTAAAATTTAAATTAATATTATTTTTAATAAATTTTATTTTATGACTAATTACACTGAATAAATACATGTGTTAATATGTAAAATCACTTATAATTAAATTTTTTAACTTTATAATTTGTTCATTCGTTAATGTTGAGTTACCGGTCCAGAATCTTAAAAGAGTTTCGTACATTTTAGGATGGATGGCCGGTAGAAAATTAATTCACGACCTCACTATTCACGAGGACATAAAAGCTGGGTCAAATTTTGAATAGGATCGATGGCCGGCCATTCCAAACTGCATTTAGATCGATCGATTGATGAGAAAATAGGTAATAATTTTTAGTATAATTATCTGTAAAAGCTATTAGATTGATGAAGGCATAGCTCCATTAATGGCCTACCTATCAAAACAAAAAACCATAGGCTAGCTCAAGCCAAAGAACTATATAAGAAGCTGGGTGTGCAACTGTGCATTATCATCGCCTCTAGTTGTTGAGTGTGCATTGTCAAGAAGAGTTCAAGTTGTCCTGTAGATTCAAGCCAAAATAAAGGGTTCCATGTGGGTGGAACCCAATTTCAGTTGTCCTTATCAAAGCTTAGTATCCATCTCTAACTGATCTGGTCAAGGATTCCGCCATGACGGGAGAGAGCCATCAGAAGCACAATAATGCAGAGTGTGGTGGACAATCAACTTGCAGCTAGGAAGTAAGAATGGGGTATAATGATTTACTATCATTTTTTCCAAATTAAAATGGCGTTTTATTTACTCTTGAACATTAATCTGTTGTAAAAACAAAAAGCTCATGGTATAAATAAATTTGAAGTAAATAATATTTGATGCAGATTCGCATGCATGTGCATGCCCTGCAAGTGTGAATGACATTCATTTATGTAATATTGATATTTGTAAATATTTGTTTAATAAATATTTAAAAATTTATTTTATGTATCTAGTTTTTTCTTCTAGAATATTTTAATGTAAATAAAAACTTAATTAAAACTGAGAGAGGATTTGATTAGAAAATTGTTATTTATCATCTCTACACTATATATTAAAATGTGATTTATTATTTCTTTCATTCTATTTAAATCTATATGTCTATACATTAATATGTATATATTTAAATAAAATAATAAATATATATTAGTGCATGTTTAATATATATTGCCATATTGGTGTATGGTCTGGAAAATGAGAAGCAGAATTTTCATTTGATTAAAACAAATAGCTGTATTTGTTTTGTCCTGGTGAAGGTTCGAGGTCTCTCCTGCGTTGGTTTCTCAGGTCATAGAAACATGTTTCCTTAATCTGTAGTTTTGACCGAGCAGGGTGTTCCGGTGTACGACCGAGAGGAAACTTCTTTTATATTATCTGGGTAAGTAGTAAGAGAAAGTTTCATGCAAATAATTCATCGGATTTGACAAAGAAACAGCTGTCTCTTTCTCGTGTGGGCATCGAGTTCTAAATCTGTTGTCAGCGTCGAAGTAGATCCGAGGTGAATGTGGTGCTCCAAAAGCTAATTTTTGTGCTGTTTTTTCCTAAAGATGAGCAAGAATTACGAAGGGTTTCTGGACTCTCGAGAAAAAAGTTGCACATTTAAGGAGAAAGAAAAGCTGCAGAAAAACGTAGCCAGTCCAGACTCCAGAGAAAGCTTTTAAGAAATAGGCCAACTTCGAGAGAGAGAGAGGCAGTTGGGCAATTATCAGAACTAGTTCCCCTAGGAACCAGGGTTCATTTGGGGTTTACACTTGAAGCTGGCATTGTTCCAGTTTAAGGGGCTAGAGAGATTTCATGTTTCTTTTATTAAAAAAAAAAAAAACTGAGTCTCTGAAGTTAATGGTAGTGATACTTTCAGGTTAGGGAGGTTATTGAAGCCCTATCTCGTTCCGGAACGAAGATTGGAAGGATGACAGGTTCTTTTGCGGATCTTTTAACGCACTTGCCATTTTGTGGGTGTGATTTAGCTTCAAAATCGTATTGAGAGATACCTTTAATTTTTTCGGCTTAAACATTTATATTTTGATGAGTGGAACTGCCACATTAGAACTTTCTGTGATTCACGTTATGAATTATTATTATGTTTTCGGAGAATCGAGGAATGACTCTGATTGTGCATTTCGTAATATGGTTATCAGGTTATGTTTAAAATCAAAGCACAAGAGTTTTCGGTCATAATTTTGAGAAAATTCTGCCGTGATCGGTGTAGGATGGGAGTACTTGACGGGTATTTGGGATAAAAAGTTTTTAAGGGCTGATAGTAGGATTGTTCAGAATGGCTGAAGATGCTCAAGAGATGCGGTCTTTGGCCTTGACTCCGACGTGGTCTGTTGCTACCGTGTTGACGATCTTTGTTGCCGTTTCTGTTCTCGTGGAACGATCTATCCACCGATTAAGCTCCGTAAGTAGTACTCTGTATTTTTTTTGCTTGTTAAATTAAGCATGTCCTGTTTGACAAATTATCGGTCTATGCATATATATATATATATATATATATATATATATATTTAATCTGTTAGAATCTGTTAGGCGGTTTTAAGCATGGGAAGTTAGGTGAGGTTGAAGAACACTAAAACGTTAAGAGTCTTAGGCTATTATGTTTCTTTACAATGGTGCTTCATGACGAGACTGGCATTACTTAGTTGATGATTGACTGTAAAGTTTCTGCCAGACAACTTGCGTATTACGGGGGACTCATTTGTGTATAATATACAAATGTGAAATATTTGAATCTTCTATATGACTGCGTTTTCCCATCAAATGGGGTATGTCACTAGGCTGGCTTAGTCACTTTGGTGACTACCTTCGTGAGGCACAGTAATGAAGCCCTTGAAGCTTCTCGTCTGCTGATAAATCATCAATTTTGAAAATAATAAAAACCATGGTTGAGATTTATTCAAAGAGAATTGTTTTGGTGGAAAATACCACTGCAACACCTTCTTAGCTTCTTACAGTGGGCCTCTTCTCTTCAAACTGCCAAATGGAGTTTGTCAGATAAGTTGTTGCCGGTATCATTTATTTAGGTGGATAGTCCCTGATTACACAACCTTGCAATGCTCCCCCCTGTCACTTAAGCTTATTCTTGGTGTCCAAGCCTTGATTACAACTATATTTGTATGCTTTTCAATACATCCTTGTGATGTCTCCACCAAATAATGTTGAACTTGTTGGACAACTCAAGTAAGAAGCTTCGGGTTTGAAAAAGTGCATTTCTGTTGCCGATTGCCGAACCATTTGTGGATAAAGCTTTATTGAGTTGCATTGGGTGCTAGGATGTTCCATGTCAAGTCAAATCTATCAATTCGGTATTGTATGCACACAGGCTTTTTTTTGTGGGCCTCATACCTCACTAGATGGTACCGCTGTTTTTCTGTAGTTAGTTTAGACGTCTGATTTGGGTTTGAAGCTTAAATTAATGCAGCTCTCTACAGTGATATCTTCAAGTTATTTGATATATGTAAAGCTATGAATTCTTAAAGCTATCCGATTCATACATTGTGTTCTTAGCCAAAGTCCATTCATTTGCCCTCTTGTAATGCCTTTAACAACTTACGGATTTGTTCCATCTGAGGTTTTGGCTTTTCTGTTGTTTTAGTGGTTGCAGAAAACTAACCGAAAACCCTTGCTTGCAGCAGTGGAGAAAATGAAAGAAGGTATTTGGCACTAAGAGATTATGTTTTGGTAATCAGTGGCTCTTAGTTATGTGTTTCTTCGTTGTGCTGATATTTGAAATTCCATTTTGTGGACTTCTTTCATCAGAGTTGATGTTGCTTGGATTTATTTCTCTCCTTTTAACGGCTACCTCAAGCATGATATCCAATATTTGCATACCATCGAAGTTCTATGATAGCAAGTTTGCCCCATGCTCCAGATCAGAGATTGACGAAGAACAAGAAAATAATTCATCCCAGGATCGTAAACTGTTGATGGCTTCTGTTCTACCTCACTTGTTTAGGAGGATGTTGAATGAGTTGAATCAGAATACCTGCAAAAAGGCACGTGACTTCTCCTTAAAGATAAACTAACAATTTCTCCTCTCATGAATATTCAAGGAAATTATATATATATGCATTTATATTCTGTTTATCTATGCAATATATTATAAATCCCGCTTCTGAATAGTCTCGAAGTTTCTTCTGTGCCACAGGATCATGAACCATTTGTTTCATATCAAGGTCTTGAGCAGTTGCACCGCTTCATATTTGTCATGGCAATAACTCATATATCTTACAGTTGCCTCACGATGTTGCTGGCAATTGTGAAGGTGGGGCATTCTGTAGTATACTTACACTAAACCTAACTGAAAAGTTCCTTGCTCATTTTTTTCCCATTTAATAGTTGTAGGAGCTGCAAAGTCTTGGAGAAATACTGATGCCTTGTTTTGGGGTGATTTCATACTTATGTTGTATCTTATTTGTTCTTATATTGTCAATCGCAAGATACCACTAGTATGAATCATGTTTACTTTGATACAAACATAAGTATTTTAACTATTGATCAAGACCTGCAAACATGAGAAAGTTACTACTAAGGACTCACCCAAAGCAGAGGTTGCACACTTTATTTGTGGCCAGTTAATACTATTAAGTAGAGTTAGTGGTAGAGTACTGATTTCCCTGATTAAGGTTGTGAGCACCCCTAAAAACAATGAATGAAAATGTAGCAGTCATACATTTCATTGGACTGTGGGGAGGATGGTGCTCGAATGGGTGAGCAGATCACATGGGGTGGGGCTTTGGAGACAAATAAGAAGAGGCTGGACCAATCTTCATCGATACACACGTTTTGCAGTTGGGGACGTTTCCGGAATTAAATTCTGGAATGACCCATGGTGTGGAGATCGAATCCTCAAAGAAGCCTACCCATCACTATGTGGCATTGCCCGAAGAAAGGAGGCTTCCGTCACAAAGCTCATGGATCTCTCTAGTTGCTCTCCTTAGTGAATATCACTTTCCTTAGAGCTGCCCAAGATTGGGGAATTGACAAATTGACAGATTTCTTCAACCTTGTGTATACTTGTAGAGTGATTGGAGAAGCAAATAAGATTATGTGGTCACAATCCAAGAAGGGGAATTTTACTGTGCAGTCATACTACACGTCCCTCATGACACATTCTACAAGAACATTTATATGGAAGAACATATGGAAGACTAAGGGCCCCCCTAAAAGCTTCCTTTTTTGTATGGACAGTTTCACTAGCGAAGATTCTTACCTTAGATAATCTAAGAAAACGCTGATTGATGGTATTGGATTGGTGCTATATGTGTAAGAAAAGTGGGGAGTCTGTGGATCACCTATTATTGCATTGTGATCTAGCCATGAGCTTATGGAATGATATCTTTGCTT
This sequence comes from Carya illinoinensis, assembly GCF_018687715.1. Taxonomy (NCBI): domain Eukaryota; kingdom Viridiplantae; phylum Streptophyta; class Magnoliopsida; order Fagales; family Juglandaceae; genus Carya; species Carya illinoinensis. The sequence continues at coordinate 41,321,045 of NC_056762.1, read as the reverse complement.
GAGTGGGACTTGTTTGGGTAATGCCAAGAAGGGTTGTTGACTTTTTGGCCAGCTGGCAAGGCATTCAAGGTAATTCTCAAATCGCAGTGATGTGGAAAATGATACCGATTTGCTATGGTGGTGCATATGGATGGAGAGGAATGGCTGGAGTTTTGAGGATCGCGAACGGACAATGGTGTGATTAGAACTTTTTTTTTTCCATACATTATTCCATTGGTCGATTGTAATAGACTTTAATTTTTGATAAGTAAATTGTAATAGACTTTAATGGCATGAAGGTACATGATTTTCTTGTATCTTTAGACAGTCATGCATAGGTGTGGTTCTTGTATATGTCCCATGTACTTGGCTTCACCTATATTTAATAAAATTCCTATTTACTGATAATAATAAAAACATTTCAGTGGAAACCATGAAACCATGAAAATGGCTTGCTTGCAGTCAGAGAAACTAGCAACTCAGTCTGGAGTAATATTTTGCATCTTTTGTTGCTTCTTTTGGTTGAAACTTGATATTTTACTTTTGATTATTCCAGTCTAGAAGTTTATATGTTCTTCTCTCGTTCTGTAAACTGATATGGGTCTGGGGACACCCAGTAGTATCCTTTCCTCTTGAATAAACAACCTATGGAACCAGAAATGAATGCAAACAAAGTTCTGAAACCCAGACTAACCAAGTCTGTATAGTTCCTTGTTAGTAAGAAACTAACAAGACTCTGTGTATGTGAAGTAAGAAAGTTTTATGTGCACAGCCCAATACTCATCCGCTTGATATACAGGGTAATTTAGTTGTAAACATTGAAAATAGAAGACGAATGTCTTTGCCGTACTGGTATATTGTATAACATGTAACCTTAATTACGTGGATCAATAAAATCTTTCTTACGTATAAAAAAAAAAATATTGTATAACGTGTAACAATTTTACCAGATTCACAGCTGGAGGGTATGGGAGGACGAGGCTCACATGGACCAGCATAATGCATTAACTGGTAAGCTCTGAAGAGGTAATTAGTATAATTGAATGACAGTCATCTTTAGTAGGTTCCCACATGTTGATTAAATTATTCTATTAGATAACAGTATATTACCCATCTTTCTGACTCTCATTCAAGGATTCTACATTATTTAGAGTATGTTACTTTTTAATTGATGTGGTTTGGTATTGCCATTGTATGTTCTTTCTCTCTTTTTTAATATATGTATATATATGTTGTAACAGAAATCACAAGAGAACAGACATTGCGAAGGCAATCAACATTTGTCAAGCTTCATACTTCAAGTCCTTGGGTCAGGAATAGTTTCCTCGTCTGGGTGGTAGGTACATTTTTTTTTTCTCTTTTGTTGTACTGTATGCTTAAGGCTAGAGTAGTGCCTAAAAACACTCAGAAAACTCGTCGACTATAAGCTTGCTAAGTGTGTTTGGTTTGGGTTCCTTAACTTAGCTACTTACTCATTCTCTTTTTCCTTCTTTTAATCTTCAATGCTAGAGGGATTTAATTGGAGTGTCAGTGAAAGTGTATTTTGGAAATTCTAAGAACATATTTTGAAAAGTAAAATTCAAAATATGTGGGGTTGTAAATGCAGTAATGGGTTGCGAGATTTGTGGGGTTCTTTCTTACTGTCTACAAAGATTTTAGCAAATGTCTTTGTTTGCAATAAATGAACCACCATAGGGGATTATTAGAAAGGATATAGGCAGTAATGGTAATATAGCTTCAATTCCGAGCATAATGAGGAGGAGTTTAGATCCACTGCAATACTATCCTAGGATTTCAGATTGCAGTCAACTGGATTATTATTATTATTAAAAAAACCACCTCAGGCCGATAATTAGAAGGATAATATATACTCTCTTCTCCCCATATTCTGTTTTCAGATTCTTTTATTCTCTCTGTTGATGTAATTGATTTTCCCCTGTAGTTATTTTTCTTACTTTTATATTTTCCGCACACGAATACTGCTTTGTAATGATTAGTGCTGTAAGTGCATGTGTGCTGTCTTTGTACTATTTATTAACTTCTAATTTTTCCACACTCGAAAACGATTTCTTTTTTCCCTCCACGTATGTCTTTCTGCTGCTGTTGTTGTGTTGGTATAATATTTCAAAAATTCTATGTGCAGTCACTTTTGCATACTCTTTTATGCACTCCTTTGATGTGATTGGTTGTGTATTAAAAAAATTGATGCAGCCAATCACATCAGTGGAGTGCATTCCTCATAATATTTATGTTAAGCTGTATGGTTTATTGATATTGTAGACATGTTTCTTCCGGCAATTTGGGCGTTCAGTGGTTCGTGCCGATTACCTTACACTCCGGAAGGGCTTCATCATGGTATGCATTATTCTCACAGGATCAACAAATAACTTCAGTCTGGCATCCTCTGGTTTTACTGCAGTAATACAGATTTTTGTTTTTTTATTTTTTTAAATCTCCTATAGGCCTGGTCAATGGTCATCCACAGAATATGCATTTGAGCTACTAATTATGTCCAGAAATTAATTGGAAAAAAAAAAAAAGATATTTAGAAATTGCTCTCAACGTTAATATTGTTAACGGGGCTCACAGATCTGATGTGCTCTGAAAAAGTGAACTTTTAAGTAGTGCAAAAGACAAACTTATGCAATGTTCCAATATTTGGCTGAGAAAACAGTTAGTTGACTATTCTTCTGTTAATAAAGAGGATGATGATATCCATCTATTAACTGCTAGGGTAGTTTTGAGGAACAATCTTATGATCACAATCTGTTTAACAGAAACTTCTGTTCATAGAAAACTGCAAAGATTTGAATTGTTTTAGCAGTTAGTTCGTTCGATTTGAGGTTGTATGCCTTTTTAAAATATTCATGGTTTATCACTTAATTTTGAAAGATCATGCTTTATCATCTTAGCATGTCTTAACAATTGAGCGTGTCTTGGGTTCCACTGTGGAGTTCCCTTGTGGATTTTTCATTTGTTATTGTTCTCTTGCTGTCCCCCGGGTTATGTTTACTGTATTCTAAAATGAGATTTCTTCCGTGTCTTCACATCTGATATTTGGACTATTGAGGGATTGCATTTTCTGCTAACATAGTACAAAGACTTTTACGCCTACTGCTTTACGATTCTACAAATATTGATTTCTGTTTCTCCTTATTCATGGCAGAACCACAATCTCACAATAAAATACGATTTTCATGCCTATATGATTCGCTCAATGGAAGAAGAATTCCAAAGGATTGTTGGTGTGAGGTACCTAATATTTTAAAGCCCACTACTTCCATTGCCACGCCATGTTTGAATAAATTTGTTGTTAGTTTCTGTTCACGTATCAGGACCTCTAATCTCCTCTTGGAGTTTTAAGCAACATTATTGAATTGCGCAAATGATATCAAAATCAAATATTGATTTTTCTCCGGGACAAAATGACCAACTAAGCATTCATAATTTTTTTATCCTATGGGTTCATTGGTTACAAAAATTGCTATACTTTCTTCTTTATCTCAAAAGCTTACTCCAGATACAAATTCCTGGAATAAAATCATTTAAGGTAAAAAAATTTTAAGAACTTTCATTGAACTCTCACGGAGGGCAAGAGGGAACAGGATTACATGGGGACACTACCAAGTTTCCATTTATTTATGGTTGTATATATGTAGTTGTTCCACCAGGAGTTTTTCTGTTTTTTAAAAGACAAGCAGGAATTTGGGAATTCGGGGATTAACTTGACTCTGGGGGCCCTAGGTCATTGTACTTGAGTCGCATTTTTTTTTTTATCCGTCTAGTATTATTTTGCATGATTGGCTCTCATATTTGATTTTTCTCCAAAGGGGATTCCTTTCTGAAATTGACATCTAATTTTACCTGTATGTTTAATCTCTTGCAGTGGCCCACTGTGGGGATTCGTTGTTGCTTTCATGCTGTTTAATGTAAAAGGTACAGCACATTATAGGAAATGAGGCCACAGATGGTTCTTTTGTGCTTGTTTTGGTTAGATGCAGGAAAATTTTGAATTGTGCTGAAGTGAATATACCCCTGGTCCTTTAATCTTTATCTATTTAGTTTTCTCACTTTTCAAGTGGTTCTTCTGCACCAGTCTCAATGAGCAACAAAGCTTGTAGGCTTTTACTTCTTGTCGTGCTGTCTATCCCATCTATATATTGTAGTTCAATCTATCATACTTGTGACTTGTCATTCCAAATTCTCTAAACGTACAATCATTTGTTTCTGATACTCGATACAGGGTCTAATCTTTATTTCTGGATAGCGATCGTTCCTATTTCTGTAAGTTGTATTTTTTTTTTCTTCTTTTTCATTTGTAGCTTTCACAGTTACTTATCGACTGATTGAATACGTTGTGGATTCCAAGGGGTTATCATAGGTGTATTTTCACAAACTAACAGAGATGGTCAACATATTACATCTCAATATTAAATTTCCAGTTCGTGGAACTGCCTCAAGAATGCATTTTCTAAATTAAAATTTGATCTTAGATCTGTTACATAGCTGGGAGTTCAATCACGTACATGTCTTGTTACCTGGCGGCTGGTTCTAACCTAATAAATCGGGTTCTATATGTCTGTGTGCAGCTTCTTCTTCTGGTCGGCACAAAGCTGCAGCATGTTATTGCAACCTTGGCATTAGAGAATGCAAGTATAACTGGATTTTTCACAGGAGGAAAGCTGAGGCCTCGAGATGATCTTTTCTGGTTTAAAAAGCCAGAACTGTTATTGTCCTTGATCCATTTTATTCTTTTCCAGGTTGGCAAAAGTTACTATGAAGGATCTGCAGATAGTTGCAAGTTTATTTTCTCTCTCTCTTTTTTTTTTTAACGGATCCTCTACTACTTTCATTCTGGAAAGTAAAGCTGATATGCACGGTTCTTTCTTTGTTTTTACTCTTTTTGCAGAATGCATTTGAATTGGCTTCTTTCTTTTGGTTCTGGGTACTGCCTCTTCCTTGACCAGTTTGGCATTTATTTGGAGTGCTGGAGATGACTTTTCAACCCAATATCGACCAATCTCATATTGGCTTGAAAATCAGTTTCTATTTTTTAATAGCTCTCTCTCTCTCTCTCTCTGCTATTCTTCAGTTTACAGAGAATAGTTGAGAAAATGAAGTGACTTTGACAAACTGTTTAAATACGCTGAAAGCATTTAGTGGTTAAAAGATCATAGACCGCAAAGGATATATACGGGAAAAGATATTTTGTTTCCTTTATTTTCTGTCAGGATGGAAGGTCTGTGCTTAAACTAAACTATCTGTATTGATATCATCACAGTGGCAGTTTGGGTATGATTCTTGCTATATCAGGAGTCATTTGCTCGTGTACCTAAGGCTGATTTTGGGGTAGGCAAACATTTAAATGCTGTCCGTCTTGTTTAGGACATGTTTACAGTCATGACCCTTTTTTATTGTCATTATCCTGTAGGTTTGCTGGGCAGTTCCTGTGCAGCTACAGCACCTTGCCTCTGTATGCACTTGTTACTCAGGTATTATTACTGAGTAAAAGTTAGAGTTGAAATATAGCAAAAGCATGAAACTACCTATTTATAAGGTAGTACTCTCCTCTCCTGTGGCATAGGTTCGAGCGCTAATGTGATTGATTGAGGAATTATGAGATGGTGGGGAGTTTCTATCTTTGAGAACATGCTCATTTTGATGGCCAATAAAATTTGACAGAGAAACTTCTTTTTTTAGGTCAATAGAACGCAACGGTATAAATATGTTTGGTTTGCTTTAGCCCCAAATCTAGCCTGCTCTTTATTTATTTATTTATTTATTCTCTCTCTCTAGGGATGCATTTTTGGAGTCCAAACATGTACAAAAGTCTCCAAGTACTTGTGTCTAATTTGAGGGAGTATTAATTAATTTATGCTAGTTATATAGCATGCCAGATAATTTCTGGATACCTGTAAATGATGTTAGCGTGTCCTCTGTGAAATGTCTTTTCCAATTTTAACAATGATAAATTTTTCTTGCATCCATTTCTAGCTCCTAATTTGTTTTCTTTGTATACTTCATCTGGACTTTGGCTTTTCCTATTTACGTGTTTTAAGAAAATTTAATCTTACCTATCAAAATAATAATAATAACAATTGATATTCTTCCTTTAAATTCATCCTTGACCTAATTACTAAATTTGTTTCGTCTTTTGATATGATAAAGCATCTGTAAATCCCCAGTATCCGTTATGTGTAGGACTGGTTTGGCTCTTTCTGTTCTGTTGTATAACATATGCTATCCAAGGCAAGATTGTGTTATTTAATTACTAAAGAAACCTCAAGTGAGGATATACATCCCATTAATGGTAGATGTTTATGCTATCAAATTTTGATCTACTAAGATTCCTAAAAGTATTGGACTTACTTTTTTGTTTTGATTTTACAGATGGGAACAAATTATAAGGCAGCCTTAATTCCTCATAGGATAAGAGAGACTATCCATGGATGGGGGAAGGAAGCCAGGAGGAGAAGGCGGCATGGTATGTTCACTGATGATTCCACTATACACACAGAAACAAGCACAGTAATGTCAATTGAGGAAGACGATCATGAGTTCGTTGATGACACCCCTGGAACCGCCCCTGGTGCATGCACTGAAATTCAGTTACAGCCAGCTTCTGATATTGCAACCAGCCCCTTGCCAGTTGCTAATGAAACCTCGAGCAGAGTAGGTACACCCCTCCTTCGACCCTCCGCCTCGGTTTCTTCACCAGCTACCTTGTCTTCTAAGACACAAGGTATTCCCAGATCTTTTTCTTTGCCAAGCAGAAGAGAATGAAGTGATGATGAAAATGATAATGAAGAAAAAATATATCAAGTTTGATGAGTTTAGGCATTGTTCGGGTTTCAGATTATTGAGAGAGAGATGTGGGCTTGATATATGGTTCCGTGCAGCATCATCCAATGTTCTTTCCGAAATACAGAAGAATGGTAGAAGTTCATAGAATACTAGACAATACAAGTTGTGACATGATTAAGTAGATATCAATACAAGAGCTTTTGATGTAACTGATTCGTGGAACTTAAAGAATGTACACTTACTAATTGTGATGATGTCTGGTTCTAGTTTCTCAGCTTTTTATCATTAAACATCCCTCTCGTAGTGGAGCAAAATAAAGGCAGTTAAAACACAAACCTAGAAAGAAAATGTGACTAGTGCTGCATAAAATTATTAATTTCTTAGGCTATTATTCGTGTTAGATCCAAATAGAACAAATTCTAGATCTCCTCAATCCATCTGAACAATTACTAATATTGTTCCCTGTATCAACGCTAGGGGTGACCCGAGAAACCTCAACCATGACCACCCTGATTTGAACGCTTTTTCAATATTGTTTTATACTATAAAACGGATCGTGGGAACCGCATACTCTGGGGTCAGGGAAGGTTGGTAGAACCTGCCACTTCAAAACCTTTTGGATTTTGGAATATAATGCTACGTATACATACGATATCAATGGATCATACAAATGTCTTTTCAGGAAGCAAATCGTAAGCTTTTATTCCAAGTATTATCTGAATTACAAGTTGAGATTTGTCGTGGTCCTGAAATTCTTGTTCAGGCCCGTTAGTTGCGGATTAGTGATGGGCTTCATTGTCTTGCTCAGGTGACGAGCTTGGTGGGATAGGGTCAGCATCTTCCTTACTCTTTTCAGGCACATGGGCTTCTTGTGTAGAAGAACTTTCATGCCCTTGCGGCATCCCTATACCTGGAGGATTGTTGCACTGACATGGAGAAGATTGACAACCTGGTCCAAAAATAGGGGTTTGACAGCCGCCACATCCAGATGCAGGAGGTTGAAAGCCACCGCATCCAGATGTCGGAGGGTGAAAGCCACCGCAATCAGGTGGAGTACCCAAGTCAGGAGGACAAGCTCCACAACCTTGATTTTTCATGTTACTATTAAGTTTATGCCTAAATCCAACCCCAATGCCTGAACCAAAACCAACTCCACCTTCTGCGCCATAACCCCCTCTAGCATCAAATCCTGGTCCAAATTGACTAGCTCCTTTAGACCCAAATCCAGCTTCAATGCCACTTCCTGAGCCAAAACCAAGGTCAAAACCAGACCTAATGTCTGTCTCCCAACCAGCTCTTATCCCTTGTCCACCAGAACCATAGCCAATTCCTACTCCTTGACCACCAAAACCACTACGGAAGCCAACACCAACTCCTCCCCCTTGACCACCAAAGCCACCACCATTGCCATAGCCATAGGCAGTTCCTACTCCTTGACCACCAAAACCGCTACCGCTACCAAAGCCAACGCCAGTTCCAAAACCCTGACCACTAGAGCCATAGCCAGTTCCTATTCCTTGACCACTAGAATCGCTACCACCACCAGAACCATAGCCAGTTCCTATTCCTTGGCCACTAGAACCACTACCACTACTAGAGCCATAGCCAACTCCAAACCCCTGACCACCAGAGCCATAGCCAGTTCCTACTCCCTGACCAAAGCTACCACTACCACTACCAAAGCCAATACCAGTTCCTAATCCCTGACCGCCAGAGCCACCACCATTGCCATAGCCATAGGCAGTTCCTACTCCTTGACCACCAAAATCGCTACCGCCACCAAAGCCAATGCCAGTTCCAAACCCCTGACCACCAGAGCCATAGCCAGTTCCTTTTCCCTGACCACCAGAACCGCTGCCACCACCAGAACCATAGCCAGTTCCTATTCCTTGGCCACTAGAACCACTGCCACTACCAAAGCCATGGCCAGCTCCAAACCCTTGACCACCATAGCCATAGCCAATTCCTACTCCCTGACCAAAGCTGCCACTACCACTGCCAAAGCCAGTTCCTAATCCCTGACCACCAGAGCCACTACCACTACCAAAGCCAACGCCGGTACCAACCCCCCAAGCACGATGTTCTCTTCCAAATGTTTTACTAGAAGGATGGTCTTCAAGTATTTTGTAACTATTGGTATCCTCAAGTACCCTAGCCCTGCTTAAGCTTGAGCATAGAAGGACCAAAAAACCCACAAAGGTACCTCTTAGTGCAACCATCTTTATGAACTTTTTGTGCTTTGCATGACTTTCGAAGTGATCAAGGTTCTGTGTTATTTATAGTGAGATATCTTCACATTTATGGAAATGCAGAAGCGAGTGTTTGTGGAAAATGGCCATGCAAGTCATAGAGCACCAAAAGCCTCGCATTAGTTTGTTATTAGAACCCGGAGTCATGAGCGTTGTGTTGGGGGGCAACAAAGGAGGGGAGAATACGTACTTTTTTTACAACAACAACAACTTCCCTGAGATCTTCATCACACTTGAAAGCGTCTACGTATTTGCCAAACGATAAAAGGACCCAATGGACAATCGTGCCTAGGACCTCTATTTAGTGAGTAATGAACGTTACACATTTAAGCCCCACGTAATTTGAGTGTTGCATCATCGATGACTATCATCAAATAAGGTAAAAGCAACAAGTAATAAAATAAAATGTTTAAGCCACCAAATCAATGAGTCACCTTTATTCTCCCCTGGTGAAAATGATACATTTGGACATCTAAGAATAATCATCCCTGTAGACTTGGAGTGAATAAATCATTATCACAGATAGACAAGCGTGTACTTTCCTACTAACTGTGAACAATGTAGAGTTCCCCTGCATTTACGTATGAAACTCATTCTCTCTCTCTCTCTCTCTCTCTCTCTCTCTCTCTCTCTCTCTCTCTCTCTCTCTCTCTCTCTCTCTCTCTCTCTCTCTCTCTCTATTTTTTTGAAATAATATAAGATTTAGGATATGACGAAACTTTTGAAATATTTTAAAATTTTATAAATAGTAGTGAAATAGTTTGAGTGAAAATATTTTATTAGATTTTCAGAAAAAAAAAAGAGAAAAAATTGAATATAAAATATTATAAAGTTAAAAAGTTATTTAAATATAATTTTTATTTTAAAATTTGAAAAAGTCATATTAATTTTTTTGTTTTGATATGAAGTTTGTAAAAATTATATTAATTTTTGTATTCGAGTAATGATTAAATGAAAATGTTAGAAATTTAAAATTTAGGCTAGGTTTGGATTCAAAATTTGTTTCAACTTATCTCATCTCACCATTATAACTTTTTCAAAATTTCATATAAAATATGATAAATAATTCAACTTTTTTAAATTTCAAAACAATAATAATATTAAAAAAATATTTAATAATATTTTATTCAATTTTTATTTAATACTATCTTATCTATTCTCACTAAATTATCTTGTGTTTAAGTAATATTTGATCATGAGAAATTTAATTCTCGTTCAAACATGTTCTTATCCTTATGTTATGACGTTTACTATGTCTGACAAACCAAAGCTTTTGTATCAATTTGTAGGTTTGGATGTTAAAATAAGATAAAATGAGATAAAAAATATGTAAATAATAATAAAATGGTTTGAGTTAAAATATTTTATAAAATTTTGAAAAAATAGAGAGAAAAAATTGAACAAAAATATTATAAAGTTAAAATATTATTATAATATATATTTTTTTTAATTTTAAAAAATTGACTTATTATTTATATTTTATTTAAAAATTTTAAAAAATTATATTTATAATATTAAGATATTGAGATGATATTAGACCATCTTGTCATCTAAACAGCCCCTAAATTAACCCTTGCGATCACTTTTTCTATGCGCCTAATCAACCATCAAATCTTTCGGATCATCGCAATACTTTCGATCTATTTATTATTATTATTATTATTATTATTATTATTAATTATTTTCTATTTGTGCAATTGTTTTATTTTAATGGATTATTGCCCAATGTCTCGCCCGCACTTTTACCATTATTAATTTAATATTATTTGTTACAAAAATAAGAAAGAAAGAAACAGGTATTGCAAGCAGAACGTACCCACAAAAAATAAAATAAAAAATAAAAAATAAAAAAAGCAGAACGTACCCACCACCTTCTCTGGCGTTGCGCACTGCGCAGCACAAAATTGACACCGCCACTCTGCGACCGTTTACTTCTCCCCGTCCTCCTCCTCAAAACTTTTGGCATTCTCCACATTTTTTTAAAGAGTGGGGCTATTCTGCCACCTCATTTTAACCGCTGCGCTTTTACCGCCTAGTGCAAAATCTTTTATTTTTTAGTTTTTTTTTACAATTTTTTAATCATTTTCTTAATTATTAAATAAAAAAACACATCAATACATTTAAAATTATTTTCTTAATTATTAAATAAAAATAAAAATAAAAATTATTTTTTTTCCAAGCGGTACACTTGAACGGTACCACCTGGGCGGTAAAATAGCTTTTTCTTTTTTTAAAATTCTTTTTTTACTGTTATTTATAAGTGTGATTAGGTCCTTAGGATGCGCTCTAAATATGCTCCAAAATATTCTTAATATATATATATATTTTAATATTAAAAAACACATAAATTCATTAATAATAACTTTTTTAAATATTTAGAAATAAAAACAAGGGCACTTTAGGAATGGATATCCAAATTTATAAAAAAAAATTAGTTAAAATATAATTATATATTAATATGTGTATTAATTTAATATAATTGATTAAAAAATAAATTTTATTTAAAATATTATTTATTTAAATTTTAAATATAAATAAAACAATATTAATATTTAATAGGCGACATTATTTGTAGTCAGAATATTTATCTATAATAATAAGTGACTATAACACAGGTACAGTAATGAACAGTACTTTCTCATTTCCGTTTTTGTCTTTATTATTTTTTTTTTTTTGTGCAAGCTGTCCGTGCAAGATCATACGCTTGATAATTGCTCGGTTGTAGAGCTTCACGCTTATGGCCTACTCAAACCAAAAGGCAAACCGAGAGTTGCTGCCACCAAGCTCAACCTAAACCGAAGCCAAGCTTCACCTCCACCTAGACCCATTTTCACCGTCGCAGCCTCACCTCCTCAAAGCCTTTGTTTGGTTGCTCAAAATCAAAACAAATGGTTGCTCAAAATCACAGCCCAGAACCAAGCAAATCAAATGAAGCTCAAGGTTTAGGGGCTGAAAAATAGAGCAAAACCGAACTCAAGGCAGTCGGATTTGGGGAAGAAAAAGTGGAAATACAAAGGGAGTTTCACAAGCTTGCATTCAGAAATGCTAAGGGAACGACGAAGACAAAACGAGGCAGGCATGGAGGCTCACATCAGACCAGCAAATGGAGAAAAAATAAATGAAAAGTAAAACAATAGGAAAGAAGAGAAGGCAAGGTTTCGTATTAGAAGAAGAAGAAAATCAAAGACAGAGAGAGAAAAAAACCATACCAGACGAAGAAGAAGAATGGAGCAGCTTGCAACAAGCATGTTTGTTGCCGTGTGGAGAGTTGTGCGGCGTTGCTGGGCTGCTGTGGCTTTCGATGGAGGTTGGGTAGCTGGACGCGCACGACTGATTGCTCGAAAATGAGAGGAAGAAGAACTGGAGAGAAGTAGCAGCAGCAACACATAGAAAACAAAGGAAGAAAAAATAAAAATGGAGGAGAAGCAGTCGGCACCAGCAGGAGAAAGAAAAAAGAATGAAACCCTAAGGGGCATGGACCAAAACGGTGCCGTTTAAGGGAATAAGGGGCCTGGACTTAAGGTACACGAGTTGGGCCCGAAAACTGAAAGGGCTTGACCCAAAAATAAAGGAAAGATCCACTAAAACAGAGCCCATCCGAAAATATAAGTCTAATAAGGTAAAAAAGTATAATAAAAATTAAATAAAACACTACAACTTAATATTAATAAAATAAAATAATTAAACCCAATAATAAAGTAATTTAAAGTAAAAAGTAATTTAAATACAAAATAATAAATAAAAATTAAATAAAAACACTAAAGCTCAATATTAATAAAATAAAATAATTAAACCCAATAATAAAATAATTTAAAGTAAAGAGTAATTTAAATACAAAATAATAATTAATATCAAGAAAGAATATTAAAATAAAATTTATAACTTATAAATTATAAAATAATATAATGAAAAACACATTAAAATTATTTTAACGGAAATGAGGTGGAGAAGAACAACGGCGCACAGGAGAAAGAATGAGAAGAAAAGAAGAAGCCCTAATGGCTGGATCAAACGACTCCATTTGGGAGGAATTTAGTGGGCTGGGTTGAAGGCTCATGGGTTGGGCTGGGCCCAAAAGAAAAATAAAATACACTCTCCAGGCCCAGTCCGAAAATAGAAGAGTTCAACAAAAGAAAAATGCACAATAAAAAAAATAAATAAGAGCCAAATAAAAATACTATGACTCAATGTTAATAAAATAAAATAATTAAATTCCCACATTAAACTAATTTAAAATAAAGATCAATTTAAATGTAAAACAATAATTAATATCAATAAAACACATCAAAATAAATTTCACAACTTAAAATTCATAAAATAAATTTTTTCATTCCTACAGTTTCTATAGTATACATGAAACATTTCAACTTTAAATTATAATAAAATACTAATTATTTTTTATTTTAATTTTTTTATAAATTAATTATTTACACATTTATTCATTCTCTAATCTCATTAAATATATATCATATAGGAGCATACTAATTATTTTTTTATTTTTATTTTTTTGTAAATTAATTATTTACAAATTTATTCATTCTTTAATTCTATTAAATATTTAACATATAGGAGCAAGCATATAGAGACTATTGCAGTACAAGTTTCAGAAAAATAGTGGATAATTCAACTTGCTGCAGATTCAAAAATATTTAATCAACAACAACACAAAAGTTTTAATATTCTCTCTATTGGCCCTGTGCAATATAGTAGAGAATTACAATGATCATGAACAAAAAAAATAAAAAATAAAATTTTATTTGTATTTCTATTTTATTGTTCAAATTTACTCTAAATAAATTTTTTTATAAGACAATTAAAAAACACAACTAAGTTTGTACGTTTGGCCTCCACTAGTGTGTCTGTATATATATATATATATATATATTTATAATACTTCTCGACGACTTTGGGCACTTCTCATTATGGCTCCAAGCAAACGTTATAAATACACCTCTGTTTCTGTCCGTCACCCGTTCGGGTACGGCCCTTTATTTCTCAACAAGCTTTGGCTTAGAGAGAAAGAAACCTGTGTGTGTTTGTGCACACACTGCTCTTTCAAGGTTCACTCTCAAAGTAAGTGATCTCTTGTTCATTTCCTCTGCATTCCGCTTTCAACATCTTCGGTTGCTTGATCTGATCAAATGAGGTTGAAATCACTTTGATCACTGGAAAAAACTCCATGGAGAGGATTGATTGAGTTTGCTTTTATTCACATTTTGATATAAGTATGTTTTTGCTGGCGTGTTTGGTTGGTGAGAAAACGGAGGAAAGGCAAAGAAATGGAAAGAAGAAACCTGTTAGAATATTCTCAAACCATTGTGTTTTTTTGTTCGTGTTAATGTGTATAAAAACGAAGTAGAGTAAACTCACTGTCGTAAAAAAAGATAAGTTAATCATAGAAATGACTTATAAAATCTGTACGTCCATAGCCTTTTCTTTCTGCTGGCAGCTCGATTCTGTATTCATCGCCACCTTTTTTTATTGTTGAGTATTAGGTTTAGCACTCTTGTGTACTCTACTCAACTACATTGCCTTTTGCATAGTCATTGGTTGCTTATTCTGCTCCCACGTGCTTATAATGACTTCAATTACTGCTCAAAGCAATGCCGATTGTTGGAAAAATTCATAGCATTTTATTTTTAAGTCTCTGTCACGACGCTTGATTGGAAAGAATAGCAACTGAAAGCAATGGAATATAATCATCAGTCCATTTTCTGCTCCTGTTACGTACGTTTTTGTCTTGTGAAAAAAGGGAAATAACCGTATGCCGAAGTCTCATACGCGTCCCTTTCGCTTGTTACTATTTTTCCTCTTTACAGATCTCATATCGAATACAAGTGTTCTTTATTATCTAACGTAAGATTTCTGGATGAAATGACGAGAAAGTACTCTTCTGATTTTCAAAGCAGTAACCGTGCAGTGATTGCTTTTATAGCTTGCTATCAATAAAAATGTAGGTCAAGATTAGAAACATTCTCTCAATCAGTCCATCAAGATTGTTTTATCATCATAAATGTTAAGTTAATCCTCTGAACATCAAATTGGCTTGATTAGTAGTAACAACTGTTTTAATATTGGAATTTGTTCTATGCTAACCGCAGTTGTCATATTTCTAAATTTCTATTCATTTTATTTTTGTAATTCTTGAAGGCTTTGCTTGTTGTGGACAGAACAGAATGAAGGGAAGAAACTGGTGCTAAAGAATATGCATCGAAAGAAAGTTCCAAACTCACTGTTTTCTGTTGTTGTGTATTTCTGGACTACATTGTCGGATAAAACTCTTCTGAATGTTAAATTCAACAACTAAATATGTGTGTTTCTAGCATTTATTAGTTATATTAACCATATGCTTGGCTTTCAACACATGTAGATACAAAGATAAGGAAAAATTTTGAACATTATTCTTGACTGAATCTGATGAGCATAAAATGAGTTTTTTAGTGCTAGAAACAAAGTAAACTGTTGAAAATTTTCTCTACTATATGCATCCATCATTTAGCATCTCTCTCTTTTTCTTTTCATGTTTTGTAAGGTTCAAACCAATTCTTAATATGTCTATAAGATTCAAATAGTAAGTCTTGTTATTGATTTTATTTTGTAAGTAATAGCTACTTTATTGAAGAAAATGAATAAGGAATAATGTGCAGGAGGCACTCCCAACTTCTTTTGATGAGTTCATATTAATGCAAGTTTAGGTTGAGTCATCTTACGTACTTCAGTTACAATTTCCACCTTCTAATCGTGTATATACTTCCACTTCCACTTTCCTTTCATATTTTTTTTTCCTACTTGTTTTCCCTTTTGGCAGTCTCTTTATTACCAACAATACAATAAAGGAAAAGAAAAACAATATACTATACTGTATGTGCCACCTTTATTAGCATCTCATGAGAAGATTTACATTTATCGTTACTTATCAAAAAAAGATTTACATTTATCGTTCCCGAGAACTGAGCTGTGCCAGAAGTGACACTCTCACTCATGCATCACATTTGATTGTTATATATTTATTTTAATAAATTCTCCACTTATTTGTTTGAGGCATTTCTCCCATGAGTTCACCTAACGGCTCTTCAAATAGGCCTGACCAGCCCTAACTTTTCCTCCTAGAGAAGCATAGTCTTTTGAGAGAGAGGAGCTCTCTCTTACATTGCTCTTTCACTACCAAATCTTCAAGTAAGCAATCCATGATTCTCTTCCTTGTCATTGCTTTTCAATCATCTTTAGTTGCATATCTAATGGTATGAGCTTGAAATGGGTTGAAATAATGGTTACAGCAAACAATGCAGAAAATCTCTTTGTTTGGCTCTCAAGTTTTTCGTTCTTAACTATGTTACCATCTCTAGTTCTAGCTTTCAGGATTTCTTAGCCCCACTTTCTTTTCATACTTAAACAGATTCTATGTATATGTCCTGCATACTGATGTATCACCCCTTTTAATCATTAACAACATCCATATCTTACCTATGGAAAAAATTTCTCTCAATCTATGTGTCTGCAATGCTATATTCGAACTTTTGTTAAGACATTTTTATTTTGTTGTATCCACCACTCTGTTTGGAAGTAAAAATTGGGAGGAAAGGAGTACAACATGAAAGAAATGAAAGGGATTTTTGAGTCCATTGGTTTCCATTCTAGAGCATTTTTTTGTTCACTTTCTGGAACTTATTCCAACTCTGGTCTGTCTTCTTTTCTGCTCACCCTTTTCTTGTAAGTGTTTTTAGCAATGTGTTTTGTTTCCAGGGAAGTGGAGGAATTTAAAAAAAAAAATGGAAAACCTTGGAGTTCTGATTTGTCTTTTTTTTTTCTTTTCTTTTGAAAACTTATGAAATCTCCATGTAAGTTTTAACAACAGATGAGCAAATGGAGAAAGAGAATTAAATAAACTTTGTATAGGTTGTTTGATTTTATTGCATCTCAAAGGTGAAACCCTGTTAGTTCTAGACAACTATCTTTCTGGACTTTAAAAAACTGAGGGGAATGAGTAATGGTTGAAAATTCTCCTGAACGGTGTGCATTTATCACTTTTTTACCCTAAACTTCCATGGCACCAAAATTATATGCTCACCTTTGCCTTCTGAATGTTTCAAAGTCACAGTTCCTTTTGCCATTGTAAGACTTTTTCCCTTTATAGAAATATTACTAATTTGTTGCTGTCATTTTCTCCTCTTACATTGTGAAGATTATAGAAATGCAGGCAGGTAGTTCATCCTCTTCACATTGTGATGCTGAAAAAAAAGACTTAGAGGAGCTGCTTGAAGCTTTTGGCTCTGCATTTTCTCTTGAAGACATAGCCTCTGCTTATTGCAAGGCTAGGAACAATGTAGATACGGCTGGTCAAATACTTTGTGCATCACTTGGAAGTACCTCTCATGATGCTACTTGCACATCTAAAGATAAATTAAAGTGTGCAAGATCAACAACTTCAGAGCTTTCATCTGAATTAGATGGTGCAAGTGCAATGCCTTCAGAAATGTCATCTGACAGCATTCTTCAGAACTCTCATCATGGAGGAAGACATACCAGATTATTGAAGTCAAAAGTTCGTCCTGTGTCAATGGGTACTGTTTCAGGTATCATTGCAAAAGATTATGCTAAGCCCAGGCCTGTAACTAATGAATATCCGGGATCGAAAAAACCCCCAGGATTAGATTCAAAAGAATTGCCTATCTCTGAGATATGGAGGGAAGAAGTTCCACCAAACATGACAGCAGGAAAGGGCACCATACATGGTTATGTTGAAGAGTTCATGTTTAAAATGCTTGGTGATGGCTTCCAACTAGATATGAGTGTTATCCAAGAAGTTCTTGGTAAATTTTCCTTTTCCCTTCAGCCATTAACAATTCTTTTACCATATGTCCTGACCTTAAATATTACCATTTTTCATTTTTGGTAAAAAATATTTTTATTTTATAATTTCACTTGTTGAGTTTAATTAGGTACTTAATCAGGCATTTTGTTGAATTTGCAGGCTGTTGTGGTTATGATGTACAAAAGGTATAGTGCACATTCACATTAAGGTTAAATTGGTTTTGTGTTCTTTATGGTTTATTTTCACTACAAAGAGTATACACTCTCTTGCATTTCGTAAGAGAGAGGTTATGAAGAGACAGATGTTTTTCCCCCGAATAGATATAATATATATATGATTGTGCAACTGTTAAAATTAAGATCGGTTGGAAATAATTAACTGAAACATCCAGAGTATGCTTTATAAAAGTATAATAAAGAAGGGTAGTCACAGTCGCATATTTAAGTATCAATAATCTTTGGATTCAAATTGATTCTTGATGTATGCTTGCTAATATATAATATTGTCTTTTCTTTTCTTTTTTGGTTTTTTTTTTTTTGTTTGGGGGGGGGGGGGGGGGGGGGGGGGGGGGGGGGGGGTTGTTTACAAACCAATTAGTTCTTACTTCTCATAGTTAGCATGCGTTATCATCTGGCACCCCAAATTTGTTTGCGATAGAACTTAGTTGGGATGGCAGTATATGGGCATATCTCCTGAATAATATTACTACCTATACGCCCCATACCTAGCTTACAGAATAAAAAATATACTGTTCAATCTTTCACCTTTTTCTGCTCAACATATGAATTGCAGATACATTTATAACTAAAAGATCAACATTTTGAGTTTTTTCCATGTGGCGAACTATTAATATTAGTATATATTTGTTTGATATCATATCTACATCAGTGATTTTGATTGACAACTTCTTTTTTGACAAGTAAGAATTGACTTATGTTGATCACATAGAGCATGGAGAAACTTCTTGAGTTGTCAGCTTCAACTTTGGAGAACCGTGATGATGTTGTGGACTTGGCCGACAGAAAAGTAAGCATTAGTCTTGATTTGTGCCTCTACCCAGTTGCAATCTAAAACTTATAATTCTTGTTCAAACTATAAATTGTTTGTACGCAATAAAGATCCTTCTTGCATTCCTTATGTGGCTAGTCCATTTTTGCATTTGTACTGCATGCAGACTTCGTATTGTGAAATTTGAATCCTTAGATTACTAATGCTTCAACCTGTATGTTCTCTATCAGTTAGTCTATGCATATTTTCTTGTCGCAGCTATATTTTTAACTTTAAATTCATCATTGTGATAGTCCTTATATGATGTGATGGTCCTTGAATGGAGAAGGGTGAGAAAGATGACCAGTGTGGTATAGCAATGTGTTTTGAATATATTGTTTAGTAGCTAAATGAACAGTCCATCAATCTTTCTGAATGCCATTCCTTGTTAATATAGGATTTATAAAATTGAGCTCTGGTTTGCTATATTGAAATCTGATAAGATTCTGATCTTATTATGTGGAATATGATGTTCATGACAACGATCTCCCTCAGGTCGACTGAAAAGTAAAGCTCAGTAGTGTGGTAATTAATCAGTGATGGTTCTTCCCATTTTCTTGTAATGAAGTTCACTGATATTACAACTAATTTGCATCCTTGTTCATGCTTTTTTCTTTTTCTCCTTGTGAAGCGATTCCACCTGTTTTGTGTGTGTGTGTGTGTGTGTAGATTTTAGGGTTAACCTTCTTTCTACTCTCATAAGATATTTTAGAGGTCTGTGATTGTTTCTTAACTAAAACCTGGGGAAAAAAGCCAAATAACCATTCATAGTTTTCTTGTTCTCTCTTCTCATCCAAGTTCTTTTAACAGTCTTCAGAGAAACATCGAGAACAAGGTTCTGCCTGCGGGTGAGTTCTTTCCATTTCAATTATTTACTAGTTCAGTCCTGGGTACCAGATACGATGGCTTGGGAAAGGATCCAATTTGGGAATGTTACCTTATAGTCAGTCACTTTTACATTTGCACCCATGCAGTGATGAAGCTAGAATTATGAAGAAAAGTTTAACAGAATCGCCAAAAAGAGACAGACAGATTTGTTATTCAGAAAGAAATTTTAGAAGCATTGTTCACTGTTCCTGAAAGATCGGAGGAAGCACCCAAAAGAGTGCAACCAGTGAGGAGATTTAGAGGATTTGGTGAAGTGGTGGTTGAACGTTTGAAAGACCCTGCCATAGAGCATGCAATTGTTACTGCAAAACCACTAGAAGTTACAAAAGATGGTATTGAGTTTGATCTTTAGTTTTCTCTAGGAGAGTGTAATTTACCTGCAAGATTATTTCTTAAGACATGAACTAGGTTGGAGTGCTCTGAGTTGATACTAACACTTCTGCTTTTCTATATCTTGAAGCCTTACATATTGAGTTCAGTGTTAACTATGATGTTTATGTTACCAATAGCTCTATTTTGTCATTTGGAATCATGTCTGATAATATGTATATTCATTTCTTGACTGCATTGAAACAAAAAAATTTTGATGTAAAAAGGTTTGTTAGGTATTATTCAGTGTAATCTGTCCCATTCAGACATTTCAGAAGGTTATTAGTTATTGAAGAAAATAATATTTATTGTACCATGTCCTCATTTAATGCATTGCTCGAGGATAAACTGTACCATGTTCTCATCAATAATTGTTCCTATGCAAATAGAAGGAGGCGATGATAGCTATGAGGTCCTACGTCAAGCTGTGAAGGAATATTGGACTACAACGAAAGAATACTACCAAGCTGTAAGATCCTCTTTTTTATTTAAATTCTTCTGCTGCTCTTGGAAATTGTGCTTGATAGAAAAGTTGTATAGAATACTCATAGGCATGATATGGAAAGGGGGATTTTTCCCTTTTTCATGATGCTTTAAGAATGAAGGGAGATGTGACAACCACACTGTTGCTCTCCGCACAGTTTTCTGCTTTGTTTAGCATGACTCCCAACTTCTTCCCGCTGATGCTTATGTTGAATATGCACTTCTGTAGATTTGCAAATTCCCTGTTATGCTGGTCGTTCTGAGCACCGTTTAGGCAAGCGTGATTGCTATTAACTGCTTCAGTTGTATTGCAGGCTGTTGATGCATGTGTTAAGGGCGATTATTCACGGGCAAACAAACTTCGAGAGCAGGTATGGTATCTTTGTTTTATATCACTGATATTGATGCTTAAAGACAAAAATAATCGCAAATGTAATCCTCTTCTATGGCTATTTCGCTTTATATTTGTGCTGAGAATATAAAATTTGTCTAAGCTTTTAGGCTGTAATATTTATTTATGTAAATACTCTTTTGTTATGCCTTTTTCTATCTTTAGGTTCAACTTGAAAAATCCAGTAAGACAATTTGGATGGTAAGATGAGATGAGATGATCTGTGAATAATAGTGAAATGATTTGAACTAATATGTTTTATGGGATTTTGAAAAATGAGAAAGAAAAAATTGAATAAAAATATTATGAAGTTAAAATATTGTCAGATTATGATTTTATTTTGAAATTTGAAAAAATTGAATTATTTTTTGTATTTTGTTTGGAAGTTTGGGAAAATTGAAATGATTAGTTTATGATTATATGAAAAAGTTAAAAATTTAAAATTAGAAAGTATTTGTGTTTATGATATTTGGATATTGAAATGAAATGTGATGAGATATGATGAGTTCGGAAGATTTTGCTATCCAAACCAGGCCTTAAAAAAAGCATATCTAGGAAAAGAGATAAGATGATACTTTTTTTTTTATAGTTAATAAGAGTTTTATTACCATAAATAGGCATCGCCCAAATACACAGGAAGCATACAAGAGGAAATACCTACATACAACGGCTAGGAAGAAAGAAAAAACTGGAAAAACTCCAACACTTCATCACTTTTCAATACAAAGCATTAGCCCAAAGACAAAAGTGTTTTGAGAAAAAAATCCCTAATATCTTCCATTGAACATTCTTTGTCTTCAAAACATCTCCTATTCCTTTCAAGCCATAGACACCACATCAAACACAAAAGGATCTTTCTCCAAATGGAAGTGATAGGAAGACACCACCCAGTGTACTTCCAGCAAGCTAGTAAATTCACCAAGTGCTTTGGCATCACCCCAGAAATACCCATCCTTCCAAAAATATCATTCCACAAATTTATAGCCACCTCACAATGTAGAAACAAGTGATTAACTGATTCGCTATCTTTTTTACACATAAAACACCAATCAACAATACAAAGACCATGTTTTCTTAAATTTTCAGTAGTCAAAATTTTGTCATGAGACACAAGCCAACAGAAGAAAGTAACCTTATTCGGCACTTTAACTTTCCAAATACTCTTCCAGGGGTAATCACTTACACCATGACTGATTAAGGCATTATAATAGGAACGAACAGAAAATCTGAAATTTCTCTCAGGAATCCACATCAAACTGTCTACACTGCCTTGGACAAACTTCAACCCATATGGTCTGCAGAGAAAATCTGAAATTGCGGTGACTTCCCAATCATTTGCATTTCTCACAAAGTCAACAGTCCATTGTATACTATTGTTTAAAAAAGAGAAAGAATCTGCCACTGTTGTATCTTGCTGCCTTGCGATCTGAAAAAGAAAGGGAAATTCATTCTTGAGAGTTAACTTTCCACACCAATGATTGTTGAGGAATAAATCTCACATTGCCTGTGGACAAGGTCTTGGGCATGTTTATAAGATTAGAGCAAACCTCTCTCTTTGAACTGGTTTTAAGAGATGAGTTAGGCCCATAAATTTCTTCATGGCATCAGAGCCTGCCACAGGACGAATGGAGCCTACACTACTTATCCCGTGACAAGGACCAGAAAAAATACTGACCTGCCACTGTTGTATCTAGCTGCCTTGCAATCTGAAAAAGAAAAGGAAATTCATTCTTGAGAGTTAACTTTCCACACTAATGATTGTTGAGGAATAAATCTCACATTGCCTGTGGATAAGGTCTTTTACATGTTTATAAGGTTGGAGCAAACCTCTCTCTTTGAACTGGTTTTAAGAAATAAGTTAGGCCCATAAATTTTTTCATGGTATCAGAGCCTACCATAAGACGAATGGGGCCTACACTACTTACCCCGTGACAAGAACCAGAAAAAATACTGACCTGCACGTGAGGGAGGGTGTTGAGGAATAAATCTCACATTGCTTGTGGACAAAGTCTTGGGCATGTTTATAAGGTTGGAGCAAACCTCTCTTTTTGAACTGGTTTTAAGAGATGAGTTAGGCCTATAAATTTCTTCAATGATCATGCCAAAATCGAATCAAATTAATTTCGTTATGATGGGTGTCAATTCAATTAGATTCTTTATTGAAACAATAAATTGAATTGTTATTTTGCTAAATTCAAAATCAATAAACCATTTTTAATTTCCCATGGCCACTAGTTACCTATATTCGATAGATAAATTAAAACTCAGCACCCCCACCCTTTCACCAAATGTACCTAGGCTCGGTGGCTGTAGTTTGTAATAATTAGTCAGGGGCACAAGGTATCGATGTTATTAAAAGATGCCAGGTGAAGCTCTGACCATTTTAGATAATAGTCTTAAGACACTTTTTTGGCATTATGATTAGAAACCTGATGCGTAACCCATCTTTCTCCGTCCTCGAACTGGTAAGTGGGTGGTGGTGGTTTTGAGGGTATGGCGAGTGCTTGTAATATCTGTTTCTGGGACGTGCATCCTTTTCATATTAGACCGATCCAAGTTGGAGAAATCAGTTCTTACATAAAAGAAGTTTAAATAGACAAGATTGAATAATACATCTGATAGGCAATATTATTAAATATTTTAGCAAATGCTTACTGCTTGAAAATTCTAGGGACACTTTTTTAACAGAATGGCCAGAGAAGCAGACGAGAAATCTGCTCAAAAGCTTCTTGAAGCTAGGTTGGTGCAGAATGTAATTATTTTCTTCTTGTGTTGCATGCTTTGGTTATTGCCTCATAAATCACAGAACAACTTTCAATTTTACAGCCCACAGGATGTGGTGTCTCTTGACTTGCATGACCAAGAACCTAAGAATGCTCTACGCCTATTGAGGCTTCATTTAACTACTTTTTCTGGCATCGCAGGTAGGTTCATGTCTTCTTTTGCCTCTTATAGTCCTTAGATCAAGACATTTCTTTAGTCATCAAGACCAAAATGAAAAGACGCGATGACATGACTTTCCATTTGCTTCTTGTCAGTTTTAAAGCACCTTAGGATCATAGTAGGGAACAGCGATGAAGATACCAAAGGGGCTCGGAGACGACTGGTATGACTAAATTATCATGCCTATATAAAGTACATGCAATTTGTTTCATTTGTTTTCGGCGCTGTCGTATATATTTTTGCTTGAACAACAACACAGCAACACGTTTATTTTAGTATTTCTAGGTCTAATGGGACATGTCAACAGGCATTGCATATACATAGAGTATAACAGAAGGGTTCTGATTTTTATTTTCTGGGCAAATAATGAAATTATTTTAGAAATGTAAAGGAAATGGCTACCTTCGGGAATTCGAATCCCTGATTCCCTACCCAAATTCACAGTAATAGAGCAGATTACTTTAGTTCGTACAGGAATTAAACAATGTGTACAATACCACATACGTTCTTCCCATAACGTAAATTTACTGTTTATATCATAATATAAACAGGTGGGCTTTGCTAGTTTCTTTGTGCCCCTCAACATCCGAAAAACCTGTTTATGATAGAATTTTTCAAACAGTCGCGTAAAATACTAAAATCCTATAATAAAATTCATCTAATTTAAAAGGAATGATAATACCTGAGATTCATTTGAGGATTTGCCTAGATTTGGACGCTCGTAAGCCTCGTATTTCGGGCCCATTTCATCGGTGGAACAGATCCATGCAATTTGTCTCTTGGATTGCACACTACATGCCTCTCTTTTTATTAAATTCTGTAATCATTTTCATTTTTTTTGTTCCACACACACACACATAAGGTTGCTTTAAGCTTCTCTCTCTCTCTCTCTCTCTCTCTCTCTCTGCAATAGCTTTGACATTTAATCCCTGTATCTATAATTTGAATGAAATTTGTACTGTAGCAAAAGAACCCAGGTCCCAGATATCTGACATCTACTAGATTAGTCATATAGTTGACCACATAAGATAAATCAACTTCTCACAAAAGTAGCTTTAGTTGTAGATATCGATAGCATATCACAATGTGGTGGTTCAAGTGGAGATTCATTATTGAACTTTCATGTTGCGAGTCCTCTCTAATTACGCAGATGTAAAAGATAACAAAGCTTGTTCATAGAAGAAAAACTACTAATTATTTGTTTTGTCCAGCTCTTCTTTTGTCGTCTGATAAATTTGTCGATAGGGGATTTACTTTTGAGCTTTTTAGAACATTCTATAACCGGATACATGTATGTATGACCCTGCTTAGTAATTAAAAAGGATTTAAAAAAATCCATTGTTTTCTAATCTCACTTTGCAGATTTTGAAACTATTGAGCAAGGAATCCATAAAATGGACCAAGGACGCAGATGGTCGAACAATTATGATCCTAGTGGATGGGATAAACCCAGAGCGTTTGAGTTTTTGGAAAAAATGATTATCGGACCGGGAGAAGCTTCGAAAAGAGGTCCCATCACTGCAAGACTTCTGGAAATATAGATTATCATATCATGGTTTGCCCTTGCAACTGAACTTTGTGCACATCTTTTGTTAAAAACCTGTGTCAGCAAAATGTTTCTGCAAGCTACTAAATTTTGTGGCACCGATAATTTAGTTTTATCGTTAAACAGTATATCGAAGAAGCAATGGACGACTTGTGTGAAATTGCAATTCTCTTAAATGACTTTGTAGAAGGTTGCATTTACTTTTATACTGTATGCAAAACCCAGTTTTCCATGAGCTTCTTACATTACGATCCATGATGTTGCAAAAACTTCATCCAAGGCATTCTTTCCCACATGCTTTTCTCTAGTAACGAAGCACATACAGGTATAATCTCAAAACTCGGGGGGAAAAGCGAGAGCATAAGGACGCCTTCTAATAATATAACATGCAAAAGATTCTGAATGCGAAAGGAAAATGGTACGTCTGAGATGTTTTTAATGGGGTCCTTGAGTGAGTCTCTGCATCTCATTTTGATCATTAAGAGTTTCCATGAGAAGGGGAGGCGCATATTGGGCTGTCCCTTGGTGCTCCTCGGAATCCTGGCAGAATGAAAGGATGATGGTATCGATTGACATCTCCACCACTCCAAAGAAAAGAGTGGCCACGATGTAACCAAGACACCAACAAACCTGCGCACACATAGATAGAGGTATGCATCTATTTAGAAGACTACAAAATATTTTCTAGTCACACTTGCAAGCTTAACAGATACTGCAGACGTTGTCAAACCAAATGGCAATTTATGGTCTAAGGCAAGCTCCCCGTGCACGATTCCACCGTTGAAGTTCACGCGGTGCATTCAAATTTGTGTCAAGTGGTTCGAGAGATGTTCCAGTAACCTTTCCTTTACAAATTACTCAAATTGATTACCTATCTGTTCATATTTGTCTTTTAGCCTTTACCCACTGATGATCAATGAACTTGAACTCACTTAAACCACGAATTCTTTTGTTCACCAACCATTAGAATACCCAGCTTTGGGTACAATCAAAAATTAGTTTGTGTCATTTAGATTTCGTACATCTGATTAGATATATGAAATGAGGGAAAAAGAAAAGCATACCAATACAGGAAACAGCGGGGAAGTGATCTTGTTATGGCCAGATCTGTATTTGTGGGCATCCAACATGAGGAAAGCAAAAAGAGCGCTTGAAAGGCTGACACACAATTTTCCAAGAAATAGAATAACATCTCCAATCACATTCACCCTTCCTATTCGAAGGATGTTGTTGAGGATCAATTCTGTTGCAATTGCAGAAGCCTTGCAGAAGCTTTTACCTGTGATGGCAACCTGCAAGAATACAAGCAGACATTCCACAAACACGTGAGCAGACATTCAGCATATTATCAATTAAGAAATTTTTCTACAGAGCAACCATAATCAGTTCACAAACGCCCAAAAAGTGGATAAAATTCTTAGATGAGGATAACGAAGAAAATTTTTATTGGAATTACGAAGAACAACTGAAATGGACAAAGTTCATTACTTGCTACTAGCTTCACTTTACCTGACCCTTCTCTATTCTGCCTTTTGTTTTTCATGTTTTATTTCTTCTAAAAAAAAAATTCTTGATTTTTACAGACAGAATTTGGGTCCAATGTCAAATTCCGCAAAGAAATGTGGAATGGAATTTTTTTTATTACCACCAGGTGTCCGACAACTGCGTTCCAACTCTCCAGAGTTCACGTGATTTACAAAATATCGTAACTGCCAGAACAAATTTGAAAATGTATCATTTTCACTTTTACATTATATCATTTTTAGTAAGACATCTCCCAACTGGTCCTATGGGAAACAATCTCTCCTAGCATGCCAGTCACCTAGAAAAGAGTACTGAAGAATGCATACCAAATCAGCCTACAGGTGTTTCTTGAATTTACCATAATGTAGGCATTGCGGTTCACAGACTTTATAGTCCACTCAATACACCTGAGGCAACACCGAGATGAATGGAATGCGGCTTTTCCTATCCAGCTATCAGGTGTGGTACTAGAAACTTTCAGTCTGCGACGAATTGACTCAAGCATAAAGCGGATTGATTCCACAAATGATACGATAAGGGAGCCAAGAGCAACAGAGCCAAGGCTGTAACGCATAAGCCTCTTCATGGAGGAAAAAACTGGAAGAAATGGAATTTCAGGCTGCTTTGGCAAAAAAAAAAATAGCAATTATCAAGGAAAGGAATACCATAGATTTTTTTTTTTTTTTTAAAACTATAACAATGACCAAAAACAAAATCTCAAGCAACTCAGATCAAAGACAAGCTCCATCTTCCGCTATCAAGAAATGAATAAAAAGTTTTCGCAAATTGTCCATCTTGCTTAAAGTTGCTAGTATCTGAATAAAACGTTTAACAACCCAAAACAAAACTGAATAAATAAAACTAGGCATTTTTTAGGTTGACCAGATTCCACTCTCTTAAATCTCAGAAACAAACTCTTGCTTAATCTAGGAGATATAGCAGTTCTAGTTTGATGCATAACAGAACTTGTGCCATAGGATCACCAAGTTTAATCATATTTCACATTCCATGCTGTAATTTAATGTATGCAGTTACATTCTTGTGTTCAAAATCAAGAGAGTAATTTATATAGATGAACTAGGGAAAACAGTGACACATCTCACATTGTCATGGTGCATATAGCTTAGTAACTTACTGATGTTGCACCACCAGCCCAATAATAGGAAGCAACAGAACCAGCAATCACCGTCGATGAGCATGCTATTAAAAATTGTGTTGCCCAGTAACACCCAAATAGGTGGAAAAGGATGGCAACTCCTATATGAGGAGTGTAATTAATGCTATAGCCACAGCAATGATCACAGTTTACCCGTTTTGACACAAGATCATAAGCACAGCAGTTAGTGTTGCAGTTATTCTGGACGACTTGACCAGAACTGAAGAGATGGAGAGCAGCTGAAAACCAGAACATGTAAAATATTGCAAGGATAGTATATGGTATGATTGGAAAAATTATGAGCGCTTGCACTTCTCCTATGACCTTTGCAGCAACCTGTGTACATATTAACCATGAAAGTGATCAGTTTTTGCAACAAATTGAAACTTCAGCACCCGGGATTACATAGACGATTTGATCTAAACCTGTGGCTGATTAAGGAAAAAGCACCACGCATTTGAGCCCCAGATTGGGAAATGCACATTTAAAGAAGTCTCTCCTTGGATATCAAATGTGACATAGTTAAATTTCACATGATAATTTAGACAAAGACTTGCCTTGAGGACAGATGTTGCCATAATGATGCGGCGGACAATGACAATTGATGTAAGAACAGCAACCACCATAATAAATGTCATAAGAACTGCTGCAGCACGAAGATGATTGATCTCCTAAAAGATTAAAATTAACGAGTGAATCACAAATATATATATATATATAGAGAGAGAGAGAGAGAGAGAGAGAGAGAGAGAGAGAGAGCTCCAATATAAAAGTTTCAGTTGATGATGATACCAACCCTTCCAAATACATGAATGTATGGATCATGCTCACCAATGATGGGGGAGATGGCGTCGTTCCCTATCCATCCAGCTGGTAGTAAGGAAGAAAATAACTTCAGCATTATATTTGATTAAGAGTTATCAACATATTCAATTATACAAGAAAATGAAGTATGTAAATCAACCCTCTATTTCAAATATGCTTGAAGCTCAAACAAGTAGTAAGGATCTGAAATTTTATCTTTACCGGCAAAGAAGCCTCTAGTAAATTTCAACGCTCAAAATTTATTCACGATCACCCAAAGTTGCATTTGGATTTGAAGATATAATAGAATCAAGAGATTTTTTTTATATAAATTGCTTGATATGAATTTTGATCATGCATAATATGGTGAGTAAAAGGGAAGAAAGACATACTTTTCTTCAGCAAATTGCTAACGTTATAAGTTTGAATAAAAATTCCTTCACATATTATTGACCTAAATCCACCAATGAACTTTAACACTTCTATTGTTCATACAAGTAAACGGGAAGAAAGACATACTTTTCTTCAGCAAATCGCTAACATTATAAATTTGAATAATAATTCCTTCACATATTATTAAAACCTAAATCCACCAATGAACTTTAACACTTCTACTGTTCATACTTCATTCAAGCCATTCAAACTAAAATTTCAAATCCAAATCCTTCTTCCCAGATGTTTCTTTCCAAATGAACCAGGTTTTTTAGAAAACAACCAGAGAAAGAACAGTAAAAGTTCATTTCTGACCTTTTAGGTAGTAAAACATTGTTACTGATACCATGAGAACATTGAAGAGGGCCACCGTTATCCAAGGCATTGCAACAACAAAATGTCGAATCATCAGCAGCCAAATCACTGATAAAAACAACGGCAAGATTCCTCCACAAACAATCAACACTGGCCATGCTTTTCCAATATCAGCCATGTATCGCTGCAAAAATTCTATAGTTGATAAGTTTTTAATCCAGCAACACAAATTAGACATATATGTGCCCGGTGAAAAGGCATTTAATAGATATAAAACATATCTATTCTTATTAATACTACTGTTTACTTATAAAAAAAAAAAGATATAAAACATAAAGGAATTATGACAAGTACATAGGATTGTTCTTTTCCTTTTTTTTTCCTTTTTTGATAAGTAACAAGTACACAGGAAATGCATAGAGAAACCAAAGCTTCTTAAATAGGCATAGAGCCAGAAGTTCATGATTCCATTTACAGACAAACATGCATCTATTGTTACCCCAAAATAGAATAGTGGTCGTTATGTAAAAAAAAAAAAGTCACAAGAAGATTTTCCTCTAAAAACAACATCAATTGGAAGGCAGGGCATAATGCAAAAAGCTATGTAGACAATGATAATTCAAAAGGCAATGTAGACAATGTATATACTTTCCTTGACGGTTCCATAAAAATTATTATTATAAAGGACTATTGAGACAAAAAGTCCTCTACCTTTAAGACAGATGACCTAGAATTGATGGACCTGTGAATAGATTTGTCAATTATGATATCCTCGTTGATTTTCACACCACCCATCTGCTGCCAATGCCTCAAAGACATGTTTGATGCACGAGCAATAAACTGGCAGCTCCAATAAACTGTAAAATGGTATGACAAACTCTATGATAAGCATATGAGAGAATATACATGTATAGATCAAAAGAATATAGTAGGCAAAAGTCCTTTACATGAGCTTCTAAAGTCCTATCTCATTGATAAAAGTTCTGCAACCAATATGACATATGTGAACACGTGCCCACAATTGCATCAGAAGGGAATCGAGTTTACATACCATTTACACTTGGAAATATTACAGGGTAACAAGGACCTTGAAGTTGAAGAGAGGTGTTCCTCATTTCTGGTGTAAGGAACTCATAATAATCATAATTCATATTAATCCAATCTCCCATTGAAAGATGGATATCTCCTTCTGGATAGTCGCATACCCAATTTAGTTGATCATCAAGGGGGATAGGGCAATCCAACAAGCATATACTCCGGGCATTGGCCAATTTAAATTGGTTGCTTTTCAAACCACTTTGATAAACCTGATTAGGATCTAACCAGTATCTAAGCTCCAATTCACGAAGGTCACGTTTTGCATGCTTTTCACCACACACATTTCCTTTATAGTCCAGACCATATGTAAGCCTGCCAAACCGCTAAACAATCAATCACAACCCAAAAACACAGAAAATGTGTAATGTAGCGAATATAATAACACCACTGCACGAATTTGAACAATACCATCTACAAGATAATGCCCTTTATAACACCTGTTTGGCTCTTTTCCTTTCTCCACTATCATTAGCAATCAAAACAACTAGGTGATGCAAAAAGAAAGGAACTCCACTTAATTGTACATAAAAAGACTCCTTAACTAGGGAGAGTTGAATTCATTATCTTAAGAAAATCAATATAACTCAAACGTGTCATGTTCTCTCCACTTCAATCTATATGAAATCTGATAAAGAACAAGAAAACAAAGTAAACCTTGATGACATCTTACACCACAACTCAACAGATAGATACTCTCTTATCTTTACACCTTGAGAGAGAGAGTCCAAAAGATTTAATTGTAATTTGAGAGGATTTCATGTTACATGGGGCAGTAATAAAAATCAACCTACCTACTAACAGTTCATTCTCAACGTCTTTCTTCTATTTATTCAGTAATTTAACCTTTCTCCACTATCATTAGCAATCAAAACAACTAGGTGATGCAAAAAGAAAGGAACTCCACTTAATTGTACATAAAGCGACTCCTTAACAAGGGAGAGTTGAATTCATTATCTTGAGAAAATCAATATAACTCAAACGTGTCATGTTCTCTCCACTTCAATCTATATGAAATCTGATAAAGAACAAGAAAACAAAGTAAACCTTGATGACATCTTACACCACAACTCAACGGATAGATACTCTCTTATCTTTACACCTTGAGAGAGAGAGACCAAAAGATTTAATTGTAATTTGAGAGGATTTCATGTTACATGGGGCAGTAATAAAAATCAACCTACCTACTAACAGTTCTTTCTCAACGTCTTTCTTCTATTTATTCAGTAATTTAACCCACTAAGGCACAGGTAGAATACAAGGTATAGCCACGCGAGAAAAAATATATATAATTTTGCCTCAACTAGTACAAAACAATAAATCCGTAGTACAGAGAATAAAATTTAAGAAGATAAAGAATATCAACTTAAAGCAATAAAATTTAAATGATATGCGTAGTGCTAGCGCTGATTCTTTCAAACGGCTAAGACAAACAGAGAAAATAGAGCTACTGACGAGAAACGCATCACAAAAATGACAAATGAGAGCTAGAAAACGAACCCATTGGTGAGATTCTCAATTTTACCTTATAAATCACGCTTAAACAAAAAGTTGCATAATAAAGAAGACCCATTTGCCAAGAAAAAGAAGAAGACGACCCATTTAACGACTGAACAACTTGATAAAGTGGGTAATGTTAGATTCTTTACCTTAATGGGTTTCCTTGGTTGAACCCAAAGCTGGAGTTAACAATCATAGCAACCCAGAAGGCTATAAAGATCACAAGAAAAGCAATATCTCTGCATTTCCTGTTGTGCCTAATGATCCCACCCATTTGGGTATTCCCATCACTTGATGGGTACCTCCCTATCACTGCTCCCAAAGGACCTCTCATTTCAACACCCCCTTACTCTATGAAGCTTCAAAAAAGAGGAAAAACAAAACAAAAATATGAGAGAGAGAGAGAGAGAGAGAGAGAGAGAGAGAGAGGGCGGGGGGGGGTTTGTGAAATGAAGAGTGTAGTAGAGTGGAAGCTTGGAGGTGTGAACCGAGAAAGACTCGAGGAAAGGGTTTTAGGTTTGGCATATCTTCTTATTAATGTCGTTTTTGACATTGAACGAAGACATAATAACTATGCGTTTAGAATGTGTGTCTGGTGGCTTAAGATAGATTCGGTTGGGGGTTGGCTCGGCTTGCATTATGGAATCTCGGGCTGAGGATAGATAAATATCACATGTTTAATGTAAAACAAAGAGCCAAAAAATATTCAAATGATTCTCATTTTAGAAAATAAAATAATTCGTTTTCTTAGAACGTTGTTAATTGAATTGAGTGAGTCACTTAATATTTTTAATGAAATTAAATTTAAATGAGTAATACATTAATTCAATGTTAAGATTTAGGCCATGTTTGGAGGATTATCTTAGTTCAATTTTTTTCATAATTTTCTTTTCAAATATAAACTATTTTTTAATTTTTTTCATATAATCATTCCTTATTTATTATAATTTTTTTAAATTTCAAAACAAAACAAAAAAATAATACAATTTTTTCAAATTTTGAAATAAAAGTTTTTATTTTAATAGTTTTTTACTTTATAATATTATTCTTCAGAATTTTCTCTTTCATTTTTTAAAATAAAATAAAATATCTTAATTCAATCTATTTCAAAAATTATTTTATTATTATAATAATTTTCATTTCATCTCATTATCTAAATATAATATTAAAATTTTTATTCAATGATATGACTTAGAATGAGATAAAAAAAATATTAAATATTAATGTGACTGAATTTTGCTTTCTTTTTCTCATTTTAAATGAGAAAAACGAAAAATTAGAAAACAAAAATATATTAAAAAAAAAAAGAGTTTGTTCAAGACAAAAAATAAAAAAGCTGCAAGAAGGAATATGGCTTTAAAAGGAGCCTTTAGCCGACCATGAAAGGCAAGCCGTTATGGGAAGAATCCGTTTAATGATACTATTTATTATATCTTTGCTCTTGTTTCACTTTAAAAAATAAAAATAAAAAAAAAAAAAACCGCTAATTCCGCCGCTCGGCTCAGCTGATAAAGACAGTCTTCAGTGAAATGTCATTGTCCTGGACGCTGGTGAGTCGTACATCTTCCATTCTCTCAAAGCCGTTAGATAAATTATCTGCGTCTATCAAGAACATCCAACGGTGGGAAAATGTCTATGCTCAACAATTGGCCGGGAGGTATGTATTTAAAGAGTTCATGTACCTTTCTCTAGATGCCACTTTATGCCCTGCTTTATAATTTCTTATAAATGAGATTTGCGGTCAGTAGTTGATACATAAGTGATGTATAATTATTTTTAAAAAATAAGTAAATATGATATCTATATAAATAAAATTAATTTTTTAACAATAATAATTATAATTATATGTAGCATTACTCATATTGCATATTTTAAATAATATAATGATCGATTTTTCATGAAAAAATATAGTTATAAATTTAATTCTAGGCACACTCAACATATCATTGAAGTGTCTCAAAAAGATGGAACATTTTTCTAATTCTATTCACCTGATTTGAATACAAAACAATGGCTTATTGAATCGGACATCAGTTTGGGTAGGAAAATCACTGAATCAGTAGTGGGTTTAAAAAGAGAGAATAAAAACTGGTCTTTTGTCATTTCTAGCGTTAAAGGCATAGAGAAATGCTACACATCATCCCACACCACACCACACACTTTTTTCATTTTTTTTATTTTTTATTTCATTTTATTCTTATTAAATTAATTGAATTATTCTATTTATCATCCACATACTATATATTTATTATAGAAAAAATAAAAAAAATAAAATAAATGTGGTGTGTGAAGTGTAAGGAAGATAAGAAGAATTTTTCAAAGGAATGAAGGGATATGCATCGATTGGGTGTGCCTGTTTTTCGGTCCCTTGGGCCCGGTGCATCTACTTACAGCCCACGACCAGAACAACCGAAACTTTTGTGATTCTCTTCTTTTCGGCTATCAAACTAAGAACCATGTCCTCAACCCAACTCGATGAGAAAAGCCCCAAAAAGAAAGGTAATCACAAAAGTTAGTTATTTTCGTTTTGGAAGAAAGCCTCGTTCGATTATATAAATAAGATGAAAAAAGATAAGATAATAAATTTATAAATAATAATAAAATAATTTATACATAATAATAAAATAATTTGAGTTAATATTTTTATAAAGTTTTGAAAAATGAGAGGAAAAATATTGAATAAAAAATTACAAAGTTAAAAGAGAATTATAATATTATTTTTTTATATTATTTTTGTTTTGAGATTTAAAAATATTGATTTGTTTTTTGTATTTTATTTTAAAGTTTGAGAAAATTATAATGATTTAATAATAATTATATGAAATAATTCAAAAATGTTTATATTTGAATTGTACTATTTGAATGTTAAGATGATGACATGACATTCTCTAATTTGGATCAACCTGTTTAGGAAAATTAGGGAATATTTAAGACAGATCACTCCAATTCCAACTCCTGTTTGGATATGGAATTCGTGTCAGTTGTCTTGGTGTAGGAGCCCTCTATATGCATACATAAAGAATTACATTAATCATGGTTTCTGTAATTCATGCCAACGCTTGATCCTAAGAGTTGATAATCAGAATTAATTAAGCAATGGCACAAGGCTTATACATTCCAGAGGATGTCATATACGAAATTCTCTTGAAACTTCGGTGAAATCCCTTGTTAGATTCACCAGCCTCAACAAATCATGGTCCTCCGTGATCAAAACGCTTTTGTTCCGTCATGAACAGCAATTTCCTTCCACTGGGTATCCAGGAAGATTCAGAAAAACTTTCGATCTCTCCGCGGCTGCCGCCTCCGCCACGAGATTTACACCATTGCCACTGCCTTCCTTTGTAGACTATGTGTACTAAATCATGATCTGCGTGATCACGACCAGCATAACATGATCACAATATTGAATTATCATGAGTACGCAGAGTTAAGAATCCCATTCAAAACCATACAGCGAATTGAAGTGGTTGGTTCTTGCAATGGATTAGTATGCTCGACATGTGATTATATGGGCAATATTATTTTGTGGAATCCATTTATAAGAAAGTCTATGATCCTCCCTAAACCCAGGACTAACGAGTATA
Source organism: Carya illinoinensis (assembly GCF_018687715.1). NCBI lineage: Eukaryota > Viridiplantae > Streptophyta > Magnoliopsida > Fagales > Juglandaceae > Carya > Carya illinoinensis. Next base: position 41,285,124 of record NC_056762.1, on the reverse strand, counting down.
ATCATAATCAAGATGATGATCAGCGTTTTACAGCATGCGCGCGAGTGGGGATTTGGCTTCGGTTCTCGAACAAATGATTATAAAATAGTTAAAATTGTAAGTCTCAACAGTCTAGAAGTAATCCCACTCAAGGTTGGCTATTCATGGAAAAGCATTAATAGAGATCATGAACCAAATGGTACTGTTCCTTTGTTTGGCTAGGTTGGTCCTAGTCCGCCGCGAGCTTTCTTCAATGGCGGTATCCACTGGCTTGCAATATTCTGCATTGACGACCTCCCAAAATGGATCTTGGTGTTCGACATGAATAATGAAATATTCCGGGAGAATCTAATGCTACCGCAATCCATGGAGGATAATAATTTGCACGCACAGAAAACTTGTATATCTGATCAGTTAATAAAAAGTCACTTGCAGTGTATGAAAACGGAACTCCTTCATTCTCCGATTATTTTCTATGGGCGATGGAGGATCAGTATGGTATAGCAGAGTCTTGGGTGCCTGCATGTAGTTTTTCGTTTCAGTACTTGACCTTTGACCATATCAAATCCATGTTTTTTACGCAGATCACTGGGGAGTTCGGTCTGCCTTGGGGGGTTTTGTGGATCGGATCAGATTTATTCGATCTAGAGTTTTCTCATTCTAGATCAGGCCAAATTTTTTAAGGATCGGTCTAGTCCAATCTCATTAAGGACAATCTAGTTTTGTCGGTCTATTCGGTACACTCTAAAACTCTTATTTTTTTATTTTTAATCCAGTGATATTTTATTTAATACTTATATAATTATAATATGATATATTTAATATATATACATATAATATATTATTAAATATATTAGTAATACACTAATACTATTAATTTACTAGTATATAATAAATTAGTATATAGTATCAAAAAAATGTATTATGATAGTAATATAGTATCTAATCTAGTTGTTGGTTGTTAGTATCTATCCCAAATTAGTATACAGAGTATATTAATGTATTATGATGGTTATTAGTTAACGCATAATGAAGATTTTTTTTAATAATTATATAATTATATTGTGATATATTAAATAATTTAATATATATGTATACGTGTTATTAACTTATTTACTATAACTAATAATACACTATTACACTAGTACTAATACTACAACCATATTAACTAATAATTATACTAGACTACTAGCAGTATTACTAAAATGTTATATGTTAGTGATAAATTGATAATACTATATTAACTAATAGTAAAACTCTTATTAAGTATTAGTTATAGTTATATAACTTATGTTAGAATTTAGACTATATAATAGATTAGTAGTATTAGTACAACTGTATAAATATATTGTATAGCTATATATTAATATTAATTATAGTAATTAGTATTAATAGTGGACTATTAGTATAGCTATATATTAGTATTACTTATAATAATTTAATATAACTATATTAGTATAACTATAACTATAACTATAGTTTATATTATAATATTAGACTATTAGTATTATTATTTTTTAATACCATATTCGACTATTAGTATTAGTATAAATATTAGTATTAGTATATAATTATAAATATTAGTGTTATGGATAATTTTTGTCCTAGGCCCATGAGGGCCTTCAAAGTCTAAGCCTACCAAGGAGGCTTCACTAGAGGATGAAATGGAGAGAAATGAGGGACAGAGGGAGTATAATAAAGGGAAAGAGAGAGAAGAAAGTAATGTCAAGAATACAGGAGACAGGAAAAATGAGGTGAGATGAATAGATGTGACATAAAAAATAGAAAATGAAGAGATAAAATGGGAGGATATACGACTATAAGGGACTTTTGAATAGGAGTATTAAGAACTTCTTCTGAGATCTTAAGGGTGGAATTTTCGAGGGACGATTGGCCAGACTTTTGAAAGGCTTCACAGGATAAATTCTCTAACCTCTGGACCCTGCATCTAGTGATAGTGTCCAAACCAATAGAGTGATCTGCAAATTAGATGTACAGTGAGGATGAGAGACTCTAAGACTCAAGAGACTGTAAATAAAGTTTATATAGTAGATTATTCTCTCCCTAAGCTCCTGTGGACACAGGTTTAGTGTCAAACCACACAAATCTGTATGCTTATCTTTCTCTATTATATTAACTCCATGGTTATAAGCACGGACTTTGTACAACCGCATTTGACCAGTGGAGGGCTTGCACCACCTCATCCTAACCTAGTTCCTCTGGGCCTACACATTGCCGACCTGGGCCCACGTCAATCTCCGTGCGCTACGGGGCGATCATTCTCCTATTCTGATCTATTGACGAAAATATGTGTTAACAATTAATATTAATCAATAATTATATAAAAAGTATATAATTAATTTATAAAATTATTTATATTAATTATATATTAATTTTATTTTTTATTCGATCCGGAGTAAAAAAAATTTAGGCCGAGATCGAATTGATTAAATTTAATCATTTTAAAATTAGATCAGACGAGACCGAATCCAATTTAATCCGATCTAAAAATGTCCAATCCGATCAGTTGGACCGGCCGAACCTCAACCCCAACAGATCAGGGCTGGGTGAGGTGGGATTGGAATCAGTTGGCGGACAGCTGTCTACGTACGATCTTAAGAGCAAAAGTTTTAAGATTCACAACGTCAGGGCAAAGAAAATCTTGCAAGAACAGACGAACAGACTGCATATTCAATTAATTCTTGACCATGCATGCATGCGTTGCATGTTTCTGATTGATGAGATGTCTGCACCAGAAAAATTTTTAGACGATAAAAATAATAAAAATATAGGTCTGATTTAAATTTAAAAATGAGATGGGTTGAAATAAATTTATTTAAAAAATAAAAATTAAATAAAATATTATTATTATTTATTTTAAAATTTGAAAAAATTTAATTAAAATTTTAAAAAATTAAATTATTTATTATATTTTATATAAAAATTTAATAAAACTTTAATTATAAAATGAGATGGATTGAATGAAGATAAATTTTTAATTCTAATCATGTCATATTTTTATTTATTTATTTATATATATGGATAAAGACTATCTGTGCGTCAGTACTCCGTAAAAAGGGGCATTTTAGAGATCATAAATGATTAACACAATTTTGCACAATTCTAGACGCCTACACATGTCCGTCTCGCGCGGGGAGGAGGTGTACCATGCCGACAAAGATGTCGGGTTGGACCGATAATTTTTGTGCTTCTTTCTTTTTAAAAAAAAGAAAAAAAGAAAAGCGAGTCTGCCGTCAATAAAAGGTTTCTGTTTATGGGAACCAACGAAAGAAAACGGCTAGAACCGCCGTCTTAACTTCCGTCAAAAACGACCCTGCCGCCCCTCATTCTACCGCTTGCCGCGTGGACTGAGAATTCAGTGCCACGTGTCTATGCGACATTTCTTCGCAAAATAACTGCAATTATTCATTCCTGCAGGCCCCACATTTTCCGCGGCTGGGCGGCGGGGCTATTCTTGTCCTTTTCTCCCGTGTGCTGGAGAAGTGCGGTCAAATCCCTTGTTGACGGAGCCGAATATTTCCGGGCTCGATAGGCGGGAATTTACGCTCCGGAGCCTTTTATATATATATATATATTTTTTGGAGAGATGAAGAGTAAATAGTAAATGATTATTTTTTAAAATGATTATATAATATTTATATATTTTACTATTGTATGTATTATTCAGTTTATAACCATTCATTTATTCAAGACTAATTTATAATATATAAAAATTGTGACACACTAAAAATCAACCGAAATTTGTTATATCATCTGATAAAAAAGTGTTGATGTGTTATATTTTTTCCCAAGTGTAACGGGCAAATAGTTTAATCATATATACTAACTTTAATATTATAGTGTAATTTTAGATAACTTATTAATTAATTTTTAAATTTAATTTTTGAGATATCTAGATAGGCTTATCTATATATATTTTATATAAGTTGTACATCGTGATAGATTTTAACCGTTAGGTTAGGATTATAAAAAAAAAAGTAGCTGTAAATAAATTTATTTAATATTAAAATTGGTTTGAATCACCTCATCCGTGCTGCTCATACTGTACACAACAATCGCCCAAAAGGAGCGTAACTTTAATCAACTCCTACCCCCTTCACACGTCCCCTATAAAAGGCCACCTTCGAACCCTCCCATCCTCAAACATCCATGGTCTCCCCCGTTCCAAACTCCATAGCCCACCCAACGTAACTAACCCGTAGGACCCAAATGGCTCCGAGAAACGGATCCAGTTCAGTTAACCAGGATTCCAGCTCCAAGGAGATTCGTTTCAGAGGGGTGAGGAAGCGTCCATGGGGTCGCTACGCCGCCGAGATCCGCGACCCAGGTAAGAAGACGCGCGTCTGGCTCGGCACTTTTGACACTGCCGAGGAGGCAGCACGTGCCTACGACGCTGCTGCCCGCGAGTTCCGAGGCGTTAAGGCGAAGACCAACTTCCCCAACCCCTCCTCCGACCTCACCTCCCTCAGCCAGCACCACAACAATAACAACAATACGCGCAGCCCAAGCCAGAGCAGCACCGTCGACTCCTCGTCCCCACCACCGCCGCCCCTCGACCTCACTCTGGGAGGCGCGGTCCATTTCCCCTCCGGTTCGGCTCGGTTCCCTGCCGGTGGTGCGGTCGGTTTTCCCCTCGTTACGGCTGTGCGTCCAGTCTACTTTTTCAACCCAGTCGCCAATATGAGCGGGAATCACCGCGACTTGTGCAGGTTCGATCGGGCAGAGACGGATTTCAAGCAAATCGTGGGTGGTGGGGCCCACAGCGACTCCGATTCATCTTCCGTCGTCGATTTTGATCATACTCCCACCCATAGACTGCTCGACCTTGACCTCAACCTTCCTCCCCCGGAGGTTGCCTGATTTCGCCAAATTTTCTTGATCTCCGGCGAAGATCCGAGTTTTCCTGTCGTTTAGCTTCAGTGTTGGCATTTGTTTCTACGCTTTTTTACTTCTTTTTGTTTCCGATCGAGATGGCAAGTAGATCTCGTTAGATAAAGAGAAAGCTAGCTGACATGTTGTATGGATTCGCTGATGATGATTGTGATCCGTATATGTACATAGATAACCAATCCTCCGTATTTTTGCAACTGAGACAGATTTCTCATGGTTGTTCTGCAATCTATTGTTGTTATTAGTTATATGTTCGATCTTTGTAGAAGAATGAAAATCAACGATTTTCTTGTTCCATTTTCTCCTCTCTCTCGTCTCTCCCTTGTTTAGCTATTCTACTCGAGTAGTTGACGTTCTTGTTTCCCAGCTCCCAAACAACTGTCAAATCGAAGCATTTCCAGGGGGGAAGACTTCTTTTTTCCGTTGGCTCATTTTCCTTCTAACCAAACACGGTCTTCCTTTTTTAGGTTTTCGCACGTTAATATATTCTTATTCAAGATCCAACAGACATGTCGGCGGCATGGTTGCGTCTTTGCTAAGCTCCAGTCGTGTGGTTTTTATTTTTTTGGATGGATTACGATTAGGAAAATCTCGATGCTTGCGTCACCTGTAGGCCCCACCATATGTACGGAAACCCGCACTGAGGGGCTATTTCGATTTTTAAAAAGTTTTTTTTTTTTTTTTTGAAAAAAAATTAGAGGTCTGAACAAAAGCTGTGAACACACGGAGGCGGAGCGGCTTCATGATGAGAAGCATGGGGCTCCCTCGTGATTCACGTATTTGTTTGTCCTCTTGGGCGGGGATCTCGACGAGACTTGTCTAATCCAACGGTTGAGAGTGCGACATCTGGGACCACGAAGACTCGGTCTTTAGGTGTGGTTTTTTTTTTTTTTTTCCAAATGCGTGCATCTATCTCTTTTTTATTTGAGTAATGTTACGTACAGTTATTTTTGTATATTTTTTATGTATTTTACTGATATAATTGGTTGGATTAATTTTTTTAATACACAATTAATCATATCACTAGAGTACACAAAAGAGTCCGTAAAAATGACTTATGTAAAATTTTTCTTTTTATTTATCGTTATTATTGGGCGGCGAAACAGCTGGTTTATTTAATTTCAGCGACGGAATCAGACGCGGGCGGGTCTAGTGGTGGGACCCGGTCTGGAGTAAATCCGTGTTGACGAGGTACATGTCGGGATTCGAGTTGTCATCACGTGGACCTGCACCGTCCGTTAATTATGGGTTTTTTTCTTATTTTTTTCTTTTCCTTTTCTTTTGGGCAACATATGAGACGGTAGTGGGAAACAAGGCAAGAGAGAAAAACCTTGCCAACAAGTAAGACTACGTTTTGGCAAGCTGAAGTAAATAATAAAGAAAGAGGTTTGCTATATATAAATATATTAATTTGTATATTAATATTAATGTATTTATATTTAAAATTTAAATTAATATTATTTTAATAAAATTTATTTTTTAATTAATTACATTATATTAATATATAAATTAGTATATGATTATACTTGTAATTATATTTTTTTATAAAAAAAAGTATATAACTGTTTGTAGAGTATATTTAGTATAGTTTATCAATAATTTCGTTATATAATTTAATTTAAAAAATAAATTTTAAATTTTATTAATTAATATTCTAATTTAAATGTCAGATACTGGTATAATTTTTGATTTTTAATTTTTAAAATAGAGTTCTAGAGTTTGAAATTTCATTAATTCAAATGGATAAAAAAGTATATTATAATTTAAATAACATATATGATGAGGATTAACTTATCTGAGAATATAATAATTGACAATAAAAGGTATCAATCCAACGAGGAGTAAAATGCTTAAAAATAAAATTTATAACAAATATAAGATGCTAATGAGTTCTTACATATCTAAAATAAATTCATCTCGAGTACCAAAGTTGTATATGGTTGAGGTAGGGATTAGTGTTTTGCTTGGTTGTGAAGTTTAGATAAAGATAAAATATTTTATTAAAAGTTGAATAAAATATTGTTATAATATAATTTTTTAATATTAATTTTATTTTAAAATTTAAAAAAGTTAAATTATTTATTATATTTTATATGATAATTTAAAAATATTATAATAATTACGTGAAATGATATAATTTAGTTTTATGACCACCTTTATATATAATAGCCTACCTCAATCGGTAATTCTCACGTAATATAGTAATAGAGGTAGGTTCGGCCATTATAACTCGTAACTGTTCAGTCTTGTTTCCAAGTACATAACATAGTCAAATGAATGCATGTTTTGTGACCACCCAAACTCCATTCTATTAACTTTATCCAGCTATATGTGAGAGTCTCTCGATTACCTCACGTTTGCACCATATATATCTACCATATATATATCCCTATATAATAATCCACATGACAACAAATTTATACCTATATAGTTTTATAATCATCGGCATGCAAAGCTCCTTTAAACAATTTTAATAAAATGACATGTCATTTCACCATACGATAGGACAATCTTGCTTATCTACGTAAAATGAGTATTTAATGTTATTTTTGTAATTTGTTGGACCAATAGGGGTTCTAACCCCTTTTAAAAAATTGATTTGCTTGGTCTTGGTGCATTATCATACGAAACCAATTTAAAATTTTTAATGGAAATAATAGTTCAATCCATACTTTTTTTTTTCAATTTCTTTTACCATCCCAACCACCATGTTTTACAAATACAATTAGAGACAAAATAGTTACATGACATGATTTGATATGCTTTATCTATTTTATAATAATAAAAATCTTTACAATTGAACTATTACTACAAATTACTTTGCGACTTTTGCATATACGAACCAATTGAGAGAATAGTTTTGTCTATTAAGAGTTTTATATAAGAGAAATATTTTAACCACAAAGAAATTATATAAAAGTAAATTCATAAATTGATGTGACTTGATGCAATATGTTATATTGTAAAATTATTTTTATTGTAAAATAAATTTAACGGGTCACAAGAAGTCACATCAGTTTATAAGTTTATTTTTATATATTTCTATTTTTGTATGTATCACTTCTATTTACGTAATAACGTGCTATTCTTTATAACCCTCATGTATTAAACGATTTAGGAGATGTATTCAGATTAGACGAAGAACTACTTTGCACCGGCCTAAGCAATAAAGGATTTCTTTAGGCCTTTATCCGATGGACTAGTAGTACATTTGGGCTCCCATATATATATATATATATTATATCAAACTTGGGTACAACTTTTATTTTTTATTTTCCTATTTTATAAAATATGTTCTAATGTTGCAAAATGCATATAGTGTTTCGCTTTTTTTTTTTTTCCCTTTCTAAAAGAATATAATAAGCATGTTTTCAAGATAGAAAATATATTAATTGTGACAAAATAAAAAAAGTTAGATAAAGTTTCAAAATTCTTTTGTGAGATAAGATAAAGTTTCAAAATTGAATGGAGTAAAAGGAATTAAAAAGAGTTTTGTCACGAAGCCTCGATGCTTAAAAACAGATGACACGTGAGGGAGTGGGGCCAGACATGCATTTGGCACTGCGAACTGCATTTGATGCTTCGGTACCAGGCCTTTAGGCACGTGGCACTGAACACTTTCGGTCTAATCCAATCTCTCTCTCTCCCTAACAAACTACTGGTTTTGCAACTTATTAGAGGTATCTACCTGGTAAAAAGGTCAGAAGAAGGAAGACGACGAAGAAGGTAGATATGGGAAGGGTATTTGTGGTGGAGCTAGAGGGAAGTTCATACAGATGCAAGTTCTGCAAGACCCATTTGGCTCTCGCAGACGATCTTGTTTCTCGGGTACTTCCGTTCTCTTCCTCCTTCTTTTCACCATTTCAACAATGAATGTTTTCTTTGTTTTTAATTTCTGATAATTAAGAATCATAGAAATATGTAATAGTTTCTTTTGCTTGTAAATTGATCCTGGGATCATGTGTGGTGCACTTGTTACTGGATACTTATATACTATCAAGTTTATACGCCATTTTTCTTCAGGCTATGTCGATGGCAATATCAATATGTGAAGAACTACTCTTTTTCTATATCCTGGATCCTCAATATATATGGGTATTGAATGTGATATATGAATAGATAAGTTGTTTCGTGTCCATAATTTAACATTACATATAGTTTGGTACTGGTTACTCTTGACGTGGTTAAAAAAGGAGTGTGTCAATGATGATGCTCTGCGAGTTTTCCTGAGTGAATAATTCGAGGAAATTCAGGTTGTGGCCCAGGTTTCGTCGAAGCGGATGTACCCCGCCAACTTATTGCTGTCTGCCCTCTTAGGTTCTGTCATTTCACCTAACCAGTGCATGGAGATCTAGGATACTTGAATCTGGATTGAATGGTACATCAGATAGCCAAGTTGTTCCGTGGCTCCATGGAGCATAACATGACAAAAAGTATAAGATATCTCTTATATTTGATACTTTCTTTACAAGAATGACTGGGTATATATCAGAACGAAAAACATCTATATTTGGCCATACATGTATCAAGGCTTAATTAACTAAATTGATAGTGTATCTGAAAACTTCCTCCTATAATCTTGCAGAGGACAACTCACGCCAACACTCCCCCTCAAGTTGGTGCATATAGATCTCGTATGCCCAACTTGCCGAGTGAGTTTTAGAAGCTTCCGCTACATACAACTTTTATAAGTATATCTGCTAACTGGTCTTCGGATTTGACAAACGGGAATTGAATTATCTTTGCCTCAAGATTTTGTTTGATGAAGTGCTGGTCTACCTCCACGTGTTTGGTCCGATCATGCTGGACTGAATTATGAGCAATGTCAATTGCAGCCTTGTTATCGTAGAATAGGTCCATCTCATAGCCCGGAGCAAATCCAATTTTAGTTAATAGTCTTCGAAGCCAGAGAAGTTCACAAAGGCCCTTAGCCATCCCACGAAACTCGGCTTCAGTACTTGATAACGCTACCACTTTTTGCTTCTTACTTCTCCATGTAACCAGGTTCTCTCCAACAAATGGGAAATAGCCTGAGGTAGATTTTCTATTGGTGCCCAATCAGCATATGTGTAACCTTCCACCCGTAGGTGATTGTTCCGTGTAAACATAAGTCCTTTTCCGGGGGAGGACTTTATTTATCGGAGAATTCAAATCACTGCATTCATATGATCTTTACTTGGACAGTGCATGAATTGGCTTACTACACTCACTGCATAGGCGATGTCATGCCGTGTATGAGAGAGATAAATAAGTTTTCCAACTAATCTTCCAACTAATCTCTGGTACCTTCCTTTGTCCGTTGGCAGTTGGTCTGCGTATTCTCCAAGCTTGTGATTTTGGATTATTGGTGTATCTGCAGGCTTACAATCCAGTAATCCAACTTCTGATAATAAATCTAAGATATATTTTTGTTGGGAAAGGAATATGCCTTGCTTTGACCTAGCAACCTCAATTCCCAGAAAATATTTAAGTCCTCCTAGATTTTTCATCTCAAATTCTGTGGCCCATTGATCTGAAGTCTTGCTATTTCCTCTGGGTTGTCTCCTGTAATGATCATATCGTCTACATAGACTATCAGAGCTGTTATCTTACCCCGATGATGCTTTAAGAATATTGTATGGTCTGAGTTGCTTTGTTGAAAGCCATATTTCCTCATTGCCGAGCTCAAGCGCCTTAACCACGCTCTAGGAGATTACTTCAAGCCGTACAAAGTTCGTTGTAGCTTGCACACAATCTTAGTTTTAGAGTTTGCCATATATCCTGGAGGGACATCCATGTAGATTTCTTCTTCAAGATCTCCATGGAGAAAAGCATTTTTAACATCAAACTGGTACAATGGCCAATCAAGATTCGCTGCAAGAGGTAGTAAAACCCTAACAGTACTCAACTTGGCCACAAGTGAAAATGTTTCTTGATAGTCTACGCCATAAGTTTGCGTATAGTCTTTTGCCACCAGTCTTGTTTTGTACCTTTCAACTGATCCATTTGTTTTGTACTTGATGGAGAATACCCACTTACACCCCACTGTTTTTTGACCTTCTGGTAGGGGAAAAAGAGTCCATGTCTCATTTTTCAGTAATGCCTCCATTTCTTCCTTCATAGCTTGGACCCACCTAGGGTCTTCCAAAGCCTCTTCAACACTTGTGGGAATATGATGTGAGGGGAGTTCATTCACAAAGTTCTTGAGGGGTTCAGACAACTCCTTTGTAGAAACATAATTGGCAATTGGATATCTTGATCTTTGGTCCTCCAGTTCCAGAGAATATCTGTTTGGTGATTTGCTCCGATTGTGCTTGAAAGGTAACTCATAGCCAACAAAAGTATCCACATCATTAGAAATGTGAGGTGTGATAAAGGAGCTTACCTCAATGATATTCTCAGGAGATGGGTCATTGGATACTGAAGAATGGGGGGGTACTGCTACTTCAGCTCCTGGAGATGTCGGCTCTAGATTAGGTTCCTCAATGATCGATTGAGGAGCATTATCGGTGTCTTTGAACTAGTCAAATGTCAGCCAATTAAGCTCTTCTTCTGGTGTCTCCCCCTAAAGAGAAGAATTGGATGCGGCAAGAGAGTAAAAAGTGTCAGATTCAAGAAATGTGACGCCCATAGTCACATAGGTGTGCTGAGTAGTGGGGTTGTAGCATCGGTACCCTTTTTGGTGTACATCATATCCCAAAAAAAGACAATGAATGGCACATGGATCAAGCTTCCTGTGTTGGTTATTGTGGTGGTGAACAAACGCGACACAACCAAAGATGCGAGGCGGAAGCATAAGGACTATGGGTAAGGACATAGGTTGACAAGGCCTGTAGCGGAGTCTTGAATCCAAGAACTTTTGAGGGCATGCGGTTAATGAGATGGACGGCCGTGGCAACAACATCAGCCCATTGGTGGCTATGTACGTGAGCTCCAAGTAACAAAACTCGAGTAGTTTTGAGGATGTGTTGATTCTTGCGCTCTGCAATACCATTTTGCTGCGGAATCTGGGAGCATGAGGTCTCATGAATTAGGCATGGTGTTGGAAATGATCACGGAACTGTTGATTCACATACTCTCTCCACCATTATCGGATCGAAGAGTTCGAAGCTTAGCAGAGAATTGAGTCTGAATCATTGTATGAAACGATTGAAATACATGAAAAACCTCATTTTTATGTTTCAACAGATAAATCCAAGTCATGCGAGTGCAATCATTCACAAAGATCACAAACCAGCAGAAATCGGACATAGTAGATTTTGGGGAAGGACCCCACACATCATAGTGAATCAAAGCAAACGGAACATCGCTCTTATTCATACTCAATGGATAAGTGACTCTATGACTTTTAGCTAAAATGCAAGTCTCACATTTAAAATCGAAAAATGACAAAATAAATTAGGAAACACATGTTGCAAATAACCAAACGACGGATGGCCTAACCAACGATGCCAAAGTAAAATCTGTTCCACTTTGAGGTCGCTTGGGAGGTGCATGTGGTGTGCGCGGCCGACAGTAAAATCTTCCATATAATAGAGCCCCCCCCCCCCCTTCTTGTCCCCTTTTTCCTCCTCTTAGTACCATGCCCAATGATCTCCTTGGTGAGAATATCCTGAATAAGACAAAACCCAGGATAAATGAGCACAACACAATTCAAGTCTTTAGTAACTTGACTCACGGATAGTCACTTGTGAGACAGAGAAGGCACGAGTAAAGTATGAGATAATGGTAGGGCTGGTGGCAACATCACAGTCCCAGCCCTGTTATCGAAGAGATGCCACCATTAGCATTGGCAATGCTAGTTCGTCAAGGAGGGGAGTGCTGAGAAAAATCAGTTGCATCAAACGTCATATGGTCCATCGCTTCGGAATCAAGTATCCAAGCATTGCAGTCAGCCTCCTGATTAGAGCCAAGTAGAGCATTACTTGGAGTAGAGGTTGCACTATCGACGAGAATGGGGGAAAGATGGGGTTCTGCGTCGGCCATCGCAGCCTTGCCGATGCTAGCATCATTCCCAATTCCATCCCTGCGCTTCCGAGCCTGGAGTTCGTGCCACCAATCAAGATACCCGTGAAGCTTGAAGTAAGTCTCACGAGCATGCTTGGCAGTCCCACAATGCGAGCATTTAGTGCCATCAGAGGGGGCTCGAGATTTGGAGTTGGAACGGGATTTCCCACCATGCAAAGAGAGAGACCCGGAGGATGCGTGAGACTCCGAGCCATGCTTGAGACTCTTGGATGCCAGACCCGCTCTTGGTATATCATTGGGGCTACTCGTTGTCATCACTGCTTGACGAAGAGCTTCCCGCCGGACGTGTGCATAGGTTTGCCTCCACTATTGGGAATGGCTTTATCTGCAGAACAACACTCCTGATATGGTCTAAGCGGTCATTGAGATGATCCAAGAATTCATATACCTGATCTTCTTGAACTAGGGTATTGTAATGCTAAATATTGGTGGGGCATTCCGTCGGGTTTGGATGATGAAAGTTGATTTTACGCCAGAGGCCTTGGAGATCATTGTAGAATTTTTCAAGAGAGCCACTAGCCTGTTTAAGGCGGGCCATGCGTCGCCAGAGTTCATACACATGGGAGGTGTCGCTGCCATCAAAGTACGTGGTAGCAATTGCATCCCATACTAACTTGGTTGTTAGGAAGCGAGTGAAGTTACTGATAAGAGATGGGTCCTTGGAATTAATCAACCATCCTTTAACAATAGCATTGTTGGTGCGTCATCGTCGAAAGGTAGGGTCCGTCTGAGGAGGTTGAGGGAGATCGCCATTGATGTATCCTAGTTTATTTTTGCCCGAGATATACATCTCGACCACCTGGAACCAAAGAGCATAGTTGGTGCCATCCAACTTGATGCCAATCGGTGCAGTAACAATATCGGAGGTCTGGGTTGAGGCTGAAGCTTTGCTTAAAACTTCAGTCATTTTTGTGGTCAACTCAGCTAGGATGGAGGAAGATGGAGATTCATCAGTATGGGAGTCTGTATCAGCCATGGAAAGAGACGAGATTGGTTAGGAAATTGACAGGGGGATCAGTGGCGCTGATGCCATGACAATAAGTATAAGAAATCTCTTATATTTGATACTTTCTTTACAAGAATGACTGGGTATATATCAGAACGAAAAACATCTATATTTGGCTAGACGTGTTACAGCTTAATTAACTAAATTGATAGTGTATCCCAAAACTTCCTCCTGTAATCTCGCGGAGGACAACTCGTGCCAACATAACATGCTACAAAAAGACATTATTGTCATCTGTGACTCCTACAAATAAAAGCTGTTTCATGCTTTGGAAGACAATTTTTGAGTCTATTTATCACCTACGTGAATAACATGGTATAAGTTTATATCTGTTTATAGTTATAAAAAAAAAAAAAAAGGTTTATATCTGTTTACAACTAATTACAACACGGGGCTGAACTTCAGCTTAAGAAACCTTGGCAGTCAGGTTAGCTCTTACTTCTCTGGATGTCTTGTAATTTCAGCTCTGACATCAAATTTTCGGGGAGTGTTCTTTCCTATACTCTGCATGTTCTGAGATTACAACACTTAATATCATCATATTTGATCAATTTTCTTACTTATTGAAAAGATAATATCAATTGAGCCTCTTAGGGGAACAACTTGCAGTCCATTTGATCCTTTCAATGGCATGTCTTTTCTAAATAAGGATGTCACTCGCCCAGTATTTATATTTGGAATGCTTAGCAGCATGATGAACTCTTTTTGGTCTAATATTTGCCTTGTCTTTTGGTCAGTCTTTTCATTGCCGTCGGGGAAAAGCATACCTCTTCAGTAATGCGTGAGTTCCTTTTTCTTTCAAGGATTACAAGTACTGGAATATGATTTTGTAGGAATTATTGTATGCTTACTGTGTTTTGTTTTGGAAAATTAAAAACCGAATCATAGTTGAGTTCTATATATCTTTCTTTTATCTAAACGTATTCCCCAACAAAAACAAAATTAGATGTTTCTACTGCTACCCGTTTCTCTCGCTAACAATGTCTTTAATGTACTCCCTAACAATGTGGTTGAGAGTTTTTATTATTCTCTCAACATGCCTATACAATGTCTTTAATGTACTCCCTAACAATGTGGTTGAGAGTTTTTATTATTCTCTCAACATGCCTATACAATGTCTTTTCTTGTTTTAATGGGAAGGCAAAACAAAACCAAAATGAAATTGGGATTCGGGTTTGTAATGACTCAATAATGTGCAAAGCTTAGTGGATTAGGAGAACGCCCCCCCTCCCCCTTTTTCTCACACAACTAGAAGGAAGCGACTACTGCTCACTTTATCTGATTGAAAACTGCTTTTCTTGCATTAAGCTTGTAACTGGACTAATATCTGATACAAGGGAAATGCTTTGTTTTCCCTTTCAAATTGATATTCCAACGTTAAATTGATTCACGTAGTTGTCTTGATTTACTGATCCAGGGTGAACCTCGTAATGGGAGCATTAGAGGAGAGGTTGATGCTTTCGGGATTGCATACTGTGGCAGATATATTTTGCTGCTGTTGTGGACAGATTGTTGGCTGGAAATACGTACTCCCTCTCTTTCTCCCCTTCCCTTTGTGGCACACATTTACAAACAGATATTCTTAATCTAGCAAAGCCGAATGAGATGTTGCTAACTTCTACTTCGTTTTTTGCACCTAGGAGGCTGCACATGAGAGGAGCCAGAAGTATAAAGAAGGGAAGTATGTTCTTGAAAGGTGTAATCCTCATTTCTTCTCTTCCCTTCCCCAGCCCTTTTATTCTCTTTTAAGTTTATTAGTATCATCGATATTCCTCCTGCTGCATCGAGCGGACTATGTTTTTACTTACTGTAAATCCCATATACATGTCCATTAACAGAGGGATCTTGTATGTCCATTAACAGAGGGAGGATCGTCGATGAAGCTGACTCTTCTAGCGAATTCTATATTGATACTCACCCAAGCATGAGTGATGCTGAGGACGTTTAGGATCCTACTCCATTTGTTCAAATATTGTAGTAGACATTTTACACAATTGAGAAGAGATTTACGGCTTATGTATGGAATTATATAATAATCATACTGTCTTATTTTTGCGATCGTTAGGGAACGTATTCATTCCTTCTAGATTGTACTACTCTGAATGCTAATGTACTCTTGAGTTGCATGGACTGTTACTCAACCAAGGCATCTCCGTGATCTGATATGTGCTCGACGTCGTAAATAGATGAGGTTCTTTTGGAACATTGACATTCTTAAAGGTTCCCAAAGCAATGTCATTGTTCCCTCTTTTCTTCTCTGTTTTCTCGTCTTAAATGACTCAAATTTCAGTTCCCGGTCTATATGAGTACGGGTTTTGGGGTGTTGGGGGGGGGGGGGGGGGGGGGGGGGGGGTGTTGTAATTTTATTACGAATTCTATTTTAAATGGAAGGTGCTTATTTTAAAATTTGATATTTAAATAATTTAGATAAGTGCCTTTCATTATTTCAATGGATATCCTCCTAATTATTGGGACATTAAATATTTAAAAAAATATTTATACTTTTTTTTTTAAATCTTTTAATAAAATAGACTATGAGAGGATAATGATTGAGAAAATAATAAATAACATTTTTTTTAATCATCTATTTTATGTGCTATAAAATGATTGCATATATTTATTATGCTTCATTTGATGCTATATTAATATCACACATGATGAATTATGTTTAAAAAAAACACATGATAAAAAAAATGATAACAAATTTTGCAATGAATAATTAATTACTTGAAAATAACCACCAAGTGATATTCAGTTGATACGAATTGATATTTCATGACTTGAAAATTAGGAATTTGAGTCAGGATATAAATTAAAATTATTTATAATAGTAATAAAGTCTGACTTTTAAATTATGAGATATGCTTTCGACCCGCTAAGAGCATCCACATCCTATTTCTTATCTCCATTCTTATAATTTAACTCAAAATTACATTTTCTCAAATTTTTTCTTAAATTTTATTCATCTTTCAAAAACCTCCTACATTTCATTTCCCATCCCTATCTCTATTCTATTAAATAATATTTTTTTATTACTTTTTTCTTTCACTTCTATTTACAAATTTAACTATTCAATATTTTTTCTTATTTTTTGAACTATTACTCTAGTGAATATTTTAAACAAAAATTTAAATTATTTTTTTGTGAATATGAGAATATTTTTAAAATTAATTTTTTTATATTTTCGTAATTAATTAAATTATTTTTAAAACTATTATTTAAAACTATAATAAATATGAGTATGAGAGAAAGTGTAGATGATTGAAAAATTATTTATTTGATATATTAGAATAAAATATTAATAAAAATAATTTAGGGAATGAATAGTAAGTTTCCAAATATGAGGACTTATTGTTTAGTCCCTAAACTTTTTTTCTAAAATAGAAATTCAGATGTGGAGAATATTTTGATTAAAATCATAAAATAAACCTCAAATTATAAAAAATATTGTACTTTAAATAACCAGACGAGGATCTTCTAATATGTTTATAAGCTCCCTAGTAATTATAATCCAAATAGGATATTCTACAGTAAAAAAGAACTCCTGTAATCACGCTTTCAGAGGTTCCTGCGTCGCCCACACCTCCTTTTTTGTCAAGAAAAAAAAAAAAAAAACTCAAAAATAATATATATACAAGCACAAGTACAGGTGCCTTTGTGAAGAAGGTGCAAAGAGGTCGGCCTGTTTGGCCCCGCTCGTTTGTTGACACCATATTCCTATTTCATGGTAGTCGATCAAAGATTAAAGAGTGGAGTCAGAGAAGCAAAAGGGGTTTTGGTCTAACAGAGCACAAAGCAGGACTGCTTTCAATTTTATTTCGATCACAATTCTCCGAGGATCTACCACCGTTTGGTTTTTCTTTCTTCTTCTATTTTCTTCTGTTATATTCAATTTTGATTGTTGCAGGTAACCCAGATGGGAAAATCCTCTTCTCATAAGAAAAAACGATCCAGGAAGAATTCCTCTCAGGTAATCTCTCTCTCTCTCTCTCTCTCTCTCTCTCTCTGTGTATATATATATATTGGGTGTGAAACGTCTGTATTTTAGATTTTTCTATTCCCCTTTCCCTTTTTCGAACTGTAAAAGACTAACCCTTTGTTTGGTTGCTGAGAAGATCTTCGGTGAAGGTTATACTTCTTTGTTTACCGAGCCCCGCGTAATTTCGTAAATGCAAATCATAGGGATTTTTTTAATAAGTAAAGATTAAAATTTCTGAAGCATGACCACTGTGGGAGTCGAACCCAGGATTTAAACTCTGTTAAACTAAACGGTCGCATTCGGCGTATTTTAGATGGGGACTCTTTTTAAGTCCTAATTTTTGTGAAAAGCTAAAAAAGTTGAAAATTTTAATTTTAGTTTGCTTAGTTTTTCTTACTGTTTATGGGTTTTCCAGTTTGTGTTTATAGTGCCAACTTATATATGCACGTTCATGTATATCGCTTTTAGGGTCGAACTAAGAAGAAAAGTAAGAGTAGGAGCAGGAGATATAATAAATCCAAGAAGCTTCGCCTCCATGACGCTTCTCTTTCTCATTCAAGTGATGATGATTCAAGGAGTTTCATGTCAGTGTCGTGTTCTAGTTCTGAGGATGACTATAGAAGTAGAAGGGCTCGGTCTCATACTCGGAAAGATCTGAAAGGCAGTAAGAAGAAGGATCGAAGGCACTCTTTTAGCCATGAAAGAAGTGAGGAGCCTCGTCGTGTGAGGAAGAAAATCGGGTCAAAGAGGAAGGGTGGTTCCGATTTGGGGACAAAGACCCACAAGAAGAAGAGGAAGCCTAGTAGAGAAACTAGTATAAGTTCTGTGAGTAGTGATTCGTGCAGCTGTGACGCTCGTCAGGTTGGGAGTACTAGCAATCATGAGAGAGAGTTTGAGAGGCGTAGCCATAGGGGCAGGTATGAAGGAAAAGAGAGAAAAAAAGGGAAATCAGAGAAGGTTATAAGTGGAAGCAAAAGGAGTCGATATAGGTCAAGGAGTTGTTCTTCATACAGTCGGAGTAGTGAGGGTGACGAATATTGGAGTGAGGTGAAAATGGCAGGTGAGAACAATACGAAGCGGCTGAGATCTGTTATTACGGTTATTGAAGAGAAGGAGGGAAGATTTTCAGACAATGATGAGCATAAAGAAGAGATTGTATATGATAATGATGATTACCCTTCTTGCAGAAGCAATGATAGTAATGATGGGGGGCATAAAAGGGAATTAGATCATCGGTCAAATGTTGCATCTGCTAATAACATGATGGTGGTGAATGAGAAAGGAGAAGAACCTGTTGTTTCGAACATCAGAACCACTGACCTCGCAGAAAGCTTCAAGGATGTTGAGGGCCAACGCAGTAGGACTAATCCTAGCAGCTGTGTGGTCGGGACAAATGACTTTGTAAAACGAAAAGTGACTGAAGTTTCTGGTAGTTTGAATGGTGAGGATTTGGAGTCAACTTTAAGACAAAGGGCTTTGGAAAACTTAAAAAGATTTCGAGGAGGGTTCCAACCAAATGCAAATACTCCTACCGGTAAGAAAGAAAATAGTTATGGAGACATGAAGCAATCATCAACTGTTAAATCTGAAATGGTTCAAATTAAGCTTCCCAAAGAGGATGGTGTTAAAACTGTTGGTGCCAAGTCCCGGAAAGAGGATGGTTCTAAATCAGTTGGTGCAACCCAAGAGCTTAAAGAGATCAGTGTGCCTGCTCTGAGGAGCGATTGTAACAGTTACTTACAAAAGAACGAAAATACTTCATCTGGGATGGAGGGTGACCACCAATCTGTGACTGCCAAGCAGGAAATTGCTTGTGTACTGGATCCGATGGCTGTTGCTGGACTGCCCAGCGAAAAGGTTGATCCAGCTGTTGTTTCTGAAATTAACATACCAAAATTGGCTACTCCAGTGTTGAGGCATAATTCTTTTAAGAATCGCAATATTCTGAAGGAAAGGGTTGCCTCAGACGAGCCTCGTCAAACAAATTTGTTGGTGACTAAGAGTGCTTCGGTTGAATGTGCTCCTGAAACTGCTCAAACTATGTCCCCAACTAGCAATAATAATAATAATAATGAAGATGTTAAAGATGCACGTGGTCCTGCTGCTCCCGAGTGTTCTTCTTGCATCAAGTCTACATTAGCCGGGGACGTTTCAAATAAATCACAAGATGAGACTACAGATGGCTCACAGTTTGAGCAGAAGACAATGACTGTGATGCGAGGTGGTGAAATGGTGCAGGTGAATATTGCCATCTGTCTTATATCTTGCATTGCTCTCTGAGGGAGTAAGGTGTAACCATTCGATTTTCTAGTTAAATGTTTTACACTGCTAAGAAATATAATGTATGATGTACTAATATTGATTTGTAGGTGAGCTACAAGGTCTACATACCTAAAAAAGCCCCTGCTTTCACTAGAAGGCGACTTAAGCGCTGATGTTAGCATCTGCAATAAGGGGTACTTTTCTGAGGACTTTCATGCTCTCAGAGGACGGTCATATGGCTTGTCTTATCAAAGGAGGCATCAGCTTGTCCTGATAAATCAGAAGGTATAAGAAACTTCTGCCGGAGTGACTCATGATTTTCTATTACGTTTTGGTTTTACAGCATCTGTAGCCTTAGTAAGCAGAAGAAATAAATTCTTCCCAAAGTGTTCATTTTATAGCTATTGTAATAATGAATGACCCTACCTCACTTTAGTTTTTGTTTCGGTCCTTTAGGAACTAATCTGTTCAAATTGTTCCTATTTATTTATTTATTTTTTTGTCCCTGCTTGCTTGGGACTATTGTATGATGAAATGCAAACGTCTTGGGCTGCTAGGCACAAGTGCGTAGGTTTAAATCTTGAGACCTGCGTTGTGGCCCAGGCGTGCTTGCACTTACCTGCGTTGGCCACCCTGCAGTGGCCCAGAGGTCAGTGGCCACCAATGGCCGCCAAACCACATGGTTTTGGCTGCCGGGGCGTGGTCGTACTGATACAAATCCCGTAGTCTTTGAGCCATGCCCTCATATGCACTACAGATTATACACTGATCGAAAGTCAAAAAGATCAGTTCGTTTTAGTCAGGTAAAGCAGGTGTTCACCCAATCCAATGTTAAATTAACAATATCGTTTTTAAGTAAATGTTGTAGCACCAATTAATGGTGAGTAGCAACTCAGACTCAAGTACAGCTTGTACAAATCTACCGAGCAGGGCTTGAAATCGAAGGGCAAAGATCAGCGTTATATGTCAACTGCTCAACTTGTTAATCAGAGCAACCTCAGCAATCGGCAAGATTTCTCGTCTTTCTGCCACTCACACAGACCCAACCATCCATCTCCGACACTGATATCCCTTCCAAGGATGGCGAATATCGCTCTACTATATATGGAAGCTGCATAAAATTCATGATACACAACAAATTATAAGTGGATTATGTATCTCAATTACTATTTTAAAAACAAAAAGGAAAAAGAAAAAGAAAATTATAAGTGGACTATGTTAACATAATGAATGCCAATAAGACAATAATTCGACTGATTAATTGTTCACACCAGCATTTTACAGTGTTCTAAAGTTGTTATGCATAGCTTAAAAGTTTAAAGCTATTTGTGCCCTTTATAATCTCCACCGCAATGAGTAATTAAAATTTAAAGCCAAATCATTAATAGCAGTTAATGCATTATTGAAAATGATTGAAATCTCAAGTTGACAACTTCCTTCAGGTTTAGAATGATGCTGCACTATTTATTTAAAGCATGGTTCAGATAAGTTATTCAACTGAAAGAAAAGAGGTAATAGAAGTTTAGAAAATTATTTCTACTGTGTAATGTTTGTTGAGCTTGCCACACTGCCATAACTACACTATTTTCTAGGGATTAGGGTAATCTCCAAAATATTTAGCCTATGAGCGTGTCCTGTGTAAATGCAATGAACATCCAAGCCAGAAGATACCTGCTGGGATAAAATACCAGAGAGGCCGATGATTGCTCCATGTTTGGCATGAGAGATAATATCATCTGCCAGATCCAATAGAGGATTTAAAAGTATATTTGCAATGACCACATCATACTTCTCTCTTCCAGAGATGACCCCCATTCCATTTGACTTCTGTTCTTCCACAACTCCACATGTCTTTGCATCCATTAAAGGAGGGCAGCTTTCGCCAGAAACCAGGTGTAATTGCATTTTATCAGGTGTCATGTTATTCAGAGCAGCATTCTGGCGTGCAGATGTAATTGCTAGGGGATCTATATCAATTCCAACTGATGAGGCAGCACCAAACTGCACCAGAAGTAACAACAAAGTAGGATTAGTTGGCATTATCAATAATTCATCGTCTTAAAAGAAAATAATTTGAAAAAAGAGAGAGGAAACCACCGCTAAAATTGGAGCAGTAAGCAAGGCATATGAAAAGGGAAACAATTAGAAAAGCAGCACTCATGTTCTACTGAAATTATATCTATTATAGAGTCATGGATGACCAAGAAAGTCATTGCATTCTAGAAAATTTCCAGGTAACACCGAGGGAGCCAATATTTTTATCATAATGTTAATGAATGAGGTTATGTTTCCATTGAAAGTTTTAAGGTTGACCTGACTACCTTAAGGGCTGCGATTGCGAGAACTCCAGAGCCTGTGCCATAATCCAAGACGAGTTCTCCTCCTTTTATTATGCTGTGTAGTAGCAACAGACACATCTTAGTGGTAGGGTGCTCCCCAGTTCCAAATGCTAACCCAGGATTCAGAATTATATTTGTTGCCTGAATATTCTGTGGAGTAAAGAAAAGCAAGTTATAAGTATTGCATTGCATTTACTGCAGATATCACTTTCTTCTTTGTAAACGAATTTTTACAGCTATAGGGTGTAACAATGCATAAAAGAAGCAGAAAAGCCTATGAGATTTTTCAGAAGCAACACAGACGTTACTAAACATAATGGGCAACGCAGAAGTTGCTAAATCAAAATAATCATACAGGAGGAGTTCTCCACTCAGGCACAATCCAAATTCCTTCAGTAACTTCAACTGGATGAAATGATTCCTGTAAAAAAATGCAAAAGGAATTTGAGTCAAACATTGATACAAAATAATTAAAAATAAGAGTTAGTCATCGTAGGTCTATATATGTGGTCTATTGAGCACAATAAACGTAGTTATTCATTTCGAGTATAAAAAAGAAACGATCCATAAATAAATGTTCTTACTTATATTTCTATTATACAGATATACAAGGACTCAATAAACCTAAAAGATAAGAATATATCTTCCTGCAATGCACCCAAAAAATAACTAATTTTTAAAATCAGTTAAAAATATAAATGTTTATAATAATAAACTATCACTGAGTTGGTTCCCACCCATCATATTGCCCCAAAATCATTTGAATGGCACAGTATCCTCTTTCTTGAATTATTTAAATAGGCTCTGGTTCAACGTTCTCAACCAATGGATTTGCATCATATGATACAGGAATGGAAAATGAGAAAACATCAGTGCCCATCACCCTACGGGATAATTTGTAAATTTTACCAAGGCACTTTTGTGCTCCTCAAAGTACTCATTCATTGCGGCGGTCAAATCATTATTGGTGGACAGATGAGTTGTTCTTTTTTCACCATCACATAAATGACAGATACACAACAGATGAAGTACAAGACAAGCAAGTAACAGAAACAAACCAAACTAGAAGTATTTCACTAGAATAAACCAATCAACATTATAAAATTAATACAGCAAGAGAGAGTACATGCAAGCAAATCAACCTGGGTTTTCTTTATCCATTCGTGCTGCTCATCCATTTTGACTTCATAATCAGGAATTTCTTTCATGCCTATAGAATTAGAAGCATGTGAAATACACATATTTACGTCCTCGCCTTCAGGAAATATAGTATTAATAAAAATCTGCACAAAAAGTTATTTGTCAGTGAACTTTTTAAACAGAGTTTACCTCTGTTAATACCCATAATTTGTCTTCGTTGTTACCAAATCTCAATGAGTCAATTGGCTGCCAATGTTTAGCTACTGTAATCTATGCACATTAGCTTTTTATGATTCAGATATGAATTGTGCGAAGCACCACGTACGGAAGCTGGAGAGTACAACACACGATCATTTTTTCAAAGAGCGTGTCATCTTTTTGAAATGCATGCTGTTTTGTATGCACCACAAGTTAAAGTTTGAGTTATCTCAAGAGCAAAAAAAAGGGAGGTTGGGGGGTGGGGGGGATAATGTATCAAAATCTAAACAGGAGGTAAGGCATTTAAAAGAAAGTCAGTAAAGCCTTTTATACAATTTATTCATTATAATGATAGCATTCACAACATATCCAATCATGTAGCCCATCCACTCCTTAAAAAAGAAGAAAAAAAGAAAAGAAAAAGAGGACAGTAACCCTAGACACTCCTAGTTATACATATAATTCTGTTATAGCATGTTTCTAATGCATTGCATTCTTGCAGCTGCTATCAAACTCAGATCTGATAAATGGACTCGACCAAATTCATCTACTAATTTCAAAGTTCTGGCTATGACTCCGAATTCTCAACAGGCAAGACATGCACAATCAAACCCAAATAATTGGGACAAGAAAAATGACACGTTATGAGTGCATCAGAGAATTTGCACCAGGACATACAAGAAGAAGCACCTGAAAACTTCAATTTAGGTTTGGCTGCAGCTATTTAATCATGCATGCACTTACTGAAGAAAAAGAAAATTTGTCATGCATGCAATCTGTATCACTTTATCAGCATAATCTGGAACCCTAAGTTTAATCACATCCAATAATCCAGAGGAGACCCGTTCTTTTGGGGCATGTTCAACTCTCAACATGACACAACGCAATTTATCTTCGTCTTTCACTCTTTATCAAAGTTTTTTCTTGTGATACCAGTTTTGTTACCGCACGATTGTAGCCCACAAACACTGCTGTCTGTATTCTGTATGCTTGCTGCATAAACTACACCAGAATCCTTTCCCATAGCTGCAGTGCCATACACAGTGTCAGAGCATCTTGCCTCATCGTTGGTGATAATAGAGGATCCAAATACATGATTGCAATGTAATCTTCTATTTATTGCTTATTCCTCATTACCGTTTCATAACTCCATTGATTCAAAGAAGAAGCTGGGCAGTAAACAAAAGAATAGAGACTAGGACAGTGGCATATAACATTCCAAATTAAGCATAATTAATTTGAAGAGGATCCACCTTGTCAGAATTCTCAAAGGCATCTTCTTCATCCATGGAGGTAGAACTAGCACCAAAGCATAAAAGAGCTTCTGAAAGCATATCCTGGTCAACATAAAAGCAGCATGCTGTCAAACATTTGCCATTTCACTTGGCTTAACAAATCCTTGATTAATGAAACAGGCTCTATATCCAACAACACATGGCCAGTTCTAGGAATCTTGTTTCCCCATTCTTCCTGTAAAGGATAATACTCCTGAAACCCCGCCCTTTCTCTAAGCTACTTGTTAATGTATTCTCTATATCCAAATTCTGACAAAGTATTGTGTTAACAAAGGTATGTGATAATAATAAATTAGATATGCTTGTGACAAGTATTATAAGTTACAAAAAATTTGAGTTCTTATTACCATCATGACGTTACTCTTTTACAGTCGAAATTGCAGTGAATTACACTTCGATTACTTTTTTCAAAATTTTCTTCAATTTCTGCATTATCATCGGAGTTGTTATTTTTCCAGTTATCCAAGAAAGCAGTTGTGCATTATGTCAGTTACATAATAAATTTTAATTACTAACTACACACATATGAGTTCTTCAATCTAAGGGAAGAAACGGAACAGAAAGTACATTGTGTCTCAGAATTTCTACTAGAAATAAAACTTGGAGAGGAAAGAAGCTCACAGCCGCATCTTTTGGACAGCGAATGTGGACAGAGAGGAAGGGAGAAGTAAGAGACTCTGTATTTGTGGGAGTAGAAGAAGAAGTTGAAAGCTTTGCGGTGATTGAACGTGGGTCCCATGGTGAGCAGTCCCTCGCCTTGTGGCTTGTGAGGAAGAGAGTGAGGGGAGAAGGAGAAGGGTGGATGAGACAACGACGGGAGACTGTGTAGGAAAGGTGTTTGAATAAAATGCAGAGAGAGGCCGGCATCCTGCGTTTTCTGCGTTGCGTTTGCCGAGACCAAACGTACTGAAGAAGTGGATGTCGACTACTAGAACTAAAACGATTCTTCCAAAGCACTGGGCAACTTGCAAATTTCAGACGAAGAAACGAAAACGCCTACTAGTTTGGGGTTGGATTGAATACAAAATCTGGAAATATTGGGTCGGTACTATTATTCTTTGGAATTGATATCTCAAGTACTGTTTTTTTATACAAACTGATATTAATTCATCAGAAATATTAAGTAAAATCGTGAAATTGTAAACGTTATGTAATTATTTTAAAAAAATTGAAATTTATGATTAAAAAATTAATTTTTTTTTTATTAATTAATTTTTTTTAAAACGATTGTGCGCTTGTACAATCAATCATTTCTTTCCTTTCATATTTTGAAGTGTTGGGCGTTTTTTCTTTCTTAGAGAAGAAAAAGGAGGCCATTTTTATGAGAAGTGAGAACAACCAAGTACTCGTATCGTTGAAGAATAAAAAAACCATTTCTTCTCTCTTTTATTAAAGAAATAAAAGGTCAGTATTTTCCTAAAGGGCAAAAAAATAAAATAAAAATAAAAACCAAGTTTGTTCGGTGAAGTTGGGAAATGGCGTTCTCCTCAAACCCCTTATCCCTCAGCGTCCCAGATCCCGCCTTCGAGTCATGGCTCCGGGACTCCGGCTACCTCGAAATCCTCGACCACCGCACTTCCTCAATTCCCACCACATACTCTGATCCTTCCACCACTACCTCAGCCAACTCAACCATCACCAGCGGCCTCATCTCCCTTCTCCTCACGCTCCTCTCTCTCTTCACCTTCAACCCCTTCTCCAAGCTCACCACCGAAGACTTCTCCGGTCAAACGCCGTCCTGGAGTTATGGGTTTGTGGGGTGCTGCGACTCCTACTCGTTCCCGTCCTCCCCGGCTCAGGCCAGGCTGCGGGTCCACGAGAATGTCAAGCGCTATGCCAGGAACTATGCAACCCTCTTTATCCTCTTCTTCGCCTGCACCCTGTATGGACACACGTTCTCTTTCTTTCTCTGTAAATTTGATTTTTATATATTGTTGTTTACTTCTCGATTATCGCGTGGGTTTTGGGAATTGGGACTTGCTTGGTTTATGGGAAAATGTAGGAGAGGATATGGGTCTCAGCCTTTTGTTTTCTTACTCCGTGCTTTCTATAATGGTCCCTCTACCTGCAGATTATTAGAACTAAGGATTAGTGGAAGAGACTTTGTAATTTATGTTTTAGGTCGCTTTGTTTTTCTTTGGGAAATATTGTCATTGAGTGGGAATTTTTATTTCTTTGATTTTGAATATTGAATTTTGAAATATCTCTGATTGGAAGTTCTGGACTTCTAGGAGGTGGTTTGATTCCTAGTGTTCTTTTCCCAGCAATTAATTGGAGCTTGTAATGAGTTTTTATTTTCTCGAGGGGAAAAAGACATGGATATGTTCAGAACTATATGTTCTTGAATCTTTCCTTAGTCTCCTTAACTCCTGGAGAGAAGGGTTGGAACTTGCTATATTTAAGATAGGCTTTAATGGGCAAGTACGAGTCCATGCAAGGAGGTTCTGCACAGCATGGCTTCTACTCCAATCTCAATGCACGATCCTTTAATACCCAAGGGTATATTGAATCGATTTAACCTAGGCTATTGGAGTTCACTTGTCCAATGGTAAGGGAAAGAGAGAACGATGAAGCTATTGTTGCTTGCCTTTCCGTTAGTGTATGTTTATTTGTAAGGGGGCTTAATGGCGTCGCCTGTATTGGTAGCTGATTCTTTGAAGTGGATAGAAAAATTGTTATTATTTCACCCTCGAAGAATTTTCTTATTTCTCAATTTTGTTTTTGATGTTCATGGTTTTAGGTATCAGATGCCGCTTGCTCTCATTGGATTGTTATCATGTTTGGCACTATGGGATGGTTTCAAGTTTTGTAGTGACAGATGGGGATTGGATCGTTACCCAGTAATTCAACAGTGTCTGGTTCGCATTGCCCAATTTGGTACTTTATCAAATCTTGTGTCTCTTGGAAGTATTTATATATATTTAAAATGAAAATTCATTCCGATCTTCATCTTTTCACTTTTTAATGTTCTTCATCTTCATCTTTTCATTACCCTGTAATTTAACAGTGTTTGCCTGGTGCATGTGGATCTCCATCCATGAGATAATAATGTTTATTGATGTAAAAATTTTGAGGTCTGTAGCTTGGAGGTTTATTGATGTCGTTTTTACTGCTGTCTTGATGAATTATTTGTTTGTTGATGAAGAACTTTTTAGGTCTATAACTTGGAGGGTGATAAATAACTCTTCAAAGTAGGGTCAATCTTGACTGAGTATTCGTTTCCTTTTGAGGCCAAGTGTTTTTTTATTACCTCAGAGGGGGGGGGGGGGGGGGGGTTGGTTAAGAAGGCAAGGTAGTATGCACACATTTCCCACATTGATGCACAGTGTAATTCCCAACATCCTAAATACTTTGCTACAGCACCCTATAAAACCAAACTTGTCTTTCTGAACCCAAAAGTCTTATCTTTTCAACCATTCTTGCCAATGAGCTCTACTCTAGCTAATAGTGCTTTCGCACCTTGTAAGATTATGGAGCATAGAACTCGGTGTTGCATCTATAACGTCCTAATGGAAGGAAAAAAAATGTCAAATGCTCTGCATTATGTGACGTCTTCCTGTATGGCAGTGGATTATCTTTATAGTCCCCTACTTCTAATTAATCGGTATTAATATCAATACAAACATTATTAAAAAAATGTGCAAATTCTCAACCTATTAAACTGCCATCATCTTATGCTGGTCCCATCTAAGCGGGGTCTTGGGAGGGGTGGCTGGAATATAGTCCCAGCCTTGGTCACATTTTAAACAAGAAACGGTGATTCTCAAGACTTGAATCATGCACTGGCATTCGATAATCTGCGAACTTTATGACTGCACCAGACAACTGTCTTAGCTATATATTCGATAATCTGGCTATGCCATTAACATTGGGTGGATGTCATCTTTGCAGTGGCTGCTGTTATTGTTATATGTTCTAATGTTCAGATGGCTCTGTTCTGTGCACTTGGTGTCAGTTATACAGGTGACTTTCGTATTGGTGTGTACCTTTGTTAGTGCTTTTTTTTAAATAAAATATTTTTACTAATATTTTTATTATTGGAATCCTTTTCTAGGCATGATTTTACATGCTGCATTTCGGAAGCTGACTCCTGCAAAGCAGCCTCCTCGTGGGAGAAGCAAGTAGTAGGCTTGAGCAAAATAAGTAAACGATGAATTTGCACTTTCACCTTCACAAACTACCACCTATTTTTTGTTTTGCACCCTAAACTACAAGTAGGTTTCACTTTGCACCTTCAATTCAAATATGGCCTTTCAGATTTTACGATGCGGCTAATTTTTTGGTCATCTTAACAGTATGATTTTAAGCAAAGGTGTAAGCTGAAAACTATAGGTTGATTAGGGTACAAATTTAAATTTTGTGGTTTATGGTGCAAGGTGAAAAGTATGTGGTGGTTTGTGGGTGAAAAGTGTAATTACCCTTGAGCAAAAATATGTTTAGATTTAGTCTAAGGCCTTTTTACTGCAAGAGATCAACAATTTTGAATCCCAACTCTGATGGAGATGATGGTGCTTACCAAGCTGATGGTACATACGCAAGGTCATGATGCTTTTTGGATAATTTTTTTAAGCTCACCTCCGCGAAATGCTAAATTATAATCAGGTCGTTTGAGCAAAGAATTGGGTGGCTTTCCCTACTCATCATGTCAAAGTAGAGACGTATTATTTTTCTTAAGCAGCTGTGAACGAGTTATATAGTGGATGTTACATATCTTATAGCTGTTGTATTCTGGGTGCCCTCATACAAGATCAAAAACTTATCTTTGAGCTTTAAATTTTGGTTGTTGGTACTTGTTTTTAAAAAAATGATTGGTTGCAGGTGTTAGTCCATGGAACCTGGGGCAATTCGTAACCATTTTTGAGAAAATGTTATTGTGAAAAGGCTAAATTGTGCTTTAGAACATCTTTCTGACCAATAATTAACATGATCTGAAGAAATGCAGTTTACAGACTAGCTATATATCGACAGACCGATATTACAGTTTTAAATGGACCACTTTTCGTCCTTGTTAATATTTTTCTTGTCCTTTGAATGAAGGGTTAGATACATATTTTTATCCCTGTATTAGTAGATGCGTTACACTTAAGTTTTAACCTCAAAATCATATTGCACTCTCGAATTAGAAACTAACATAACATCAAAATCATATTGCACTCTCGAATTAGAAACTAACGATGAGGCGTGCCGTGTTAAATCTATAAAGAGATTTTATAAAAATAAATTTACAAATTAACTAATTCAATTTGTAAGTTAACTTTTATAAAATCTCTCTGTAAACTAAGCATTTTTCACTCATTACAACGCATTCTGCTCAAATTTGACTCTGAAGGTGGCGAAATAGACAATTTTGATTTTCAGCTCTTGAGATAGGGAGCTATTTGATAATTAGTGATAGTTGAAAGATGCAATGTGTTGATTTATTAGTTTGAGGTGCAATGAGTAAAACACCTAGTAGTTCAGAGAATCAGTGATGAAAATTATATTTGGCATTTAAATGAACCAATCCAAATTTTGAAACCCCTCTCTATGCATGATTTTACACGCTCCGTTTCGGAAATGGACCCCTTGTAAAACCACCTTCTCGTAGTAGGAAGAGACCCATCTGGAAACAACCAAATTGCTAAAGCTGTGGCTGGAGTAGAAATGTTCAAAACACACTGGCAAAAAGATAAATTATCAACAAGTTGGGTAATTATTGACAAATACATTCAATGGTCATAGTATTACAATTTCAATGTGATGATAGCAAACCCCCTAATTATAGTGATGCCGATACTACACAACAAAAATGGAAAATTAGAAAAAAAAAAATTCATAATAAATAATTTCTTACAATGATGATATGTACATCAATCAGAATAAATGTGCAGAAAGAGGAAACACACTAAATAACAAATAATGCGCTCACAGGACAAGCATCTTTCAATTAAGCTGGGCTGAGATCCCGTGAAACTTGGCCTTGCCATCTGCATAACAAATTTGGCCACATTATACACAAAGCACATTCAACGTTTGAAATCTGGTAAAATCTCGTCAAACTCACAGGTTCATGAGAGGGGATCGGATGGAGGAAGGAGGGCAGCACTCAAAATGATCCATTAAAATTTAGAGCGCATACATGTATTGAGTTGGACCTTAACTGCTGATTATAATCTTTTATTTTCAGGTCATGGAGTCCAAAGATGGTTGGTTTTACCAAGGTGTGCACTCCATGATAATATAATACAATCAGATGAACAATCACTTGACTAACCTCGATAGCAGAAATCTAGCAAGTGGGCTTAAATTGGCATTTGAATTAAGTTCCTTGTTCTGTTGCTTTTTCTTGTTATCGGTTTCTGAATTTGAATTTTGCACTTCAGGCATTGGTTTGACCTTCGTGAACAAACAAGCAGCGAGCTCCTGGAGGTCTTTCAATGAAGATTCCTTTGAACTGCAAACAATAATAATAATTTCATAAAAGAATTTTCAAATAGAACACGGAACAACTTGAGTGATAAGACACTGGGACCCAGACAGGAGAATATGGGAAGGAAGCAGAAATTTTCAACCTTGCCAATTGCTGAAGCAACCTCTTCACAAGAACCTCACAAGATCCAGGCTTCATGCGTTCCACATTTATGAGTGATTTTGTAACAGAATGCACAATGGACCCTTCTGGATCTTCGGCAATGGCCTACAAATAGGACATTGAGCTGCTCACTAAAGATACTAAAACTTGAAGACATGGGTGACGAAGATTGCTTACAATAGTTTATTTTGCACACTTTAGTATCATTAACAAATTCAATGTCCCCGATTCTTTACGAGTATTGAAAGGGTCTTTCTAGGCATAATGTCATTTCAACCCCATCTTCAGAATAATTAGCTCATTTTCACTGACAATAAACTATTATCCTCTGGCTGACCATCTGCACCAAATTTCAATTCTCTGAATGAAAGAACTGTGGTTCACTCTTAACAACTTGTAATTAGCACAAGCAGCTTCATATTGCCCCACATACAAAATTACAACTCTATAAGGTGACTATTTAAAGCAAACACTTCTGGATGCTCACCTCTTTTAGTGAAGGAATAAGCAAAACTGATAATGGAGCAGATGATGATGCTATTTTTAGACTGGCTTCATCATCACTCGCATGCTGTGATCTTGAATTTCCTTTTTGTGCATCAAAGTAGTCAAGAGAATGTCTGAGGTAAAAATGTTGTCCGTTAAAATTTTGCAATAACTAAACCATTAATTTTCTTTTAACTAGCACCTGTGTAAGCAATGGATGTACCTGGAAGAATCTGAGCTGCTTGTCATCTGGTCTTTTCTGCTTTCCTGCAGGTCATTGTTGATCTTTCCCGTTGTAGATCTTTCCCTGGCATTTCCTCTTCTCAACCCTTGAAGTGCAGCCTTCGCCTAATTATTCATATCAACAAAATAATAAAAATACTTTCAGCTAAGTTCAGTGACACATTTATTAAAACAAAAGCTAGGCAAAACCCCAGATGGGAAGCCAATGATTATTTCAAGTTCTGATATTGACCATAAAGGTAATAAAGGAAGTCAGGAACTCAAGTGGGGAAAATATGATTCAATACAAAATCAGGAAAATGTCAGAATGAAACCTTCATAAATATTATGAGGCAGAATGAAAAAAAATAAAGCAAAAAGGTTATGAAATACATCTCATCATTTCAAGAATATACTTGGACAAGTTTCTTTGGTTACTCATTAAAATGCAATAAAGCTGATGCATATAGATACCGATAAAAGCGTTCTGTTGGGTTCAAGAGCCACCGGGTGAGTAATTACAGATCATAAAGCATCTAAACTACAGTTCAGGATGGTCAATGTTGAAAACCCAACTCTTATTTATTTATGTTCACTAGGCATGTTAGAAGCTAACATTAAAGAAACTGAAGACAGCACGACAAACTAAAACAACCTCTGCAAGGTTAATCGCACTGTCTTCAAGTGAGGCAGTATAAGTTTTCTCTTGAATTCCCAGCCTGGATTTTGGAGTCCGAGGAGAGTCAGAATCATCATGTTGGCCTCGAATAACTACAGTTCCACTTGTATCTTCAAAAGCTGCATATGAGCCGCTAAACTACACAGTATGGTAAATTCAAATCAAATGACTGGCTAGCATGGAAAGGGGAGACAGAAACTTAAAATTTCTTATTTATCACACCCAGATAGAAACCATACCGGCATACTTTGATCTCTAAATAGAGATGACTGAGATCCTCTTGGAGAGCGTATAACAACAGTTCCAGACGCACTTGCAGATAATTCATCCTGGAAATTGAGCACCAACAAAAACTTGAGAAGACCTTGAGAGGTTTATATACATCAATGTTCGAAAACAACCAATTGACTTGAAAGTTGGTTAATCAGACTTTTAAGGAGAAAAAGCAAGTCTTTGCTTAACAAACATCAATACCTAATTAAATTAAGCATTAATTAGGACAGCTATAATATTGAAGGGTGACTAGTATAGCTTGTGCTTCAAGTACATGTATTAGTACAGAACAAAATAGGCAGAGTGCCATATGTGTGTGTGTGTAGAGAGAGACAGAGACAGACAGAGAAAGACGAATACATCTCCATGGTAATTATCCTGATGCTCGTTGTTGTATGCTACTCTGGCATCCCTCCCGAAGGAAGCCTCTAGTAATACATGATTCGCATTTCCAGATGCAGACAACCCTTCGTTACCACTATCATGAGTTCTTTTTTGGGCAGCCTGATTATATAAAACTTCTGGTCTCCTTTCTCTAGCTGGAGGTGGTCTTACAACACTCCTAACAGTCCCTGTGCTCTGTGATCCACTAATGCTGAAGTCCCATCCAGCATTTTTCAGGGCTTTACCCTGACCACTGCAGATCAGAAAATGAGTCGGAATTCAAACAAATACCAAACAAAGTACAATTAACCAACAGATTCAACTCACCTGGCTCGCGCAGTTTCTTCTCCTCTTGGATCTCTTGCCAGCTTCACTGTATCGGATGCCTCCCCTATGGCTTTAGTACCATTTCTAGAAACATCTGCATCTTCCTTTATTTGGTATCTTGGACGCTCTCTGTCAAGAATAGAGAAGGTATGACGTTAACAAGAAGCAGACTCTGCACTAACACACTAATTCTGCATTTTATTTTTAGTTCTGTATTGAACACAGATGCATGCCACTACTAGGTTATATGGATGTTCACACACCTTATTCTCTCCAAAAGTCTCGGACTCCTCTTAGCATTTCTTATGAAACGGTGTTTGAGAAGTTCCTTAGCACTTGGCCTCTGCAATTGATTAAAAAGGATATAATACAAAATGTTAGAGTGCTCAATAAAAGTTAAAAAATGTTGACACAAGATGTGAGAACCTTAGATCCAAAGAAATCTTATATTATATTCAGGAAGACACTACAGTGAAGCAAATAATTCTAGCCAAAATATTGACTAAGCTAGTTCTACTTATATGCTAACGTGGCACTCATGTCACTGAAGTTGAGCGGGATTAGAATTGCTGTCCTGAAAACTATAAATATAAAAGAGAACACCATAATGGGTTTTTGCCCACCGATACAAAGTGTGTTGAACATCAATTAAATCATCTGGCATGCCAACAACTCAATATAATATAAGATACTGAGATTGTCGAATTATAAATATGTAAAGTCTACAGAAGCTCCAAGCTAGTAACCTTAATTGAAAGGATCTCTCATCTAAGAGGGGAGAATGAAACTTAATCGAATGCCCCCCATATTTTCTTTATCATCAATAAAACTAGCAGGTTCAAGTAAAATCCAAAATCAAATATATTTAACAAAATATTATCTACTTGCCAGAAGAAAAAAGAAATAATATATTACGTAATGCTCTGCAAGATGGTCCAAGCTATTGACCTTAATCATACCCATTCATAGCATATAGAGAATGAGGAGACTTTGCTTAATTTGGTGTACTCACATGTATACCTCCGGTGTACTTGGGCTATGCCTATTTTTATCAATACAATTACTTCTTACTTATTAAAAAAAAAAGAGAGAGAGAGAATGAGGAGACTGGGAAGTGTACTTGGGTCTCTCTAGCACCTTTATTATACATGGCTGCAAATACATAGAATGACCAAACTACCCCTGTAACAAATTCTTCTTGCTAACATGCTCTTTTAATCCTGATAAACTCTTCACCACTTATCATTTAAAAATATGCACTTTCGAAAACAGTGGGGGGTATTTGAAGGGTATAATTACTTGCCTCTGCAGGTACTTTCTTTAAACACAACGCAACAAATTCTTTCATCGGACGAGAAAAATGATCATCCAGCTGCATGAAAAACACAAGTCACGATTTCTTTAAATTGTGAAGTATGATGCTTCCATCAGGTTAAAAGCATTTCAGTGTTCCATTTTTATACCAAGAATAATCACTGAGGCATTAAGGAATGATAACAGACCTGTGGTGGATTTTCCCGAGGAATGATAAAAAGAACTCGCATTGGGTGAAGATCCGCAAGTGGAGGTTCCCCTTTGGCCATCTCAATTGCAGTTATTCCAAGAGACCAGATATCTGCCTGCGTCAAGAAAAGGGTGAAAAGGGGAAGCATGGAGTAGGGGTGGGAGGTTCATAAGCAACAACAAAAAATACAACTCCCAAAAATTAAAGATCCCAAACACTGTTTTGAGATATAATACCTTCTCATTGTACCCTTCTGAATTTTGAATGACTTCTGGCGCCATCCAGAAAGGTGTTCCCACAAATGTCTGACATTGTTAAACAAATTAATGCATCCCAGACATGACCAATTATTAAATAGTTGACAACATCACAACCAAACTCAAAGACCATATATTTGAGAACTTGGAAGAAAGATAACTTCCAATAAATCAAGTTTCTGCCCCCCCCCCCCCCCCCCCACCCCCCCTTCCCACTCGCATTCAAATTTTTTTTTTTTTTCTAGGTAAAAGAAGTTTTATTGATCCACGTAAATAGGCAAAGTCCGAGTACATAAGAAATATACGAAGAAGAGCCTAATTACAAAACTACGTGCTACTGAAAGTAGCATACAAATCGTTTAGACTCATTCCATTCCATACAATAGAAGAGGTCCACAACAACAAAGTATGAAAGAAAAAATCCCTAAAACTGTCCGGGGAGAGTTCTCTATCCTCGAAGCAGCGGCCATTTCTTTCGTTCCATATGCACCACATTAAGCATAGAGGTACCATCTTCCACTCTCATCCATAAGACGTGAGATTTTAAAAATTAACACTCGTCGCCTCCATTGTCCGATATGGCAATAAAACCGGGAAATAAATAGCTGTCATAACTAACTTGACAGCTACAAACAGTAGGCAATCAGGAAGAAAGATTTTTTTTTTTTTTTTTTTTTTATAAGTAATATTAAATTTTATTGAAATAAAAAAAGGCATAAGCCAGGTACACTGAAAGTATACATGTGAATACACCGCTTTAAAAGCTAGAGACTGTTACAAGGAAATCATCTAAGCTGAGACCATTAAACTCTAAAGCAACGGCCCGTGAAAACAGTCTTCCATAAAAAAATTCCTAAATTCTTCTACAGATCTTTCCTGGTCCTCAAAATGTCTATCATTTCTTTCACTCCAGATGCAACATAAGATACAAATGGGGGCCATTTTCCACATTGTTGCAATCTGTGTTGTCCCTGAGATCCCTCTCTAACTTGCCAATAGTTCAACTACCCTTCCCGGCATTGTCCATGCTAGCCCCATTCTGCTAAAAAAATGATTCCAAATATCCTTGGCAAAGTCACAATGTAGGAGTAAATAGTCCATTGTTTTTACACACATAGCATCAATCCATCATTATAAGACCACGCCTTCTTAAATTATCAATGGTTAGGATCTTCCCAAGGGCTGCTGTCCAGACAAAGAATGCAGCCTTGGGAAGTGCTTTACTCCTCCATATGCTCTTCCACGGGAAGTTGGGCGAAGGTTGGGCTATAAGTGTCTCATAAAAAGTACCTACCGAGAATTTCCCTTTCCGATAAGGTCTCCAAACGAACTTGTCTTCAGTTAAAACATCAGGGGAGATATTATGGAGTAGGTTAAAAAACTCCATACCAATTTATGTTCCAAACTTGGGCATCATATGTAGTACCCCACAAGTCAGCCACATTCGCGTCTTTTTCCCCTACAATGCTGAAAATAGCGGGGTAAGCCGCCTTAAGAGCTGTATCACCCACCCACATATCATGCCAAAAACTGATTCTCTAACCATTCCCCATACACAACCTGGTGTTACTAGAAAATACCCCCAACCTTTTCTTATATACTTCCATATGCCCCCCTCCCCTCATTAGATCACCAACCCCCCCCCCCCCCCCCCCCTTGCACTCTCATACTTTGCATCAATCACCCCTTTCCATAAGGCTTCCCTCTCGTAATTAAAGTGCCACAACTATTTCCCTAGTAAGGCCTTATTAAAAACCCTCACATTGTGAACCCCCAAACCACCCTCACGCAATAGTGTACACACCTAATCCCACCCAACTAAGTGAAATTTAAAACTCATCCCCTAGACCACTCCACAAAAAGTCACGTTACATTTTTTCAATCTTAGAGGCAATGCTAGCTGGAATGGGGAATAAAGACAAGAAATAAGTGGGAAGGTTAGATAAGGTGCTCTTAATAAGTGTGAGCCTTCCCCCCTTAGATAAATATTACATTTTCCACCTGGCCAACCTATGCTCTAATTTTTCTACCACCACCGCCCAAATTGTCTTAGCTTTAAAAGATGTCCCCAAAGGGAGGCCAAGATACTTCATTAGCAATGAAGAAACCCCACACCCCAAAATGTTGGCCAGCCCCCGAATGTTTCTTACTTCCCCCACCGCCACCATCTCCGTCTTCGCGAGATTTATCTTTAAACTAGAAGCGCTTCAAAACATCGTAGAATGGCCCTCAAAGATTGAATATGCCCTACATTATCATCACAAAACAGCAACATATCATCTGCAAATAAGATATGGGAAATAATAATGGGACCATGAGGATTCCCCATTGAAAATCCTGAAAAGAACCCACCTGCTACAATAGCCGAAACCATCATACTTAGAGACTCCATCACAATCACAAACAGTAGGGGGGATAATGGATCACCTTGTCATAACCCCCGCGAGCTATTAAAGAAACCCACTACCAAGACTGAAAACCGAGTCGTAGATATACTATGTCTCATCCATCCCCTCCATTTTCCCCAAAGCCACAACAACCCAATAGATAGAGCAAAAAATTCCAATTAACATGATCATAAACCTTCTCCATATCCAATTTACATAAAATACCCGAAACCCTCGTCTTAAGCCGGCCGTCCAAACATTCATTGGCTACAAAAACCAAATCCAATATTTGCCTACCTTGTACAAAGGCATTTTGGGACTTCGAAATAATCTTATCCAAGACCGTGCTCATCCGGTTGGCCAAGACTTTTGCGAGTATCTTGTACACACTGCCTACAAGACTAATAGGCTTGAAATCTTGTACCCCTCTTGCACCCACCTTTTTGGGAACAAGTGCAATGAAGGTAGCATTCAGACTCTTCTCAAATTTACCAAAAGTAAATAACTTCTGGAAAACCAGCATAACATCCTCTCTCACCACCTCCCAACAAGCCTGAAAAAATGCCATAGTAAAACCATCCGGCCCTAGAACTTTATCTTTGTTCATTTTCCTGATGACTTGGTGTACCTCTATTTCTTCAAATGGTCTCTCCAACCAAGCCATACTATTTTGATCAATGGCCTCAAAAGCTACCCCATCAACTATAGGCCTCCATGCATACGGTTCTTCCAACAAATGTTCAAAATGTCCAGCTACATGATCTTTAATTTATGCTTGATCTAAAACAGAATTGCCATCGATGTTCATGGACTCAGTTGTATTAAACCTCCTATGAGAATTTACCACACGGTGAAAAAACTTTGTAGATTTATCCCCCTCCCTAAGCCACAAGGCCCTTGACTTTTGCCTCCATGAGATCTCCTCCATTAAGATCAACCTTTTTAACTCTTGAGACTACTTGCCCTTTGCGACCAACCTCGTCTTCCACACCCTCCAAACTTTCTAGTTCTCGAAACAGGGACTTCTTTTGTATTGCTACATTACCAAATACTTGTTCATTCCATGTCTTCAAATCTCTCTTTAAAGCTTTCAACTTTCCCGCCAACACCTTGCTCGGAGTGCCCTGTATTTGATAAAAACTTCACCATTGCCTAACCAACTCCACAAACCCTTTCCTGCCAACACCTTGCTCAAAGTGCCCTGTATTTGATAAAAACTTCACCATTGCCTAACCAACTCCACAAACCCCTCAGATTTTAACCACATGTTCTCAAACTTGAAGGGCCTTCTAACCCCCAGGATTCCCCCACAATCTAACATAATAGGAAAATGGTTCGAGCACAACTGAGAGTCTTTTCTGACATGAATCTGGAAACTGTATCTCCCACGAAGCAGATATGAGAAATTTGTCTAGTCTTGACCAAGCGTGATTGTTAGACCAAGCATAGTCACCTCCCATGAGAGGTATGTCCATGAGTCCTAACTCTGAAATGAAATCTGAGAATTCCCCCATGGCATGGTTTTGCCGTCCCTCTCCCAATCTTTTGCTTGGAAATCTTGTCACATTAAAGTCCCTTCCTATACACCATGAAATCTCCCACCATAAACATAAAACAGCAAGCTCATCCCAAAGTAACCGCCGTTCAAACTCCAGATTAGAACCATATCTGTAACACCCAATCCCAAAAGTATGATTTTTTATTATTATTATTATTATTATTATTATTATTATTATTATTATTATTTATTAGATATGTTTTGAGGTAGTAATTTGGTTTTGAATAGAATTCATCTTTTGATAACTATAAGCCCTTTTGATTCTCTATTTGATTTCCTAATCAGAAAACTATTTTTTTCAAACACTTCAAAACTCTTATCCTCTCAGATTTTCTTTCATCGTGGGAGTAGTTCTCCAAAGTTTAGTTGAATTCAAACTCTCAACTCTAGACTTTATCCAATTTCTTCTCAAGACTCACGGCATCTCCCTCTCCCTCATCTATAAATCCCACATGATCCTTTATATTAAACACAAAAACATCTAGAGAAAATATTATGCATACCAGCCCAACGTAACAACCCCTACAACCGAGAAAAACCACTCTCACAGCCAACCGAAACACTTAACTCGCTGGAAACAGCCACAGAAAGCGCCGGCCAGCCCAATCCTGTCAAACCCACTCCCCTTCCAGTAAGCCCACGCCGGAATCTTCTCTATCCCTCCATTTTTTTTCCGTTTGACAGCTCTCTCTCTCTCTCTCTCTCTCTCTCTCTCTCTCTCTCTCTCTCTCTCTCTCTCTCTCTCTCTCTCTCTCTCTCTCTCTCTCTCTCTCTCTCCACCATTCCGAGGAGCTCTTTGGCGTCGCCGATCACTCCCAGCCACCCCAAAGCCACCGTTGCCTCAGCTTCCTCTCAGTGAGCATCGCACAACCATTTGTTTTCTTTTTTCTTGTTTAGTTGATACGTGATGTGAGCCACTCCCGTAAGCTTTTTCCTTCATTTTAATTGTTTTGTTCCAGACTTCCCAAAAAACCCCTTCAATGCTTCCATAATCACATGTAAGCCCTTTGACCTTTAGCCTATGCCCTCCTAAACCAGATTCTGTTTATTACAATGGCCTTTGGGCTTTAAGCCATTCGACCAAGTGGTGTCCTTTTAAGGGTGTTGGGCCTAGTTTTTTTTAATAAACCTATTAGACTTAGTTTTTTAACTGGACTTGTTTAATTTGGGTGGGCTTATTTTACTATTTATTTTTCAGAAAATATTTATAAATTAGCATACTGTTTAATGTGAGTTGATGGTGTTTTATGAGAAACTGTTTTAGTGTATTTGAGTGCGTTGTTTAATTAAATAAATATAGTAATCATAGACTTGCTTTTATCAGAAAATATTTCAGAGATTTTAAGCATATTAGTATACTTTTAATGTATTCTTTTATATTATTTTTTAGCCTATTATTTTAGTTAATATCCAATTAACCTTTAACTAGATTTTTATAAAATTATTAAGTTATATGTTTACACAGAATATTAAGTATTATGATATGAGTTTTGGAATAATATTATTTATGTAATTTTTTTATATTTGAATGTTTATTAAATTATCTCTATGATAGGATTTTAAGTATTTAGAATGCTACGACACGTTTTCTAGAAAAGTTTATTAACGTCTAGTGCCTCGTATAGGTCACGAGCTACGACATGAGATTGTGAAAGTAGCGCTAAGAGGTAATTAGTATGATCATATAATTGCATGTGCTGTAAATTTTCTAATGGTATATGAAAATATGATGTTTGTTTACACTACGCTACAAGCTAAGTCAAGGATTGATTTCTTTCACGACTTTGATGAATTATAACATTATGTTTGTATGAATGAATTTGTTGTTTGATGGAGTGAATGATTCTAAAATCACATGGAAGCCATGAAATGTTCATGTAGTAATTTAAGTCAAATATGCCATGTAATAAAATAGCCAGTTTATGTATGCCATGTTCATGTGGTGATTAAATCATATATGCTATGTAATATCATGAAGTATTTAGATCAAGTATGTTAGGTAAGGTTCATATAGAACTCAGATCATATATGTCATGGAATGTTTATGTTTAGATCATATTATGCCATGTACAAGAATATGTCATGTTATGTTATGCCACGAACAAGGATATGTCATGTTATGCTATGCCATTTACAAGTATATGCCATGCTAGAAAAGTCCATGATATTAAATAAGTTCTCATGCATCAAGAAAGATAAGATGTTTAAGGGTGACACGGACCTAAGCGTGTCGCACTTCAAGTTATGTTAAGGATGACACGGACCTAAGCATGTTCATCACAAGTTATGTTAAGGATAACACAAACCTAAGTGTGTTCATCACAAGTTATGTTAAGGGTGACATAGTCCTAAGCGTGTTCACCACAAGTTATGTTATGCAGTGCCATGGACTCAAGTGTGGTTCACCTTATGTTAAGTGAAACACGGACTCAAGCATGTTTCACTCCATGTTATGACAAGTTATGGGGTGCCAAGGACTCAAGCGTGGTTCACCATATAATAAGTGAAAGACAAGATAAATAAGTAATTCATGCATTCACGTTTATATGTTCACCATGATTATGTATGTCTCCGCTCATGTTGATGATGAATAGACATGCTATGAGAATCTGTGAATGATATATGTTTGTTTTGAAGAGTCTTTCAAAAATTAGGTCTTAAGTTAAATTATATTTTACGGTATAATGTACTATTTACTGAGTATTCGACTCATTTTTTATGTTTGTTTCTTTGTTTCTTTGTTCTCTTCTACATTTAACTGTCACAGATGATGATTGTAAGGACGTAAAGCTAGAGGATTAAGAGTAGATCTAGTACAAGGACTTAGTTTCTTTTATGATTTTTGGACAAAAAGTCACGCATAGGGTTAGTTTATGTTTTATTTTTACATTTTCAATTTTCTGCTTTAAAAAAACAGTTATGTTAAGTTTAATTAATGTTTTCAATAAATGAGGTATTTCAGGATATGAATTTCTTTTCCGGGCATTATATTATATACGTTAGTGACATCTCTATCCTACGGGAACGGGGTGTTACAATATTCCCTAGCAAAAGCCCACACAAAGTCATCTACAGAACTTTTAAACGAGCATCCCACAAAATATTCTCCCACAAACTCATCAATGTTCTCCACCACCCTTTTATCCCACAACCAATATTCCCCCCGATGCCCCATCCGAAGGTAAGTATGCCCAACCTAAATATTGGCAACCCCAGATACTCCAAATAGTCCTTATAAGTTTCAATTTCGTTTCCTGCAAACATATGATGTCCGTCTTCCATTGCCTAAGCAGCGATCTTATTCAGAGGCGTTTATCAATATCATTCAGCCCCTTTACATTCTAGGTCAGGATTTTAGGCAACATTAATCAACTATTCCAGCCCTTCCTTTGTTACATCCCTGACTCACGCTCCCCTCCTTTCCATCATAATTAAGAGACCAAGTTAGCCTTTTCAACTCCCTATTTCTCTGTCCCTGGTCCTCCATGTTGATGTCCTGCTTCTATGGTTATCAGGAGTGCCTTGAATTGTTATTCATAACCTTTACAGAATATCCCTATCCAATCTTGAAGCTCCTCCACTTTTTTTAGAATCCAATCCAATGGAGTACAAGGAGGAATACTCCTTAAAGGAGTGGGATCATTTCCTGGACACCCCTCTCCTTCTTCTGTAACTCTGGGAGACTCACATAAAATCAGAGCTCCCCCTTTTCCTCCCCCTTCTCCTTCACACAACTTCATCATAAGCACCCATTTGTGACTCCATGCTCCCCTCCTCCTCAAACTCAACCAACAGCACAATCTAACCCATCTCCCTCTCCTCAAACTCTGCCATCAATATTTCAGAGGCCACTTCTTCGTCGCGCTAGGACAAAGCCGCTGCCTCAGCAAGACCAGTAGCCTCCTCGTCGAGTACAACCATCACCACCTCTGGAGGAGCGTCGCCAACAGCCATCATCGCTGTCTGTGGAGGTTGCACCCCCATAGGGCCAAAGCCGATAATGTTGAGGCCTATTTCTCCATTTTCCTTCCCAACAATGGCTGATTTTTGCACCAGCACCACCGGCGACAGGTCTACCTTTGACGTCGGAGCCACTTTGGTCATCACTGTCGTTGACGGCACATGGATCTCTGTCGAGGCCTAGCCAGACCCCGATGGGCCAGCCTCTGTCTGGTTAAGCTGCCTCCAGACATGGACTGGCTTTGCTAAGCCTTGGGCCCATAGCCCAAGGCCTTCACTTTAGGCCCAACCAGCTGCTTACTGAGGCCCGATCCGTGTTGATACCCCCCTAGCCTAGCTGCACGCTGAAGCCTGCTTTCTGAAGCCCAGCCTGCCCCACTTGAGGTTTTCCTTTAGGGCCCAATTCACGGCCCAAGCCCATATGTAGAACTCCTTTCCCCTTAACACAACTTTTAAGGCATTCTATTTCTTCCAATAATGCCCCCACCGTTTCCTCCATATTACCCAACGCCTTAAGCATGGTTTCCTCATTTGCACCCAACAACACTCCGCCATCTCCTTCACCCTTCTGAGCATCCTCCGAAATGGTCTCTAGCACCTCTAGATGTTTCGTGGCTCGAGTTTGAACCCTCTAAGCTTGGGTCACCTCACTGTAAGTCCATGAGCCTTCTACCATCGGACATGAAGGGAATGCCAGAGCTGTGCTGCCAACTCCACCACCCAACAGCACTCTATTTCTCTCACTCAAAGCAGAGTATTTCA
The DNA here is from genome assembly GCF_018687715.1 of Carya illinoinensis. Classification (NCBI taxonomy): domain Eukaryota; kingdom Viridiplantae; phylum Streptophyta; class Magnoliopsida; order Fagales; family Juglandaceae; genus Carya; species Carya illinoinensis. Next base: position 41,240,638 of record NC_056762.1, on the reverse strand, counting down.
GAGCACTCTGTCTCTCGCTCGAAAAAGGGGAAGAAAGAGTGAGCTCCTTCAGAGTATCCTTGAAATTCCGCCATCCCTCCCCCTTCCTCCCTTTTGGCACCATTAACAGACCTATCCTCTTCTCGTTGCCAAGCACCGATATGGAGTAGCAGCTTCCTTTGAGATTACGGCCCCTCTGCACTACTAGCACATGTTGTCCTTTTCTACAGGTTCTAAGGAACTCCGGTGAACCCTGTAAAGCAATGCATTCTTCACCATATAACCCAACCACCCCATAGCTTCATGATCCGCAAAGATGTAGTTCACCACATGGCAGTTGCTCTCCGTGATTCTCCACCACCACCCGTCTTCCATCTTAAATGTAAATACCTTCTGATCAATGTGAACCTCTCTATCATCCCCATTGTGCTCGCACCAACTTTGCAAACCAAACTAAAAACGAAAAGAAAAATGGGAACAAATTCCCGACGATAACAGAACAGAGACTGAGAAAAGTTCCTGACAAGTAGCGTTGTGGAATACGAGGAAATGGGAGAAGTTCCCAACAAGAAGCGTCGTGGAACAGGAAACTCACACCCGGCAATAAATGCCGGTGATGAGATTATGAGTGAACATGGGGACAATAGTTGTACGGACATGGGGTGGAGAAAGAGAAAACCAACCTAGATCAATAATATTTATCTCTTCCTAGGCATCACTAAGGTCAATCCCATCTGACTATAGAATTCACCCCATAATGTGTATGCAATCTTGCAATGAAGTAAGAGATGATCAATAGACTCTCCACTCAGAGGTGGACTTGGGGGGGCAAACCACCACCAACACCTCCAAAAGTTTTTCAAGAAGAAAGAATTAATTAGATTCTTCCGCAAAACGTCTCACATCATCACGAGAGAAAGAAAATCATGAACATTAGTAGATAAATTATGTGCCCCTCTGCCCTCAGACCTCCCCTCCCCAGCCCCAGCCCCAGCCCCACCCAAAAAAACCCCAGCCCATGCGAAACAAGCAAAGAATTACAGTATGACAGAGATGGAGTACCTTTCTTCTTGATATAGTCCTTGTTAATTGTGCAGAAACCCCAAAATCTGCAACCTGTGACAAGGTGACACTCTCAATGCAGACGGCCAGAAGCAAATTTATGTAATTCAACCCATATCATCGATGTTTTCCAGTTAGTCAGCCTTTACACAGAATTATGCCAATTGTAGGCTTCATTGAGCAAAAAATTTATACCTTGACATCGCCATTCTCAGTCAACAATATGTTTGCCGCTGCAAAAATTATAATATTAGGTCATTGCACAAAGATAAAAAAAAATTTTAAAAAAAAAAATTGGGAGAAAGTTTAAGTGGAAAATTATTACGAGGCTGCAGGGGGGGGAAAAACATGTTTCAAACACAATATATCAAATTTATGAAATCTTTAAGAAAACAAATTGGGAAATTTCTCAGTATATCTGTTATGTAGACAGTCAGTGTGGGTGGCAAGAAAACCTTTAATATCTCGATGGATTTTTCCTTCATTGTGCAGATACTCAATTGCATGCAGCAAGTCACGTAATATACAAGCAATTGACATTTCATCTAGTGGAGGACCTGATTGGAGCTGCAGAAGCAAAAATTTCTGTCAGCTGTCAAGAAGAATGTATGCAATATAGCATTTTTTAATATATTTTTTTATAAGTAATTTTTTTTAATATATAATGCATAAATTATTAAAGAAAGAGCAGCATTGAGTATAAAAACAGTATACAAGAGGACAAATATGCAATGTATGAAATTATTTTTAAATATTTTTCCATCTATGTGTATTTAAGAACTTGCTTGCATCCATAAACACGAACACATAGAAGAAGAAAGATAAGAAGCAGCTCAATCAAGCAACTTTGACAAGAGTTTCTCTTCTCATTGAAAAGTGTGAAGAAAGGTTAGGCAAATCATTCATAAAATGACAAACATACCTAAGAATATTACAGTTTACACAAGACAAAGGACAGAAAGATAGGTAACTAAGAAAAAGAGCAATAAATGAACACTAGGTAATCAGTACTCATCAGATGAACATGTAAACAAGTATCAAATTTTCATGCAATGAATATGCAGTTTACGCATGAAAAAAATGCATTTTTTCCTTTGCATCAACCTAACACCAAAAGATCTCACATCTGTGACAAACATTTACAAGACAGAGAGATAAAGATCTTTCAACAACACTCAAATCCTAAAAAGAAAGCAACTTCAAACTTTCATGCGATGAACATGTAGATGAAAGTCAATAAAGTAACCTACTAGATCAGCAACCGAGCCACCAGCCATGTATTCCATTATGATCCAGAGTTTAGTCTGGTGGAGATGGGAACCATAGTACTCGGTAATATAGAGAGATCGACATTGTGACAAAACGGAAATTTCCTGTCATTAAAAAAGATAGATGAGGTACGTAATTGTTTATTTACAGCAGATATGAGCCAATGAGCTGTAGCTCAAATGGCATTTCCTCCTGTCATAAGAATGGAGTGAATCGTGAACTTGGGGCAGAAGAAAATTGTGAAGTAATACCTTCTGAATGTCTTCAATTTCATCCTCTCTGCAGAAGAAAATTGAGAAGGTAGTTTTAACCATTGCTCATTAAACAAGTCAAATAAGAATTAAATGTGAAGCATGCTGTGAGCTAAAAAGTGCACACTTGCAACCAAAAATCAGCAGCAAATAATGAAGCAGAGAAAAAAAATAGATGTCATAAAAAATCAGACAAGGCCCTTGACATGAGTAATAAGACTAAAAAATACCATCCAATCAGCTAAATAGGTCAATAAAAATCTTTCAAAAACATCTCCAGATATTCTTACACAAGAAAGGAAATGTGGAAGCCCAATAGTGCTTCTTTCCTTTTTGATAACGTTACAGCAGATTCAGGTGAGGTAAGTAGAGGCTTAGAGCAACCTCCAAATTGATATAAACAAGCCATTTTTTTAAAGGTAAAAATGACTTTACTACTGAGAATGAAATAGGTGTTCCCCAAATACACAGGAAGTATACAAAAGAAAACACCTAAATACATTCTAGGAACCTGAAAAAGAAACAAGTGCTTAAAACACCATCATTGCTGTTTTGGGCAAGTGCTTAAAACACTCAAGAGTCTATGTAATGAAATTGTGTTTTTTTAATTCGCAAAACGATATGGGAATCAGATGATCCTGGACTTTTTTCCTGAACTTTGTACTGTTCGAAAAGTTCATATCAGAACAAGAAACAGCCCCCAAAAGAGAAAAAAAATAAAAATAAAAATAAGGAAAAAAAAAAACCCCTTAACTCTGGATGATGAAAGTAGAATCTAAAACCATAAGAACAAATGTGTGGGAAGCTATCTACTTACGACTCTTCCAAGTCAATTACTTTAATCGCTACTTCTTTGTTAAGCTCCTTATCAAACCTGCAAATTAGGAAGGTATCAAGGTCATCAGCAAAATGCAGCAAATGTTCATTAGATTATGATGAACTGTATGACTATCTTATATAAGCATTAAATTTTACTAGGTAGATATCAACCTGTACATGAGGCAATCATGATCAGTCACCAATTATGATTTTAATATACCATCATATATTTATCAAATTCAAGGGAATGTGCTAGCACTGATAGGGCCACATAGCCAAAAGTGTGTGCACCACTCAAATGAAAGTAGCATGCCTAGTGCTTTCAAGTAAAAAAAAATGTGAATTTTCCAATTTGATAACAGTGTGATTGCATATTAGAAACATGATCACAACCAGGAAGTCAGCACACAGGGAGCTGACCCTACACATGATCTGTTGGCAGTGCATGAATCATAAAGTTAAAAGGTCCATGGTTCAAGGACCAGTGGTTGGGTGGAGGAGTCGGCACACACTGGGATCACAACTAGTAAACTATTTGTAATAAAGATAACATTCTTCTCCTGTAGCATCTCCAATGATTAAGTGCCACCTTAAACAGCCAGAAGAAAGCGAGGGAATACTGATCATCAATGTGGGCATCACTCAGACAGCTTATTAATCATACAACTTTTGCCTAAAACCCAAAACAGTCCCTGCTGAAGAACTAATATGAAAAGTGCATGCCTGCACGTGTCTACAACCCAAAACTATACAGCCACACATCCTTATTACATCTTCTCTCATAAGATTCAGGAATTCCTCTCATATGTGAAGATAAATATTTCCCACTTCTTTCAATCCTTAATAAGAAAACCACATAGATGCTGATATGGGATCCATATTTCAGCCATCAAAGAACATTCTTCCTTATTTTTTTTTTATACAATTACATCTAGAGTTTTTCATCCTTCATCTTAAAATTCACTTTTCATTTTTTCAAGGTCTGATGTTAACCTTATTGAAATCTATTAGGACCTATTCCGTAATTGGCTTGTTTGTGGGCACGCTGTGCAATGTGATTAATACACAACACAACTGCATGGACAAGCTTTACCCCAACTGAACTAACAGATTGAAATGGATATTGTGAGTCAATAACCCAACCAAAGTGCAATGCCAGAGTCTGTACATACACTTATGTAGATTAAGAAATTTGAATTATGAGTTCCTGAATGTATACGATAATTGAAACACGGTAATGTAATTTTTTGAGTTAATTCACTAGGTTGGACCAAAATTTGAGACAAATTAGGTTCTGTTCAGGCTCCTTGTATTTTAATTGCGAACATTCACAGTAAGAAACAAGTTCCTTTTCAAAGTATATGGCGGCAGAATTTAATTGATTCTCTTGCATACAATCCGCGTATTTAGGCAATGCACCTCTGCATCTTTTCAATAAATTGCTTGTATTCATGAATTAATTATATAATTATCACCAAATATAAATAATTTTATATTATGCAGAATTATCATGATTCCACTTAAAGTAAGTTAAAAAATACAAATGAATCTTTTTTACCAATAAAAGTATAGTGTTACAAAAGAATTTTTTTTTTTTTTTTTTTTTATCAAACTCATGTCCTAACCCTCCATCCTGTTCTCGATTGGGAAGGAGCAGCAAAAGATTACTATTCTGCAAAAGCAAAAACCATGAGGATCTCACAACCTTAAATGGATTGCAAAGCCACCCACAAAACACAAAGTTCACTAGCAAGTTATCCAGGAAAGCAAATGTATATAACAGTATAGCGTAATTAAGAAGAAAGATGACACCAATCGAACTTACCCTTTATAAACATCGCCGAATGATCCTCTCCCAATCAGCTCCAATGAAGAAAATCTTGTTCCTGCAGCCTCCACTAGCCCTGCGGCATCGGTCATCTTCACAAGGAAATCCTTAGTATCCTCACTCGCTACACAAATCCAAAACACCAAACCAAACAATGCTTAGACACAAACTCGAGCCCAATGCCTCCAAGTTCCCACATTCTTCAAAACCCACTACAAATTCACCATCCCAAATTCACAAAACCCCAAGTGGGTAAATAAACCCGAATATTGTATTCAAATGCAAAATCTGAAAACACCATGTGCAAGCACCAAATCAATCATCCCCCGAGATCAAACACAAATCACGCGCTAAAATCCCATATCTAAAAAAAAAAAAAATAACTAGAAAAAATAACACAATGCAAAGAAGCTCTTAGACTCAAAGCAAAGCACTTGGGTCAGATATGATTTTCCAATTCTCGTTACGAAACGTGGGATAATGACACGCTGACTGCCCACCAGAATAGAATTTTAGGGGACAAAACAGACGGAGAGAAATTCCATCGAATGAAAGCGAAACGATAACACACGCGTGCCCTCAGGCTTTCGGATTCTTAAAATCTCGACGTAATTGGGTTTAAACTTCAAAGCTAACCTGGGTGTCGTTGAAGGGAGTGAGAGCAAAAGAGACTTTGGGAGCTCCAAGGGGATCGAGAGGAACTGTACCTTTGCTTAACGGAGCATTGCTTTCGTTCTCTACGTAATAATTGGAAACAAAAATAGATTTAAAAAAAAAAAAAATCAAACGTTTTAATTTAGGGCTGGGCAGGGCCGGTTTTAGAAAAAGCCTGCAGTGCAAAAATAACTTTCATATATTTATTTGAGAAAATCTATTTTCAATCTTTCTTTTTTTATTTTTACACCAAACACATTATTGATGCGAATATTTATTATATTAGCTAGCATAAAAATTATTGTCATAAAAAAATAATTATTTTCATTAGATTTTAGGGTTTTATTTTTAGGCTTTTAAAAATTTTAGAATGTGAAAAATAATTAAGTGTGGTGTATTTTTTTAATTAATAAAATCTAAATGGTGACTTGAGATTGGAAAGTTTCACACCACACCTTGAAAGTAGTTGCTCTCTTTGATTTATAAGCACATCAAAATGCAATGCCAAGCAAGTGTTAAGATTACATTTATGGTATATATGAAACAACAATAATGATTTTATCATACTTGTATGGGAAAAGAAACTATACAAACCAATGTTTTGAATACCGTATCGGATGTCGTACCCGTCAAGACACTGGAACGAAATATTTCGATACCGATACCGTTTCATGTACCGTTTCGGGATAGTCGATATATAAATAAATTATATATATAAATATATATATATAAATTATATTTCAAAATAATAATCTATATATGAATAAATTATATATGAATACATATGTATATATAAATTGTAAATAGTCTTATATGAATTGGGGGTCAAAAAATGAGATTATCACTTAAAAAAATGAAAAAAAAATGAAGGCCGAAATACTGAAATACCGACTGGTACAGGCCGGTACACTGGCCAGTACAGGCCGGTATTTCAGTCGGTACAAAACAGGTACCTTACCTGTACCGGCCTGGTGACTACGGTACCAAAAACACTGGTACAAACTAATCAAGTTTTGCACTTCCGTTCAAATAAAAGAGGGAGATTTTATCACCCAATTCCAATCATAGTTTTAAATTTCGTTATATTTTAGTCAAAATTTTTCATTCTGGTGTAATATCCAACACACTATATCACCTCGTTCTGTTTCACTCCATACCTCAGTTCGTTTTGATCCGTTTCAGCCATTCTAGTCTGATTGGAATGGCCAGAATTTGCATTTCGGTCTCCATTATGTTTTGAACTTTTTTTTTAATTTTTTATTCTTGGATGCTATTTTTGTAAATTTTAAATCCATATGATATTTAAATAATTCTAAAATATAAAATGCATTTATATAATTTTAATTCTTTTATAACTTTAAATATATTTCATTATTCTCTCTTTTTTAATAATTTATCTATTCTTTTTTTTCTTTATTTTTGTGTCTTAAGTTACTATCAACTCAAGTTTGTGATTATTTTCAACGTATATTCATTTTATAAATCTTCAATTTTATATATATATAAACACACATACATGATATGTACTTACACATATATATATATGTATTTATTCTATTAATTATTAGTTTATATACTTATAAATATTTGTATATAAGATATAATTAATCCTGAGATAGTACATCGAAATATACCGATACCAAAATATTCTCTCCTAGTACTTAAACCCAAATAATCATCGAAACATAATTTAAAACATTGGTTCCAATTACTCTAAAAATACAAAGCATGCTGCCTTTGAACACCAAACTTTCCCAAGTCCCAACAATCAAGCCTCAAGGCTACGTTCGAATAATACGAGCATGCTGCATCGCATAAACAGCCTTTACTAGCAATCACTAATCTGCTTCTTTTCATCAGTATATAACAACATATCTCAAACACCCTCTTCCCCTCCACCCACCACACAAAAAAAGTGGAAGACAAAAAAAAAAAAAATAGAAAAAGAAAATCAAGATCCAAAAAAATGAAAACAAGAATATGAAGCAAACATGTATTATATTGAATGCCTATGAAATTTTCACAAAATTTACTAAGAAATCGAAAACATTTCCTTAAAGCAACTTTCCCTTCAACAAATGGAGGCGTATGGATAAGGGTGAATTCGGTCCGGTCTGGAGAGATTTTGTAGACCGGATCGGTGTTGAGGGAGTTCGGTCCGGTCCAGTCCGATCCACTATTGACTTTCTTTTTTTCTTTTTTTTTTTAATGATATTTTGTTTAATACTTATCTAATTATATTGTGATATATTTAATATATATATACATATAGTATTCTATTATATATATTAGTAATACGCTAATACTATTAGTCTATTAGTAATAATACTATAACTAATAACTATATGTAATAATAGTAATAGTGATAACTATATATGTAACTATATGTAATACTAATAACTAATATTATTAGTCTATTAGTACTAATAACTATACTAGTACTAATACTGTAACTAATAACTATATGTAATAATAGTAATACTATATGTAATATTATATTAAATAATAGTAATACTCTTATTACTAATACTTTATGTAGTTATAATGATTTAATACTAACATATTACATATTAAGTTAACTATATTAATACTATTATAAATTTACAAATATATGATATATTATAATTTATACCATAACTTTTATAATATGTTAATACATTAATATATATACTAGTACTATATATATATATATATATTTTTATCGGTTATACTAGTACTATATATTATAGTTAATAGTTATACATTAAAGAATATAGTAATACATTGATACTAAATATATATAGTTATAGACTTATAATGATTTAGTTATTATGAATTTATGATTAGTATAACTATTTAATTGTATTAGTATTAGACTATTAGTAATTCAATTTGGCTATATTATATTAGTAATATTAGTTATGTTGAATCAATTAGTTAGTATAACTATATTCTACATTATTAGTATTAATATAAATATTAGTATTAGTTATAACTATATAGGCTATATTAGAATTGAGAGTCTTAGACTATATAATAGACTAATAATATTAGTACAACTATATAAGTATATCGTATAGCTATATATTAGTTTTAATTATAGTGATTAGTATAACTATATAATAGTAGACTATTAGTATAACTATATATTAATATTAGTTATACTGTTAGGGTGATTTAGTATATTATAATTTATATATTATATTTATACTATAACTCTTATAATATATTAATGTATACTAGTACTACATATTATAGTTCTATATTAAAGAATATAATAATACATTCATACTAAATATATATAGTTATATTTTTAGTGATTTAATTATTAACTTATTATGATTAGTATAACTATATAAATTATATAATAGTATATTAGTATTAATAGGAGACTATTAGTATAGGTCACTATAACTATTGTTGAAGTATTAGTTATAGTGATTTAGTATAACTATATATTAATATAACTATAGTCTATATTAGACCATTAATATTTTTTATACTATATATAATTATATAATTAATTATATATAACTATTATATAAATAATATATATAAATCATTTTTTTTTTAATTTCTATTTGGTCTGGTCCGATCCAGTCTCGAGTGAAAAATCTCTGGATCGGGACCGGACTGAAACCATTCGGTCCCTTGAAAAATGGACTGGACCCAATTCGGTCTGGTCCGGTCGGTTTATCCAGTCCGAGCCATCCGATTTTTAGCCCTACGTATGGAGGTGCAAAGATCTCAATTCCAGTAGGTGGCAATGGAGAAGGGAAGGGGAACTGACGGAGATTCACGTTGCTTAGGCTTAGGGTTAAGCTAAATGAAATGAAGGGGAAGGGGATCCTCATTCCTCTGTTGCATGGTGTGTTTTACAGTTCAATCCCTCTCCCGCCCAAAATGCAGCTGAAAGCTAAAACATGACTTAAACATGAAATGATACATTTCGTTAATCTGAAGTGGCCAATCACATCAACTCATACGCAACCTGTACAAATGATGACGACCTTTAACATTTTTCATATAAAAAACCCATTTAACCTCTAAAAATTTTATGTATAATTATTTTTGTATATTATTTGAACATTTTATTAATGTGATTAACTGAATCATTTTTTTAATATAAAATAACTGTTTTGACTAATCACATTAATAAAATATATATAAAAAATATATAAAAGTGATTATACGTGGTAGAACTTTTTAACTCCTTTCTCTCAACCTAACTCCCTTCCACGGATACCTAGCCCAAGGCCGATAAGACGAGCATAAAAATTAGAATTTGAGTTATCACATTTTATAAATCAAAACTTAAGTTTTTAATTTTTGAAAATTTAAAATATAACTTTCAAAATATTAACAATTAAGTATGTACCTACGCCGATCACTCGTTAAAAGATTAGCTGGAAATTGTCGCATAGCATCAATATGTCACATGTACAGTCTGGCGTGGCATATCGTTCGATACCACGTATCAATCAATGAAACACTGACAAGTGACCTGAGTATCCCACGTTACGATCATCCATAAGTTTTCTTACGAGATACTGACGTATGTGCCTACTTATGAGTCCTTAAAGTTCAAATATTAACTTTACAAAAATTAAAAATTAACAGCACTTTCAATAGATTTTTTTTTCTCATTTTTTAAAATATATTATGAAAATTTACTTTTTTTTTTTATCTTATATAGTAATTTTTACAATAGAACGTAATCAACTTATCTATTTTTTCTTTATATTATTTAAATATTATATTTTTTAATATTTGGTATTAATTTCAAATATTTTCTATAACTATTGATAATATCATCTTATCTTTTGATATTTACAATATCTACTTGTATAATTATGTCATATTTTAAATTAATTCAAATTTGCAAACCAAACTAAAATTTAAATTGATTCAAAATATTAAAAAAGATATTATATTATGAAAATATTCTCAAAATATATTACGAGAATATTTATTTATGATAATTTTGAAATTAAATTCTTAAGATAATTGTGAAAAAATATTCATTTTAAAGAACTTGTTGGAGGTTGATGGTTTTCCAACTACAATAGACTCCTCCTCGAATGATGCACATATAGCAGCAACACACGCACATAGAAACTTCACCCAGCACCTACCAGTTTGATCGTAATGAAGAAAACTATCCACTTGCAAATTGGGCCAAATAAAATAAAATAAAGACCAAAAGTGAAAAAAAAAACCAAGCCAACTGCATCACGGTTGGTAGTAAAAAAAAAAAAAAGTCATATGAGATTCTCGCATACACATAGAGAGATAAAATAATTAAAAATGGTATATAGTCATGATGAGTTACCGCTACATTTGAGGTAACAGTACTGTAGCAAATTGTAAATTGTAGATAAAATACAAAAGCAATTACAAGCACGTTTTGAGCTGATTTCTTTAAATTTTACATAACCTATTGAGCGTGCTGATATAAAAAGTTGATTTATAAAAACGTGAAAATATAGCTACAAGTTATACAATTAACTCTATATTTTAAGCAAGTGGATTTCAACACCATCCCGCATGAATCACATACTTGTACAGGTAATTTGAGGTTGATTTTTTAAATACGTACATAGAGAAATAGTTATATATATATATATATATTAGCAACAAATAAATTATGTAAAAATAAATTTATAAAATAAAGTGATTTGATATGGTACATTAAATTATAATTTCATTTTTATCATAAAATAGATATAATAAATCACATAAATTCATGTTAATTCTTGTATACAATATATAATGTTCGTTTGTGCTTTGTTTTTGCTTTGTACAGTATTCGTTTTTGCTTTATTTTTGTTTTGATTGTTTCAAGCCAATAAGAGAGGAGCGCCGATCAGGTCTTCCAGCCACCGAACGTCAACACGCACTCCAACAGGATGTTAGCTAGCTGTCAATCTTCAAGACCACTGAACGTGACGCCATACGAAGTGGAGCATAGCCCGCATGCGCGAGACTCAGACTCCGTCGGCAAGTGGTTGTCACTCGCCATTGAGGAGACATCCGCCGATGTATAGCTCGGCTTTTTAGGGACCTTGGACTAGGGCTGTTCAACCGGGCCGGATAAAATCCAATCCGGCCCGGCCCGGAGTCCGGTTATACCTGATTCCGGTTCCGGTTTTCGGCCCGGATTTGATCCGGGCCGAAACCCGCATTTTTAAAACCGGCCCAATCCAGGCCGGTTATGGGTATTACATCCGGGTACCGGATTTAAACCCCGGTACCCAGTTTTTATATAAAAACAAATCGTCTCTCATTTCTCTCTCTCTCTCTCTCTCTCTCTCTCTCTCTCTCTCTCTCTCTCTCTCTCTCTCTCTCTCTCTCTCTCTCTCTCTCTCTCTCGTCCGAGCCCAACGTAACCCTAGCCTTCGCCGCCGTTTATCTCTCTCGCCGCCGCCGCCACCGGACTTTAGATCGGTAGTCTCTCCTCTCTCCCTCTCTCTCTCTCTTTCTCTAGATCGATCGATCGACCGACCCAAAAAATTATGTAGATCTGCTTTTTTTTGTTAAACATGGGGTGTTTTTTTTTTTTCTTGTTTTTTAGATCTGCTATTACGTTAGATCTGCATGTATCCTTTCTTTTTTCATGGGTTTTATAGGGTCAAATCTGTGCTAGCCATTTCTGTTTAAGTTCGATCTGCAGTAGTTTTTTTAGGGTTTTTTTCCTTTGAGTACTTTGTTGATTTGGGTCGGTTTTGTTTTGATCATTGGAGTCTGCTATGCCTTTTATTTCTGTTTTTGTTTATCTGTTTGGTTGCTGGGAAAAAGAGGGGAAAGAAAATTTGGATAAGGGTTTCTCACGAGCTATTCATGTTGTGTGATGTGCAGATTTTTTGTTTTGGTTTAACTTATCAAAAAAAAAAAAAGATTTTTTGTTTTGGTTTGCATGTTGTCTTGATCTTGGGTTTTTTTTTTCTTCCCTTTAAATGATCCCATTTTTTTGTTTGGTTTTAGATGATCGAACATCTGATATTTTTTTTGTTTGGTTTTTGCAAAATGTTTGGGGGCTGTTTGGTTTTAAGGTTTGTATTTCTCAAGTTTCTGAATCTGTAGTTGCTTATATAATTTTATATTTCCATTTTGTAATGATTTTTGCTTATTCATCCGATCCGTAGTTGCTTATATAAAGTTTGAATGCTTTTTTTTTTTGGGGATTGAAACATATCATCTCTTTGAATTGCTAGTTCAAAGAGAAAGTTGGTATTGATTGAATTCTATGTTCATTAGCATACACCATGTATTTGCTCTTTGTAGAGGACCACTTTTCGTATATGCATGTCTATAAGGCTCTGTATCTTAGTTGTAGACTCATTTGAGGTGACGATCCCTTTGTATGAATTTGATCTTTGTTGGTTGGAACGATTGAAGTCATGATTTGATGCAAAAGTGGGAGTGGTTTATTAAACAAAAGTTGTGAGTTTTCATGCTTTCTTGGATACAAGCAAAATATTCTATATGAATTAATGTCTAATCTAATATTTTGTACTAAAGTACTACAGTTTCAAAGTTGGTCCGTTTCATCGTTTTATATTTTCTGCATGTTCAAGTCTATTTAAAAGAGTTTTGCCCGGTGTTGGTCCCACATAAGTTGGAGTCCTGGGAAGGGATGACTGATATACAATCCTACCCTGCAGTATTTTATGCACAAGTGGCCTCTTTCAAGTTTGAACCACGCACAGACACTTGGCACAATCCTTCCATAATTTTCTAAGTCAAAGAAAGGGTTCTCTTTATCCACTTCTTATTGAAAGTTTAACGATTTGTTCAATAGAATGGTATATATGTATGTACGTTGGGTGCAGGCTTTGGTACTACCATATTCTCCAATATCATGTATGTGCCTCACCCCTATCATTTATGGTAAGATATTAATTTCTACCTTTTTTCTTTGTTTCCTTGTTATTTCTTTAATGAAGGTATTGTCATGTAGTCCCAGATTTAACTAATGCCACAAAGTGGCAGCTTTCACCTTTATTTTTTGGTTAATTAATGTAGCTTTAAGTCATAAGATTATGTTTGATATCTTTACTTAAAATATCAACAGGCCAATTAATAACTTTTAATAATTCATATGATATTTGATTTTGTTTCAACATGTACATACATGCAGATAATCACAAACCTTTCTGTTGAATACATTTTGCAGATAACCAACAATGGCTGTTCTGAGACAGGAAATTCATCAGAAACTAAATTCAATTGTGAAGGAATGCATTGATTGCATGAAGCAAACATATTATGTATTGGTGGCTCTATGTAATCCACTTTTGATATGTAATTTCATATTTTGTAATTTGTGTTTTGTAATGTATAAATACCAAATAATGAAATATGTAGTGATTGTATTATGTTTTTTTAAATGCATTTAGTTAAAAAGTCAATTAGTTTTATATATGAAAGAATATGCTTTACAACATTTTTTCTTGAAAGAAACTAAATAATATATAGGCTCTTAGATTTAAAAGAAAAATGCTTCTTGAAAGAAACTATAATAATATGGGATTTTTTAATTTTTTTTTTTTTTAAAAAAAAAACATACGGGTATAGTCCGGAACCCGGATTCCGGGTTTCAAAAAATCTGGATTCACCCGGGTTCCGGCCCAAGTTGCAACCCGTCTATACTGGGCCGGAAACCGGCCCAGATTTGAAATCCGGGTTCCGGGCCGAGTATACCCGGATACCCGGTCCGAAACCCGGATGAACAGCCCTACCTTGGACTCCGAATCTTCTAATATAGACCGTTGGCTTTCCTCCCAGAGTAGGTGTTGTTGTGGTGTTTGTCCATCTGGTTTCAAATATTTTTTTTGGCTTTTTGTTCTTTTTAGTTCATGTTTTGACACGAGTTTGGTAATGAGCTGCTCGATCGGTCGCAATCTGGGGCAAGGTTGAGAGTGGCAGAAGATGTTATGGCCGGTGGCTGGCCTTCGCTGTGGAGGTTGCTGTGTTTCGTACGCGTGCTGGGTGCTCATGTCTTCTGGGCTCAAGATGTTGATGCCTGTGGTGGGTGAGCCATCGGGACTCATGCTTGTGCTCATGGTTCGGTTGTTTTGTTTTGTGTTTTGTATTGTAGTTTTTCCTGTTTAATTAGTTATAGTGTAAAAATATGTTATTAGACTTAGTGTTTATAGCAGTAGTATCTCGTACTCTGCCTCTCTGGAGGTTGGACGAGGCTATCCCATTCTATATATACAGAGCACTTTTTCTCTTTTTAGAAAGATTTAAAAATTAAGACAATGTCTATCATTATATCATGTGTAGAAAAGTTTCAAAAGAGATACGTTAGTTAGTTAGTTTATAGTTTGATTCTTGAATGAATGCAATAAAGAACGTTTTCATTATTATTATTTTTAAAAAAAAGTCAATATGTATTTGCTGTAGGTGGGGTATCCCTCACTCTCTTTGTTTCTCTTTCTCAAAAAATTCAAAAACTAAAAAAAGTCAATATGTATATGCTGTAGGTGGGGGTATCCCTCTTTGTTTTTCTTTCTAAAAAAAAATTGTCAAACACAAATTTCCATATCTCAGTCATAAAAGAAACGTACAAGATTGCCGACTGCCGACACAATGTCAATTACAACCGCCAACAATATGATCATGAGGCCACGCTGCTATACATGCATTGACAAGCATGTATTAATTTTGGAAGTTACATTTGCTTTTGCCCTGCGTCCTTGTTTCATGAGCTCTCTATTCAAACATATATATGCATGCATATGTCGTGTATTTAAATTTCAACATCCCGAAGTACTAGGCATGCAGCAGCAGTACTACTGCTGGCCTAGCTAAGCTAGCGCTTCACATGATAATTAATTTTCATGGAAAAGGAGAATTGCATGATATATAAGCAATATTGCCCAGAGTTAAATGTTTCGGCCTCCAAGGTAATTGAGAAAAGTCTTCAACACTATTAATTAATGTTTCTATGAAGTCAAAAAGGGTAAGTGGGGCCTCGTCACCATGATGAGATCAAGATCTAGCTAGCAAAAACCAAATCGTCCGTCTTGGACTTTTCTCAGGTACTTTGAATCGAGGAAGCAACAAATGATGGGTTAATCCTCGCTAGCTAGCTATGCATGCATGCATGCATATAATTTCTCCTTCAATTTCTCCATTTTCACGTCATGAACAAGGTTTAAAGCATGCATGCTAACGCCGCTAGTTAGTACTGCATGCATGCTAACGCCGCTAGTTAGTACTGCATGCATGTACGTGTATATATGTTGAAACGTGTATATATGTTGAAATTAATCACATTAGATCACATGCATATGTAGTACTCCTGTCATGAAGTTTAACAAGTTACATTTGCTCTCACTGTGTACGTTATGTTAAAAGAATAAAATACAAATAATTATATCTACATCTTATTATTACCTTTAACTTTTAAGATAATTGATAATTTTACCTAGTATTAAAGCAAAAGCGTTGAATTCGAATTATGACTTTATATTTTATTCTATTTAATTAAATATTTAATATGATGGATCCATTCATTAAGAGAAAGTCTTACACATGTTAGGGGAAAATATTAAAAATATAATATAAATAATTAAATTCACATATTTTCTTCAATCTAAAATTTTAAGACAAATTGTGATTTCATATATTAGAGCAGAGGTTCTTAATTTGAACCATAGCTAACTATACACTCTATCTTATTAAATTAAATATATTATGTGATGGTCCACTCATTAAGAAATAGTATGGCTCGCATATGAGAGGGAAGTGTTGAAAATATAATATAAATAATTAAATTTACATATTTCTATCAATTTAAGCATTTAGAAAAATGAGTAATTTCACAATATAGTTGTTTTATAAAAATAATTTACACACACACACACACACACATATATATATATATATATATATATAACAAATTCATCATCAGTGTGTATGAATTCACTCGTGTACTAGACCCGTTTCAAGGTACTTAAGCAACCATGAAAGATAGAGGCCAGGCTTGATCATGATTGTACTGCAGCACGCTGGACAGAAATTGTGAGATGGCCGGCCCAGTGCATTTCAGATTAGAAAATATTGAAATACCAGTAAACTAGTATGGTTGGTTTGGTTATACAAATTAAACCACTTCAACTTGTCTTATTTGATATAATTATTATAATTTTTTTAAATTCTTATATAAAATATATTAAATAATTTATTTATTTTTTAAATCTCAAAATAAAAATAATATTAAAAAATTATATTCTAACAATATTTTATTTAATTTTCAAATTTTATCTTATTTCATTTTATTTTATCTGTATAACTAAACAAAGCCAAACATCTGCTTGGATGCGAATGAAGGTTGCAGGCTTGTTTTGCCTCTTTAGAGCATTGGCAATGGCCTAGCCATTGCCAAGTTCATAATTTAGCTAGAATGTCAAGTTTAAAGTCTAAAATAGATTTTTAGATATATTGTTCTACATTGAACTAGCTATCTTAAAGTTCAATTAATAATAAAATATTATATATTTTAATAATAATAATTTTTTTTTTTTTACAAATACACTTCATATATTAGTTAATAACTTTATTAACTAATATATGCACTTAACTATTTAACTTCAAATTAAACATGCATAAATTAAACAGCATGGTTCAGTCCATCAAGTGATTCATGTTGTAAGTAGGGTGGATGGTCGATTTCTTGGCATTCCTAGCTTCATACTCACTCCATATCCTCCCTCAAACCAATTCTCATCCAATGATGAATGAGAACTAATTCTTCCATTGGAGCCATATTTTGGAGTATTAATTAACATTGCTTGAAAGCAAAGTTACACACCAAAGAAAAAGTCCCTTCTATTTTTTAAGGAGCACAATATGTTATATATAGTTGAACTTCTCAAGCCAACCTTAAATTCAATTAATTTACTAATTAGAAATTTAAGATATTCTTTTTGTGGGAAATATAGTAATCAGAAGCCATGCATGCATCCATAAATGGCATGTTTCTATTAAAACCAGTAGACTGCTACATCAGCAGTGATTATCAAAGGAGAAGTTCGATACACTCGTTCTTTATGTGGTGTTGTTGTGGTGATGTAGGATTTCAATCACAGTTATAGCAATCCCCAACTACAGATGTGACATTGCTAAACACATTGAAGAAAAATTAAACAGACAAACAACACTCCAAACCCAACAATGTCAAGCACACAACCCCAAACAGGATGATCAAGCAACGTCAAACAAACCTTCACAAACCAAACACTTCCAGATTTTAAAAGAGAACAAATTTCTCATCCAAATGCAGGAAAAATAAAAACAATAATGCCAACCAACCGTTTACCATTTCATCTACAAAAAAATGGTAAACGGTTTACAAGACAAACACAACCGTTTACAACAATATCTATATCTATATGTGTGTGTTTATGGGATAAATTGGATAAACAAGACAAACAACACTCCATTTACAACAATAATCCACAACCATTTACCATTTACAACAATAAACAAGACAAACAACACTCCAAGCACTTCCAGATTTTAGATATAACCAAATTTCTCGCCCAAATGCAGGAAAAAATAAAAACAATAACCACAACCGTTTACCATTTCATCTACAAAAAAAAAAAAAAAAAACCAAAAACATTTACCCAAACATATGGTACCTGTATTGGCAGATGAGTGGAGGAAGAACCTTCAGCGTGAATCGAGTATCTTCAAGCCGATGAGGCTGATTCGACCTGGCTAGGCAAAACAGGGCACAAAATAGATGAAAAACATGAACACTTCATTGGCAATCGGAGAAGAGGGAGAGAAGAGGGCTGAGTTTGGTTCGGAATACTTCAACAAAGAAGAGGGAGAGAAGAGCGAGGAAGAGAGAGGAAGAGAGACTTACTTTGGACCGCTCGGAGACGACGGCGTCTGCTGGAGGAGGCGACCGCTGGACTTGATTCAACGCGACGGCTGAAGAAGAAGCGCGAATCCGAGCATTCGGGAGAAAGAAAGATGAGTGATTTTGTTGAGGGGAAACGAGAAACCGAGGGAAAGGGGAGAAAGCAGGTGAAAAAAAAATTATAAACTAATGCATGGACTAAGTACAGTAGCTCGCCAAGGTTGGAGAGCAGCTTACAATTACTGTAGCTTTTATGTCAAACTTTTAAAGTTTGACTAGGCCATTACAGATGAAAAATAGTTGAAATCCTGGCTATTTTAAACTTGGACAATGCTTTAGCGAGACTGATGGGGATGCTCTTAAACATGCAAAATTATAGTGAAAGAAGCATACCTATATAATATGCATGGACACTGTTACTGGAATCGAGAGTTCTAACCGATGCTTCTAACAATTATGCTATAGGTACCCGCCATGGGGTACCTTTTGTGGAATCAACCAATATTATTATTAAAAAAAAAAAAGGCAAATTCCTGTGATTTGCTATTTGTACTAACTAAAAACACGGTTTTGGCTACGTGCTGATGTCACTGCACATCATTATTAAAATAAAACAACGAAATCTTCCAGGCTCCCAGTAGCAAAACCCCAGCCGCGAACTTTCTCTCTTCCATCTGAAATTTCTCTCCTGTTTGAAAAATTGCTCTCTTTGTATGATGTTGGTTGCTCTATAATATTACAGTTATTGTGATTTTGTAAATCACTACAAGAAAAATGGCCTTTTGCCGCTATAAATTGGCCGCAAAAGGCCATTTTTCTTGTAGTGAATTGAAACAGAGAGCTAGGGCCTTGAATAAATGCGGAAATTCCTTCTCACTAGTAGTTTCCCATCACAATAACGTTGGTTGCAAATATGTTCTAGTTCTGTTTGTTTCACTTGGTCTCTGTTTTATTTTTCTCTTTTTGGTGAAATTCTTTAATCAAGTTGTTCTAGCTCCTGATTAATTGCTCTCTTTTTTTTTAATTAATTTGTTGAGATGTAGGAGGTTGATGAAGGTGTGATCAAGCCTCTGCTTTTTATTCCAGTCATTTCTCACTTTGCCCCGCCAAGAGGGAAAAAAAAAAAAAAAGCAAAGCTTTTCGAGATGGGAGATTAGGTTCCATGGAGAGAAAACTGTAGGTTTTTGAGACGGAAGGTGCAAGAGAGTTTTATTTCTAATCCGATGCCCCTCAATTCTACTTTGTAGACAAAGAAACAAAATTAACAGAATCCAAAACTCAGATACTAACATCTTAAGTACAAAAAAGGAAATTGCATGCCTACGCTTAGTACCTTGTCCCAGTATGCTTCAAGGATGAAGGGTTTGCTTTGTTAGTTTCCTTTCGAAAGAGCTTTGGTGACTTGGTGTGTGGCAGTCAGCGTCTGAGAGAAGGCGAGGAAATGAAATCGTATAATGGAAAAATGGAAAAATTGCTGGATAGATGAAAGAAGAAGAAGAAGAAGAAGAGAATAACCTATTTTCATCTTAGTGTGTAGATGAATCTGCGATTGAAAGCTTCCTTTGTTTTGTGGGTTGATGAAGGAAGTGTTGTCCAAGAATTTGATATGCAGTCCTTTGGTGAATATGAAACGTGCTGTTTCATTTATACACGTGGATGGACACGTACGCGAGAGGTCATCAACCCGGGTGCAAATAGACCTTTTGCGCTTCTAATGATCATTGCAATTGCATATTTTTTTTCCTTTCAAACACTTTTTAAAAAATTGTTTATTTCCTTAATTATTAATTTTTTTTTAAAAAGTAGTGGATGCAATTTATCAATCCAATTTATCATTCAAAAAGCATTTCCATGTATGCATATATCGTTACATTTATTTCACTAAGGTACAGTACCTGACAAATACCCAATTGAAAATGAGGATATATAATCAGATCAACATCCAATAGGTTAAAGAAATACTATTTATAATCTCAATTCTTATTATTTTTGATGTGATATTAGATAATTATAAATTATTTATTATATCATACTTGTAAAATTAGCATCTAATATTATATCGTAAGATGATGAAAATATAATGAATATTTTTTCTAAATAAAAAACGCCCGATTACTTAACAAATAAAATTCCAAAAGCTTGTTCCATGACACGTGCAAATTTGATTTGCATGAGGTGTGCCGATCATTCTTCAGCTACTAATATCTACACAAAAAATTTAATATTTTACTTCACCTTATTCGTTGAGGAATGTTTAGTGATAATTGAATATATCACTATTTTATAGATATTTTGGGATTAGATACTATTTTATTTTCAGGTGATTTTTTTTTTTTTGGGTTCAAAGAATTTAAAGATAATTAGCCTCTGTTTGGATATTTAGAAATCTCAGTATATCTATAAATAATAGTAAAAAAGTTTGAATTAAGATATTTTATCGAATTTTATGAAAGAATATAGAAAAAAGTTAAATAAAAATATTATAAAGTTAAAAAATTGCCTGAATATAATTTTTATTTTAAAATTTGAAAAAATTATAATGTTTTATATTTTGTTTGAGAGTTCTAGAAATTTGTAATAACTAGATAAAAAAATTAAAAATTAAAAATTAAAAAATATTTATATTTTGGTGATATTTGGATAGAAAATATCTAAGAATAGTTATGTTTTTGAACATATCCTAAACTAGATTTTTGTTATATTAATGACAAATCAATAAATTCATTCATATTATACGCTAGAGTGTCATCCCATCTATATTTCAAATATGAAGCGGGCTACTTTGTCGACTCTATTTGACTTTTCCTTATTTCTTTTTATTTTAAAATATATTTTATTATTTTTAAAAAATAAAAAATATATTAATACATTTAAAATCACTTTTTTAATTATTAAATAAAAAAACTCATCGAGCAGTATACTTGAGCGATAGACATTGGGCGGCGCACTAATTTTTTTTCTTCATTTATACTTTATAATTTAGTAATATTAAGTACAAATCTTAGATATACAAATTTAGCTCAAATCTCTTATTAAAAAAAGTCCCATAATCAAAATTGATTTCGTTAACACTTTTTCATGGTGCATCGCTGAAATCAATTTTTTTTTACAAA
The DNA here is from genome assembly GCF_018687715.1 of Carya illinoinensis. Lineage (NCBI taxonomy): Eukaryota > Viridiplantae > Streptophyta > Magnoliopsida > Fagales > Juglandaceae > Carya > Carya illinoinensis. The sequence goes on along the minus strand of NC_056762.1, from coordinate 41,218,804 downwards.
TAATTACTTAAAAATTTGTAAATTTAATACTCGTACAAATTATTATTATTTTTTGTTTATATCAATCGATCAAAACTTAAAGCTTACATTTTCAAAATTTAAAATTTACTGTATAATTAGCCCGATATATTTACCTTTGCTGCATTGGATTTGCAAGTGGGCTAGGTCAAGAGTTAGGGGAGGATGTTGGAAGTGGAGCCCACAAAAGATACGGTCTTGGGTTCTGAGCGAGGACCGGGGCGGTCAATGCGGGGAGGGTACTTTTAACAGCAGTCTCTCCCACGCGCTTTCCGATCAACGCGCTATCGCCTAATGCATAGAACCCGAGTTTTATCCCGACCCGGAAAACTTACAACCGTGCGATATATGTGCGTGAAGTAGAAGCGTGTGCTCGCTAGGGCAGGAGGTGTCGCATGTAGGGGACGCAGTACCCCGCAATTCGTGCGGTTCGCTTTCTTTAAGAGAAACGATGCACCGACTCACTGCCATAGCACGTGCGCACGTGATACCTTAAAATCTATCTTGTTTTATTTTATTTTTAACCTTTGCTGTTAAGAATACTTTTTTAATAAATGGCTAAATGATTAGAGCACTCAATTTGGATTTTGACTACGAAAGCCGCCCTTGTCGGTGAAAAGACAGTTTTGTACACACATATCATGAATTATTCCTTGTACAGTTTTCGTCCTTCTATTTTAGCTAAAAACACAAACTGAATTTTCGGTGGTAATTCTCTCTCAAGTGAGAAAAATGTTTATCATTTAGTTAGTTGTCGTGTTGATGAGATAAATTGAATTAAATTTTAAATAATAATATTTTATAAATTTTATTAAGATGAGCTTAATTTTTATAGATTACGATGAATTTAATTTTTTAAACTAAAATATATTAAATAAGTTATGATAAATTTAACAATCTAACACAGTCAATATTATTAAATGGAGTTGAATTCATAGCAAGGAGTACTTTTTATTTTTATTTTGTATTGACATGTTGAGTAGTAACAACGCAGGAAAATGATGAAACATGAACACAACGAATTTAAAAGATGAAGATGAGATTTGCATAGGAGGAGAATGTTGAAGGAGCATGCCATAAAAAGTTGTTGTTTATAGAATACTTGGCCTAGATGCATGTATAAATATTTAAATAGTAGGACAACTTTGGTTTTCTATATGACTTAATTACGAAGATAGCTGGTTAAAAAGGAGCAGATCGAGTGCTCAAATGGTTATTCGTTTTCTATTTTTTTTTTTTAAACTAAAACTGGTACGAAAATTATGATGATTACCCTTAAATTCCTCCTTACAAAACTGACATAATAACAATATCATATTCCTTTAAAATATTAATCCAAATCTAAAGATCATAATCCCACCCTACCTCTTTTGACTGGTAAAGATTCTGCAGTACGTGCCTTGCGGCAAATTGTCTTTGTTATCCTTCATCTGCTCAAGCTATTAGAACAAATATTAGGTTTTGTCTGGCAATCTCCATGTTTACATCACAACACAAAGCAAAAGAGGAAATGATCTTGAATCTATAGTCTTGCATTATACTTGTGAAATATGAGAAATGATGTTTGAAATCGTAGAGTGTGCAAACGTGCAATCTTTTTGAGAATTTTCATAGGAATATCTTTTTTAAAAAGATTGTGCAATATTTGCACACTCTAAGACTATATCTAACATTATTTTTATAGATATCATTCAAACCAATAATAAAAAGTTAATGATTTTGCTGGGTTTGCGCTCGAAGGAGTATGTATATATATTCATTGTGACACACTTTGGTTGCATCATCTAGGCTTGGAGTTGATCGAATTTGTAAACTTTTCATGAGAATGTTTTTTTTTTTTTAATAAGCAGTTCATGAAATATCTTTATTTGTTTTGAAAGTGTAACTATGTCGTTATCATGGGGATCTTTTTCATTAAAAGAAGCGTATGGAACCAACTTCATCTACCCAGCCAAGCTTTAATTCAGCAGCAAACGGGATTGTAATTAGAAGGAAATGTTAGTAATGGTTCCTACAATTCTCAAATATACAAATATTGTGTAATTTTTTTTTCCCTTAAAAGTAAATTCTTTCATAAAAGTTATAAAATAATCATTTTTTTTTTAACTGTAATCTAATTTTTTTTTATAAAAGACATGCGCGATAATTGCACATCTAAAGTTTACAGCTAAGGTTATTCTAAAACATTAATATGCTTATATATAACCTCCTGTCGCACACATTTTGAGAATTTTATAAATTATTTGCATGATTTTAGCATTAACTTCCAAAAGATAAACATAATATATATATATATATATATGAACTCTAAAATATTTATTATATATATATAGAACATAAAATTACTGGGCAACAAAAATGGCAATGGATCCAAAACAAATAAAAGAAATCATAAGCACACATCTTTTGAAAAAGTGCTTTTGAAAGAGTAGCCTACTCTACCAAAGTGACTGTGGAGGAACCCAGGGGCTTGACCTCTTCTCTTCTTCGTCCCAACAAGCTTTATACATTGCATGGTACAGAAGAATCTAGTCAGAGAAACCCCTAGTACCAAAACCTAACACTGCCCCCAGCCGCTGAAGTGAGAAAAAGGGCAGAAACGTGATTTTGAATTATCATAATTAGCAACAGCCTTTATTTTTGGTTTTCTATTTATTATTTTATTCTGCCCTCACTTCCACTGTAGTGCTTTGCAAGAGACAGAAAGCGGATACAAGCTGTCCCCACAGTTTTCATGGTTTATTAATTACTAGTTATAACATTCATCCCTCCCTCTTTATCTTACTCTTCTTTACCTTCCTCTGTCAAGATCGGCAAATACTCGGGACAAACAAAAAGGAATAGTAGAGAGAGAAGAGGGAGGGAGGAGCAAGGGGAGGTGGGGAAGCCAGCCAAAAACAAACACAGCAGAGAGAGATGAAAGGATATTCTATGTGGTGGTTAAGCGTCGCAGAGTTGCAAAAGAAGATAAAAATTGAGTTCAGTTAGAAGTAGCGGTGTTTCAGAGGTTGAGAGGGGTACTCATAAGGGTCCAAGTGTGTGCAAGTGAAAGAGGAAAAAAGAAAAGTCATATATATTAGAGAGAGAGAGAGAGAGAGAGAGAGAGAGAGAGAGAGAGAGAGAGAGAGAGAGAGAGAGAGAGAGAGAGAGATGGTGGGCTCAGGAGCATCAGATAGGAGCAAAGAAGCTGTTGGGATGATGGCCCTTCATGAGGCCCTCAGAAGCGTCTGCCTCAACTCAGACTGGACTTACTCTGTCTTCTGGACCATCCGTCCTCGCCCGTGTGTCTTTCTCTGTCTCCGTCTCTGTCTCTCTGTATTATGCTTTTATCTGAACTGCTTCCTTAAAATGGATCTCTTTTCTTTTTATTGCAGAAGAGTCAGAGGGGGAAATGGGTGCAAGGTTGGAGACGACAACGGTAGCCTGTAAGTATGGTTTGCCTTCACCTCTCAGTTTGGTTGCTGAGAAAGCAGAGGATTTATTAAACAGAGTAGTATTTTCAAACACTATGTTCAGCTTAGCGGTATAATTTACATTCTTTGTTTCCTTTGCTCAGAGACGAGACAGAGCATTACTGTCTTCCTTGTAAGAAAAGAGTGGAAAAAAGAGTGAAATTGGAAGATGTTTATTTTGTTTGTATTTTAGTTTTTGTGATTGATAATTATTGATTGTCATCTAGTAAGTTTTTGTTTGCACGATATGTTCTTCAGTAATTTCAACTGGATATAATTTTTGTCTGTCAAAACCTTGTGAAGAATGTTGATGTGGGAAGATGGGTTTTGTCGAGGAAGAGTTGGCGATTGTGTGGAAGAGATTGATGGTGGCGAAGATCCTGTCAGAAGATCCTTCAGCAAGATGTCCATTCAGTTATATAATTATGGAGAAGGGTGGGTACTGGGTAGGTGTTTTTTTGGTGTTGTGGTTTCGATCCTCTCTCTTCTGTCTCTCTCTCTCTCTTAACCAAAATCTTGAGGTAACATGGAAAGTAGAGAGTAACATGGAAAGTAGAGAGTTGTAAAAGGTGAAGAGTCTTCTTATCATATGGGGGGCCTGACTGGGTGATATTGATTCCAACAGGTTGATGGGGAAAGTTGCATCTGATAAGTGTCATAAATGGGTCTTCAAAGAACCAACAGAATGCGAACCAAATATCTCCAACTACTGGCAGAGTTCTTTTGATGCTGTATGGGAACTCAACGCACAGAAACACCCATTATTTTTTTTCTTCGTTCAATTCTAGATTTAGTTTCAGATATATTAATTTTTCTTTATGTTCTGGTCTACTATTGGTTGGATAGTACCATCTTAATGATTGACGGTAACCTTCCTATTTTTGGTGGCATTTAATGCAGCTTCCTCCTGAATGGACTGATCAATTCGAGTCAGGAATTCAGGTCAGAAAAGAAACTGTTATTTCACTGTTTCCAGTCCTACTGTTTTTTTTTTTTCTTCTCTTTTCGGTTTTTTTCCAACTACTAAAGACTTTTTGTGCTCCTTGATTCAACTCCATGACCAGACAATAGCTGTAATTCAAGCTGGCCACGGCCTTCTACAGTTGGGTTCTTGCAAGATTGTGAGTTTGTTCGTTTGTTTTTTTTTTTCTTCTTCTTGTCTTGATCTTCTCAATTAGAAGCTACGATTATACATTTGGTTGATTTTCAAACAGTGATTTTTTGTACTAAATAAATGAGTCTTACGTATGTTTGATCAAACTGAGAGATAAATGTCTAATAACAGATACCTGAGGATCTCCATTTCGTGCTAAGAATGAGGCATACCTTTGAATCTCTAGGCTATCAGTCTGGGTTCTACCTCTCCCAGCTCTTTTCTTCAGACGGGAACCCTTCCTCTTCTTCCTCACTACCTTCAAAGCAATCACCCCTTCCAATCCGCCCTCCTACTCCGCTCTTCAACTGGGGCCAAAGGCCACTTCCGTCTGCAACTTCTATGCTTTCTTCACCCAATTTTCCAAACTCGGCCAGACTTGGATTTCAACAAGCCAAAGATGAGACCCACATGTTTCTTCTACCTCATTCATCAGAAACCCGTATGGAAGATATGGTGGGAGAGCACGAAAGCGACATCAAGTGGCCAAATGGGCTGTCTTTCTTCAATGCTCTCACTGGACGTACTGATGATGCCAAGCTGTTGTTTAACCCGGACAGCTTAGGAAACAAACCCGACCACCATCACCACCCTCACATCCTTGAAGGAAAGAATTCAAACCCGAATTCAGATGCCTTAAATATGCATAATGGTGGTGGAGCAAACCCAAATGAGTTCTTGAGCTTGGACAGCCATCCAGAGAGTGCAAGAAAGATGGAAAACAAATTCAAGAGGAGCTTTACATTGCCGGCCAGAATGGCTTCATCCTCTTCTTCAACTTCTATTGATCACCAGCAGCACCAACCTATGGAGTATAGGAATCCTGAAGGGGGTATGTACTCAGATGTCATGGAGAACTTCTTGGAGTGAATTGAAAAGACTTGTATTAGAGGGAAAAACGATGACATTTTAGCTTTTGTGTTCCTTTGCTGCTCATGTTCTCGTTCCTGTACGTTTTTATGCTCTTTATATTCTGTGTTCCTTTTTTCCATTACCATGACTACTTGTGATCATTTGTTGCAGTTCATCGGAACGTAAATTCTCCTTGAAATTCTCTGAATACTGCAAAGATTCAAAAGAATACAGTAGTAACTTGCCCTGTTTAGCGCAATATTCAATTTTCAGGACGAAAGCTATATTTTTCTTGGCTAATTAAATGTTAAAATCATTTCCGAATCAAGCGCCATATATGGTCGATCAAGAACATCGTTTCCGTATTCAGATTTCTTGAGTAACTCCATCCCATGATCAGCGATTACGTGCTAGTAGCGTCCACCTACCACTCATTTACTATTATTTTTATTTATTTATTATTTATTTAATGATTAAGAAAGTTACTATTAATAAAACTATATATATATATTTTTAATTTTTTCTTAATAATTAAGGATATTAAAAAAATACTTAAAAGACAATAATAAAAAAATAAAAATTTTAAATACACTATAGAGCAATAAATAAATAGTAGGAGGTAGTAATCCTATCATCATGCCCAAAAGATACACCATGCATGACTTAACACTTCGATGGCAATTACTTCAAACTTCCATGAAAGGCAAAACTAGCATGGTGATTTGGATTAAAAAATATTGTAAACTTTGGCTAATTAATTCGATTCGAGATTTGTAGCAACCCAGTGAGTTATTCCAATTTCAAATTGTTAAATGGTCACTTATTTCAAAAATTAAAATGGACATGCAAGAAAGACATGTATTATTAATTTATTCAATTTATATTCTGACACAAAATAGTTCAAACTCACATGATCTCGCACTCGTATTTGCACGATCACATGCATGCACAAAAGCACATAAATGTATTTTTGGGTTCTCCATCACTGGAAATATTCTCTCATTCCCAAGGTTGTCAGCAATTTTTAAATTATCGGTAACATCAAGTTTATTAAATAATGACATGATATTATTTACCTGAGGGATATCTACTGTAAAAGTTGGCATGATTAGAGAGATATCAAGTGACTTTACAGCATATAATATCTTCTAATATTTCAGGAGGCAATGGGCATGCATATCCTCTATCAAATGTTTTACATCAGCAAAGGAAAGCTTGAAGGTTGGAACTCTTAGATCAATATACCTGTTGATTGTCAAGTTTTGGTATATATTCCTTTGGCTGAGGCATGCAGGCTTGCATGGCATTCTAGAAATAACTCGCTGATCTATTGCTGTGAGCTGCCCAAAGTGTACATACACAGTTCCAACTTCCAGAGAATCATTCGAGCAATCATATATATTGATCGGGCCTATGCTTTTCCAATTCCTCACTAAATGATTAACGATCATTCCCAGTCATGATCATCACATAAATGTAGTGCATGATTCAGTGGAAACAACTAAATATACAAATGATATTCCGGCTTATAGGAGATATCGACATACATATTGGAATCTGGCTTCTAAAAAGTTTTTATCATCAGGTAATTCCCCACAACTTGAGGCTTGCATGCATGTATGCCAGCCATGGTCATCGGCATAATTGAAACCAGGCCCACTGGTTTCATTTGAAGGGGATGAAAAAGAAGGAAGTTTGCATATGCTACAACTCTTTATTACCAAAAAACAAAGAATTGTCTAAAAATCTCGGTTTCAAAACATAAGCAACCGTATGCACAAATTTATAAAACTATATATAGACTGTTACTTGTGTTAAATATTTTAACATAAATATTAATAATTGAATTTTCGATTTTCTATAACCTACGATGATAAATAATAACAGTTAGAAAACCTACCTCTCTCCATTATACAATGAGGAAAAGTTCAGCTAGCTTCCTCGTTAATTGGTTAGAATTAAAGTTCAAAAGCTGATACTTTGCTTATACGTGTGCTAAGTTCAAATAGATAGGAAAGGAAGAAAATGAGTAGACAAAAAGGATAAAACAATTACTCACTTTCTGCTTTTGTAAAAGAAAAACCCGACATACCACAATCATCTTCCTACAAAGCAACCGCAGTTACAGCAATCACGTTAGTTTACAACCCTTTACAGATGCTCTTGGGTACTTAATGATTTTAATAACGATGTAAAAAACTAAAACAAAAATCATTAACACGCCAATTAATGACGTCCAATCTCCTCTCGGATCTCGGAAGTACTTTTGTTTCTCACATCAGTTTCAAAACCAAGCAAACCAAATCACTATGCCTAGCGACATGATACTAAAAACCAAACTATTGAAATGGGCAAGTTATTCTAACTCCATGTTTCCTTGTAACACATGATCTTTCCTCGACGGTTCCATGGCATGGCATTGTTTACAGGCCGAGACGATCCACCAGAAGAATCTCGCGAAAGGCCACAAGCTTGCTCCTTTCCTCTCCTCGGTTTGTTTCTTTGGTCTTAATTTCTTCCCCACCATCTCCATTTTCTTTCTACGCGAAGGCTCGCGAGTCAAAATGGGTACAGGCACTGTAATATATTGCCACCTTTGAGAAGACCCACATACTAATTGAGCTGTGAGAGCTTTATTGCCAGCTTGGTATCCATTATGATCTCTAACCAAAGTACTTGCTTTGGATGCAACTTTGTTCCGATACAACAATCGTCTCTCAGAATTATCACTCGCGCTTGTCCTTGGACTGCTGCTGCTGCTATTTGTGCTATTGCTTCTCGACGACCTCAGCGAGTCCTTGCTGCTAATGCTGCTTGTTCGGCTCGTTGTACGAGAGCTGTCGATGATGATATTGGCTGCTGATTGAATAGGAAAAGCATGTGGTAAGAGCCGGCCATTGAAGAACAAATAGTCGGCAGGAGAGTTTTTGAAGGGATCGGTAGAGGGCGAGTCCGGTGTAACAGAACCAAACTCGAAGTCGGAGTCTTGGTCTTCAGCCCCAGGAGTGCTCGGAAACGAGAACCTTTCACCGGAGATACTTCTTTTCCGGCGATTTTCCATGGAGTAGTTTGAGGGTTTGGTCTGCATGGGTGAGAGTGGTTTTATAGATGAAGGCATGATCTGAGGATCAAATGAAGTAAAAGGTGGTAGTGTTGGGAACGCTTGCTTTGTAGGGGGACACGTGGGGTGATCTGGACGCTTGGTTTGGAAAGTTTGATGAAGCTGGTGGTGCAAATCATCATCAAGTCATATTTGCCAACTCGACCTCAATTTTAACACATGACCAGATGATGATGGTGTTGTAACTTGCAATTATAGGCTTAGTGTGTGGGATGTTGCAAACAAGTGGTTGCTCAATGATGCAGCAGATCGAGGTACATCTTTCCCGGTCAAACTTAAACCCCACGTTGTAGAAATGGGCCACTGCATGGCCATTAGTCTATATATCCAAGCAGTTCCAATATGGCCAAGTTCTTCATTTATTCATTTATTTATTGTTTCCCGCTGAGAGCCTTGGTATATTTAAGTTGGTGAATATAATGAATGCCATATATAATGCATATACTATAAATTTGCATTGATTTGTCTTTATTTTTGTGGGTTAATACATTAATATAAAAGGCTGTCATATCAGCTAGCAAAAAAAGTATACGTTTTAATTATAAGTATTAAGTGGTATGTTTATGTCATGTTGACATGATATAAGTAACAAAAATCTTATTAAAGGACCCACCTTTTATTTTTATCCACTTGCTTTTGTTTTATTGAAGGGCACAGCCTCCAAAAAATAATCATCCATATAAAAGCAAATAAAAGCTTTTTAATCCAAATACTCGTTCATACTTTCATATATATATATATATAGAGAGAGAGAGAGAGAGAGAGAGAGAGAGAGAGGGTTGGAACTCAAGTAATTAATAGGAATATTGAGCCGTTTGGCTTTCACAAAATAAAGCAATGATAGGAGCAGCAGACATAGCTTTCTTGGTGTTGTGGAAGCAAAGGCTCTGTAATGACTAATTAAAATTGACCAAAAGTTCGTTTATTTAATACGATTAGAAGCTTTTGATAAGTCCACAATAGGAGACAAAGCAGCCGTAAGAAAAGTCGTTCGGTCTCCAATTGGGTATTGGTAGAGGACCCATTGGCGGGCCCAGTTGAGCTCTTTGGAGCCACCTGTTGTCTCCCGGATTTTGTCCTCTTTTCTTTCCCCCAACCAATTAGGCATTTCATTCATTTCGTAATCTCATTCTCGATCCCCTTGGGTGACACTCCAATTATGCAACTTGGCTGGTTCCATGATTAAAATACCAACTTATTTACATCTTATTTTATTTTAATCATTAATAACGAAATCTCTTCTAAAACTCTATTTAGATATACACTATACGTGATTACATTATTCCACCTCATGTGGATTAGAAGTCACCAAAAATAGAGATCAACGTCATATTTTTTAGTTTAAACTCGAGCGCTTAAACTTGCATCTTAACCACAATTACAATGTATCAATACTCCATTTTAAGGAGCATATTTGGGTCCAGCTATCGTTGAGATCAATGGACTCGGTGGATGCGGGACAGTCAACACACGTCTCATGTGTCTTGTTATGAGACATGTCCCACATCCAACATATCCAATTTCAATAAAAACTAAATCCAAACTAAATCTCATTTTGAAGTATTCTCCAAGTGCTTATTATCTATTCAAACTTGTTCACTTTCATAAAAATTTTCATTTCATCTCATCTAATCATTATAAAATTTTCAAATTTTCATATAAAATAAAATAAACAATTCAACTTTTTCAAATCTTAAAATAAAAATAATATTAAAAATATATATTTTAATTATATTTTATTCAACTATTAACTTTTATTTCAATTAATCTCATATCATTTATGAAAACAAATGAGTAAATCCCATTTTGAAGTATTCTCCAGGTACTAATTATCTACCCAATAAAGAGCATAAAAGCTAATTAATGATGTGCGATCAGATGGATGATAATAAGGACTTGTTTGGAGTTGTGATAAGAGTTTTAAAAAGTGCTTAAATAATGTTAAAAACTCTTTAATGAAAAAATTAGGTTATTTGGATATTCAATATTACTTTAATATCAAATAAACTAAAAAGTATGTTTGAGGAAAAGTATCATTTAGGAAAATGATGTTTTTCCTTAAACTTGTTTTTTCATGATAATGCAAAACGTAATTCGAGTTTTAAAAAGACTATTAATGAACGAAAATACTCATATAATTTTAAACAATTATAATTTTCAAATTTTCAAGAATATGACCATAATTTTTTAAGATTCAAATAATCATAATTTCTACATTAGTAAACATTTTTTAAAATTTATTTTCAAACAAACGTAACATACTTGAAAGTGTTTTAAATATATAGTTATCAAACAACAAATAATGTTTTAACAGTAGAACTTATTACTTCAATTATAAACTATAAGTCTTAAAGCTATAAGTTATATTTCTTACCATAATCTCAAACAGACACTAAGCTTACTCTACAAAAGCTGTTAAGATGGACGATGCTAATTCATTTTGAAGTTGAGAATAACGGGTCTCTTTCAAACTTCTCATGCATTATGCCTGTTAAGGACGTGTCTTATTTCCCATTTGCAATCGTTAGTCCACATCCTATTTAGAGGCACTGGTGTGATCTACCTGGAAAAACTCCGATGTCTAAATCAGCAAATGCAATCAAAGAATTTAGAAATCAAAAAGAGAATTTGATCATTTACTTTTAAAGGTTACCTGATATATATAGGTTCATGCACAATACTTATCTTATTCAGAATTTATCGATTTAGATCATCACTCAACATTTGAATGACCATGCAACTGCATAAGGTCTCTATCCTTTCATGAAAGATAGCATGATGCATATATAATTTCGATTCACCTTGGACTCCCTTGTTCACATCAATCAGCCCAGGACTTCTTCTGTGGGCTTTTCTCTCGTTAGGCTTTTATGATAGATGGGCTTTTAAGGTTTGAATAGAGCCTCCAGTACCAATAAAAAATACTATCAATTTTAAACGTCTAACTGATATTTTGTATAGCTGATAACATTCAGGAGGCTCACGATACTGTCAAGTATTCAAAACGACGTGTAGATGAAGCGTCCAAAACAATATCTTACATCGATTTAGCCCGCATCCTACGACACATAACATGAAGGCCCATGAATTAAGGTTACTACTTACTGAGTATTTGTAGGCCTACTTTACAAGCTTAGTTTTGACAGGTTGGGCCTTTTTGGGTTTGGGATTACTTTACCAAGGCCCAACTCTTTATCATGATTTGACTTCGGCTTTACTTACCACCATTATTTGCCTCCTATCTAATTATGTCAAAAAATAATAATAAATGAAAAAAAAGATAATGATTGAGATTGAGAAAAAAGTTTATTTTATTTTGTTATATAAACAGTAGACAAGACACAAGTGGGGGGAAGGGGTTGGGGCAACGCGCTTCGGTGACTGCAGAGAACGCGACATTGGGACCGAGGAAGGAAACACTGTGGGCGTGTCAACAGGACTCCGATCCTCATCTCTTACACAAATCACACCTGTCCGGATCTCCACTTCCCCTCTCTCTCCAGCTCTTTCTCTCTCTCTCTCGTGCTTCTTCGCTCTTTCTGTGTATTATCATCTACGTATATAAGAAGCAGCTCTGCGGGAACAGAAACCATGACCGGCAGAGAGATCCTCCTCAAGATGAAGGTGCGTTTACTCAATTTCTTCGCACCTACTTTCGTGGATTTCAATCTATTTTTCACGTTTCTTCTTTTGCTGCTTGTACGATCTGCTTAATTTGCTATAATTTTCTTTAACATTGGTGTGATGATATAGATCTATATATATGTATCTATATGGGGTTGACCACGATCCATTTCTCATGGAAATTGAGTTGTCACGAAAGTAGCTTCTAGGAAACGTTGAATATAATCATCCAACGTTGAATCGAGAGTCGGATTTCGAATTGTGATCATGCTATCGGATCGAGTGGCTCCTCAGTTGTACAACAGTTTGAAGTTTATTTACATCAGCTAGTCTAGGGATCTTGAAGGCAAGTTATCAAATTAATGGCGTCGAGTGAGTTCTTTTATTTCGATCCAACGTCAACTGTTCGAAATTGTCGATATTTTTTTTATTTAAGAATTTCACATTCAAGTATATGCAAACCATAACAGCACTCTTCAACTTCAATCAGACATCAAATTACATCAAGCAAACAAACCAACTAAGGATCTCGGGTTTTGTGTTATACGTGTCTAATATTTAGTAAATCTTCTCCGTTTGCTTGTTTCTTTCTTTCATTTCACGAGGTTCAGTAAAACAGATTCTGTCAAAGGAAATGTTTATATGATGTAATTGAAAGTAACAAAGAAAAATGTATTTTGGGGAACCGATACCATAAATGCAAAGGATGTTTCTCCACCTTTAGTTTTCTGAACTTTTTGTGTCCTTGGCCTCTTGCTAACTTAGGTGTGTGTTAATTATATGTACCCTGTTAGATCGCGCCTTGCTGCCCATTAATAAAATTGTCATACGTATCCTAAAAATAGAGGATGTTTCTGCTAGTCCAGCGTTATCACTATTGCTGAGATGTGTTAATATGTGAAGTTATAACGTAGATGCCGTTCATCAACAGGTTACAATATTGTTATTTATTTCAACACCCTTTTATTTTGAGTTTTGAAGAGGTTGGGTATTCTCCTTTGGAATAACCATTGTGAATAATTTATTGCAGGAAAAAGTAGGGTTAGGTTCATCAGATCCTGACTCTGGAAAAGGGAAGAGCAAGATGTCAAAGAACATAACCCATGGCTTTCACCTGGTAAAGGGAAAATCACATCATCCCATGGAAGATTATGTCGTTGCACAGTTTAAGCAAGTTGATGACCATGAGCTTGGTCTATTTGCAATCTTTGATGGCCATTTGAGCCATGATGTTCCGAATTATCTGAGGTCTCATTTGTTTGAGAATATTTTAAAGGAGGTAGATTCAATTGCAATCCTTGTTTCTTTCTTATGCCCCATAAATGGTACGGACGTTTTGATATGATATATATGCACATATGTAATTATATTTCATTTTTGTTTCTCTTTCCTCCAAGTAGCCTGACTTCTGGACACAAACAGAGAAAGCAATCAGGAAAGCTTATCGCATAACTGATGACAATATTTTGGAGAAAGCAGTTGATTTGGGTAAAGGTGGTTCTACTGCAGTTACAGCAATTTTGATTAATGGCCAGAAGTTGGTGGTGGCTAACGTTGGGGATTCTCGAGCTGTTATCTGTAAGAATGGTGTTGCCAAACAACTATCGATTGATCATGAGCCAAGCATGGAAAGGGAGAGCATTGAGGAGAGAGGTGGTTTTGTGTCGAACTTTCCCGGTAACATGATTTCTGAAAATGCAAACTAATATTGATCTGAAATGAAATTCATCCATATGCCACATGAAAATCACCATGTATCTTGTACCATTTTAAAAATAGTTATTTTCCCCCTTCACCTTTAATAAAGATCTCATGGTGCAATTTATAGAATAATGAAGATTATATTTAACGATTCACACTTTCTGTGGTGTCCTAGGGCCCCATTTGGCAAATGGAGTTGGGATTCACATATTAGACACACTGGCTTGGGTGTGAGCAATCTAGCTAACTGTGATCTTTCTTTTGTTATCATGGAAAAGTTATGGGAAGACCATAAAGTTGGGTGGCTCTCTGAGCAATGTTAAATGTCTGCACTGTTCTGATCTTTGCTGTTAGCAACATCAGCTATCCTTCCTTAGATAGATTATTACTGGTTCCAATGATATTACTCTCTAGCAGTTTTCTACCCATCACTATGTTTTCTTCTTATATATTGCAATCTCAAGATTAGAAACCTAATGAATTCAGGGGATGTTCCACGAGTTGATGGGCAATTGGCAGTGGCAAGGGCATTTGGTGACAAGAGCTTAAAGAAACACTTGAGTTCAGAACCCCATATCGCAGTGGAGCCTATAGATGATGAAACGGAGTTTATTATCCTAGCAAGTGACGGATTATGGAAGGTTAGTCTTATTTGAATTTGTGATCTTGGTATCTCATATTTGTACTACTGTTCCACGGTATGCAAGGCACAGAAATGGATAAAATTAGAAGCAAATTACCTCGTTTCACCTGAATTCTTATTTTTTTCCTCCCTATTTTATTTGATGGTTTTGTAAGGGCTTTCCAAGATTACAATAGATCAGATAATATCTTGATATGGAATATTCTGAGTAGTAGTAGAGCCACGGATCTGTTGGCTTGATTCTTGTTCATTAGGATCATGGATCATTAGAATCTGGATCATTCCTTACAGGTTTCCACTTTGAGTTGACGCTTTGTGTGGGAATTTGGGAAAGTTTTGTGAAAGTTTTAATATGTTGTTCAATCTGTTCTAGGTAATGTCGAACCAAGAAGCAGCAGATTACATCAGGGAAATAAAGGATGCTCGGTCAGCAGCAAAGCTCCTTACCGAAGAGGCACTTAATCGGAAGAGCTCGGATGATATTTCATGCATAGTCGTAAGATTTCGGTGATTTTAAGGATTGTTCCGCACTTATGTTTGTTAAAAATCTCTGTTTTAAGTGACGCATAAAAACTCCCATCTTGTGCCATAATATTGTTGTTTTGTTTGGATCAAATGTCATATGCGTAAGCGAATCGAACTGCCCAATTTACCAGTTCTGGAAATAATCGTCTCTCTTTCTTTCTTTTTCTTTTTCTGGGATCAGCAATGTAAAACAATGGTTTTCTTTTGAATTGTAAACTGCCTCGATTGTTTTTGAGATGAGATAAATTAAAATAAAATTTAAAAATTAAATAAAATATTATTAGAATATATATTTTTAATATTATTATTATTTTAGAATTTAAAAATGTTGAATTATTTATTTTATTTTGTGTAAGAATTTAAAAAAATTGTAATAATTAGAATATTGACATTGATTTAATCAAAGTCATCTCTAAAATTTCATAGAAAGTATATATTTTTTATAAATTTAAAATTATTCAACTCATAATTCTATATTGGATTAGTCAAAATAAAAATATAATAATAATATTTTAATTTTTTTTTCCTATTTGGCAACTTCACTAGTCATGAGAAATGATATTTGCAGTTGTGGTTGTGCAAGCGGCGTGCAGTCTTTTTAAAAAAATAAATTAATATGAAATCTACATTAAAAAAAAAACTAACTTTTTAATCGTGGACTTGACTTTTTTTCAAAACGATTGTGCGACGTTTGTAATTCTACGATTGTATGTAGCATTACTCTATTTTAATTAATAATTTCAATTTTAATTAAATTATTATTTTTTAACTTAATTATCCAACAAATCCATTTTGACACATATTTTTGTATTTGTTAAAAGCAAGAGAAGTTTTTCAATCAATCTGAAAGTAATTTAACTTAATACGTGCATTTACAAGTAGATCAAGTATACTTTACATTTCGCCGCAATAAGTTTTGGCAAAAAAAAGTTTCTCGCTGCGGAATTCATGACTTCTGTCCATTCCCAAAGAGTTTTTCTATTTTGGCTAAATTTCAGGTTTTGCGGCTAAATTTCAATCGCCGGAATAAGTTAAGCGACAATATTCACAGGATTGAACTACAGTGTTTCTAAGTACTGTTCATGAAATACTTATAAACACTGTAGCTCATATTTCAAGTATTTATTTAACTACTCCAACATAGAACTTTCTATCTACATTTTAGTACTGACATTTAACTAAGATAATGTCAATGCTCTTAAATAAGATATATTGTGAAAACAAACAAGTCGAATCAATCATGATGATGAATGGCTAAAAAACGAAGGCTCTTTAAAGCTGCCAATGCTTCCTGAAGTAGATATACATGATGTACTGCATACAATAAAGTCATATTAAGTGATAAAGAAATCCTATCACTACTACTTCAGGAATCGGAATAAATGACCTATACTTGTTATGGCGAATCTCAGGATATTGATACTAACTAGAAAAATCGTTGTTGTGTTGTGAGATGGTAAAGAGGAATTTTAAGACTCATTTTGAAGTGGAAGCTAAAGAACTCAATTTGATTATTGGGCCTACGCACCATCCAGGTCAATATTTGCATCAAAATCATCATCTTCTTCTTCTTCTTTCTCCATTTTTTTTTTAACAAAAAAATAGAATTTGCTAGGGTGAAAAACCTTTACTTGAAGAGCTCGGTTAACACTAATTAGACATCTTGTAGGCCTCCTACTCGCCCCATACAGGCGGGTAGTTGCCCTTCCTGCACCCTTTTCCGGTCTACATAGGCGGGATGACAAAATTTCTCTATCATCGTCTTAATTATTTATCTTTTTGTTTGATTTTTTCTTACACTCACCCATAATTTGACGGACGTTTAATAGATTAAAAAATGCGAAAACTCAACGATTTATATATATTCAAATATATACATACAATTTTTGAAAAAATAATAAAAAATATAAAAATAGACAAACCAATATGCAAAAATACATATCTTGGAACCTCTATCAATATTACAGTGAGGTCAATACTTTTCTGACTTCCATCAGAGAGGCTAACTTTTGAGATGCCGTAGGAATTACCGAACACAAATTTGAGACCCTCAATGCAAAACATAGATCTGAGGCTCACAGTTGCATCGTGGTGAACTCATGGAAAAGACGGGGAGAGGGAGAGTTCAGAAGATTAAAAGAAATGGGCAAGGAAGAGGAAAAAGAGAGGAAGAGGAAGAGAATATGACCTATTACCAAATTCGATAATTGGTCATATCAAATTTTTAATTCAAATAAAATAAAGAATTAAAAATCCCACTATATATTTTTTTCATGAATTCTTCATTATGTAAAAAATTGATTAATTGATCGAAGAAACATGGGAGAGAATATGCAAACGTTCAAAGGTTTAAAGAAAGATAAATTAGTTTTTTTAGAAAAATGAATGACTTTTGAATTTTATAAAAGAAATTCTTATATATGAACGCATATATAAGATATATAAATTCATAATTTAGCAATTCAATTTTGGGTTTTTTTTTATTTTATTTTATTTTTTTATTTGTAACTCATATCTTCAGGTTCTTAATTTTTTAGAGCTACATTTTCAGATTTTTTAGGTATGTACACTCATTTTTATATTTTGGAGGAAAAACTTATGGACTTAGAGAAAATATAGAAACTGTTTTTTTTCATAGTTTTAAAAAGACTCACGACTTTTAGATGGGGTTAGAAGAAAATTTTCATCTGTTTGAAATATTTCAAGAAGTTTTCAATTTCTTTTTTTGGATCAGTTTTAATTTTTACCAAAATTTATTTGAATTTGAATAATATTTATTAATTATTTTTGAGAGGCTAGGAGGCGTGGCCTCTCTTGGCTAAATGTGTTTATGAGCGGGCATCATGACAAAGATTGAACAAAGAAAAAAAAAAAGGTACATTTTCTTTAGTAACAATATAAAGAAAGAATCCAAAGACATTACCACAAGTATTGCAGAAATTAGAGCTACAGGGTCCTATGAGAAATATTTAGGATTGCCTGCTTTAATTGGAAGATCCAGATATAAGGCCTTTAAATGCATCCTAGATAGAGTGAGGAGTAGACTCAGTCATTGGAAAATGAAATTGTTATCACAAGTAGGGAAAGAAATTAATACTTATTAAATCAATGATTCAAGCCATTTCCACTTATAGTATGTGTGTTTTTAAGCTTCCTAAAAGACTGTTGCAGGAACTCAGTGAATTGGTGAGAGGATATTGTTAGGGACAGATAGGTCAGGAAAGGAAGGTGCAATGGATAAATTGGGACCATATGAGAAAATCAAAAGCTATTGGAGGGTTGGGCTTTAGAGATTTTAAGAACTTCAACCTAGTAATTTTAGCAAAGAAAGGCTGGAGGATTTTACAGTTTCCAAACTCTCTTGCTGCTTGAATAGTCTAAGTATTTTCCAAGAATTGATTTTTTCCAATCCAAGATGGGAATCAGACCATCTTTTGTTTGGAAGAGCCTGTTATCAACTTGACTCTTGCTTTAAGAAGGAATGATATGGAGAATTGCGAATAGTAAATCAGTCAAAGTCTGGACTAACAAACGGTTGCCCCTACCTAGTATTTTCAGATCCCGAAGTGTAGTGACAGTCCTGGATGTGGAAGCAAAAGTCGAGGACTTGATAAATGCATACTATGTGACTTGGAATCTAAGCTTGGTACAAGAATCATTCTCAAAGGAAGAAGCAGATCTCATATGCTAAATTCCTCTAAGTCATAGTAATAGGCCGAATCAATTAATGTGGAGATGCGTTATTTGTTAATGGCATTTTCATTATTAGGAGTGCTTATCATTTGCAAGTTGAAATGCAGAGAAGATAACAAGGCCAATGCTCACAACATAACACAAATAGCGGAATATGGACCAAGCTTTGGAAGTTTTCAATCCCACATGCAGCTAAAAATTTTCTTTAGAGAGCTTGTCATGATGTATTACCTACAAAGCTAAATCTGTGTGTCTTCTTTGTCAACAGGAACCAGAAACCACTGAACATATTTTATGGGAGTGTGTTACAACTACTGATGTTTGGGGACAGTGTTCAAAGAAAATTCAAAAAAGTTGTATTCCCCATAGGAGTATCAAGGAGTTGCTGGAAGAAATGCTCTAGAAGCTAAGTAAAGAAAAGGTAGAAGAAATGTCCGTGATACTCTGGAAACTATGGAGCAGAAGAAATCAATTTGTTTTTAAATATATTTTCAGTCACCCTAACTCATTGATGCAAGATGCCTCTTAGCTCATGCAGGATTTCAGAGCCTCTCAACCTGGTGTCCATTCAGCAATCTCAATCTATTCATCGGAATGCTAATTGAGAACCTCCTCCATGTACAATATTTTTTCAAGATCAATTGGGATCCATGGTGGATAGAATTCACTACAAGGTTGGAATTGGAATTGTTGTTTATGATTAGGAGTGGAGGGACCATCCCAACCAAAGGGCTCTGGAACGTATAAGAAGACACATAGTACATTAAAAATCAAGAAGTCCAGAGTATGGGCCCAGAAGTCATAGAGGGATAGTCAAGAGGAATTCGAAAAGAGATATACATGGCACTACCTTTAACGGAATGATAAAAACAGCAAGAAGTGATAGAATTGTTCAAAATCCTAAATCTTGATTTGTTCCGATAAATCCTGGACGAGATATGTACAGCAAACGAACCTATATATACAGGTAATCTTTGAGATTTTGGATATAATCACCTCTTAACTGACTTTAGCATCGGAATGTTTGTAGGAGGAGCCTCCCTCGAGTTTCATCAACGAAGATCGACTGAGCAGTGGAAGATTAGAAATGACACACGTCCCTAATAGGGAGGGTAAGATTTTGGCTACACTGAAGAAGAGACAAGGTTTGTTCCCAGACCCCCTTATAGCAGAAACATATACAGCTCTTCAAACAATAATATTTGGTAGTAAGTTGGGCTTGAGGAGAATAATTTTAGAGGGGGACTCAAAACAAGTTGTGATGATTGTCCAAGGTCACGAGCAAGACTTGAATTGTTTTGGTGTGCTAGTTACAGCCATTAAATCCAAATTGCAATGCTATGAAAGCTGCTCCATCAAACATGTACCAAGAGAAGCCAATTTAATTGCACACACATTAGGCAAGAATGCATTAGCAATTCCTGATTGTATTGGGGAAACAGAGGAA
Source organism: Carya illinoinensis (assembly GCF_018687715.1). Taxonomy (NCBI): domain Eukaryota; kingdom Viridiplantae; phylum Streptophyta; class Magnoliopsida; order Fagales; family Juglandaceae; genus Carya; species Carya illinoinensis. The sequence goes on along the minus strand of NC_056762.1, from coordinate 41,198,575 downwards.
ATTCCTCATTGTATTCAGACTCTGTTATAGATGTTTTGCTCAATGGAGAATTCTATGTTTTTCAAACAAAAAAATTCTATATTAAAAGTAATACATACAATATTAATTAAAAGAGATACAGGCGGGCAGGTGGAGAGCCCCACCCGTAACTCGCCCCTGCATCTCTAGAAATAGAGAGAATCTATCCACCCACCCACAAGGCACAAGCAGACTATCCGCTCTTGACCAATGGAGAGTGGGTTGGGGGTGCGAGCTTGATATGGGTGCCGTTCCAGCACCCTAACATCTTGGACCTTTTGACTTCAAATTTTCATTCTGATCTACTTAAGTAGGCGTCTGAAAAAACGCTACTGTCCAGAAGCATCAAGTAGTTATATTATTGAATTGATATGAATTTAATACTTGTATATCATCAATAGAAAAGTAAAGAAAATGCAAAAAATTTAAAAAATGATAAATTAATACAAATTATGAACAGTGTGGGATTTATTTCCCTTATTTATCATACTATTTCAATTACTCCAACTTAATATATTTTTAAGATATTACAACTGTATACCACATTACGGATATAAAAAAATGTGATTAATTCTTTAATAAATTTTTATTCAAATTAATTCTTTAATTAGTGGATGTGTTTACTGAATTATGAGATAAATTATTGTTAGCTTCATGAGTATTATTGATGAGTAGTATAGAGAGAGTAGGTCAACTTTCACTCTTGTCTATTTTATTGTCCGCGTCTTTGCTACATCTTGTATTTAACACTCGCGTTGATTAACTTTAAAAGAAAAAATTACATATAGTATACCTACGACCTATCTACTTAACAAATGTCTTCATCTTAAAATTATAATTTTAAAAGAGTAGTAACATATTTAATTAAAGAAAATTGTAATTAGAAAGAAAAACTTGTTTGTCCATAAAGCATGCAGACCTGGCGTACAAGAGAATGTGTTCATGAGATCTTTAGAATATATTATTTTTTATTTTTTATTACCCATTGGCTATTAAAAAGAAAAGGTTTCGATTGAAGAGATATTTTTTCTCAACTTTAACCATGTGCATGCATCCATCTTTCTCGTCTTCCAATGCAACAAACAACCTTAATTTATTGTAAATAAAATAATTAAGGTTAATAATAGGTAACAAATTACCGATAAAACAAAAATTAACAAAAAAAGAAAAGAAAAATTACTTTATTAGTTAGATAACTATTTATTATAATAAAATAGATATATGTATATATAATATGTGTGTTTTGTGTGTGTGAATATTAAGAGAATAGTCGAAATAAACCGTGAAAAACACGAAAGAATAATAATATAAAAGGTAGATCACGCGTATGAAAGGAATTAGCTGGCACTTCATTCGCATTGGTTCTAATTAATTGATCAGATTATTTAACAACATTCATCATATATTTTATTTTTATTATTTTCCGGTGTTTATATATTAGTGCTGGCTTTAGCTAAAAAGCAAAAGGCACTTTTTTCTTGTCAAAAAGCAAAATGCACCTAACAATCTGTTTGGTGGGTAACGGTCAATCTGATGATTTTGATTAAGTTTTACCTATTAGGCTTTTTTAACTTGTTTCAAATTTATCAAATTTTTCATTGGATTTATTTTATAATTTTTAAATTATGAAATTTATTTTAATATACTTTCTTAGTATTAATTGTTATTTTGTATTTAAATTCTTATTTACTTTAAATTAGTTTAATGTTATACTTTAATTATTTTATTTTATTAATATTATGTTGTAGTATTTTTATTTGCCTCTTATTTATTTATTTTTTTATTGTGTCTTTTTCTTTTGTTGGACTCTTCTATTTTTAGACTGGATTTATTTGAGTGTGTTTTATTTTTCTTTTGAGCTCAACCCATTCGGTCCATAGCCTAACCCGTGAACCTTCAACCCAGCTCACTAAATCTCCCCAAACATTGTTGTTTGGTCCAACCTTTAGAGCACTAGTACTGGTTTATTCATCTTTATTTTTGAAATCAAATTTGAATAAACTTGCTACAATTTTATCTATATTGGTTTATTTATCTTCATAATTTTAAATAACTATGAACAGTCGTTATTCATGTTTGAAGATGTCTTTTTTCTTCTTCAAATATTATTTTATTATTTTTTCTCTCTCCTCCCAACTCTTTCTTTTCTCTCTTTTCTTTTTTCTCTTCTCTCTCTTTATTATTTTATTATTATTTGATCAAAAAATACATAATCCAATATAAGAATTTTTTTTCATATTCAAAATCAATCTTTAAAATATATAATTTTATATATGAAGATAAAAAAACCATTGCCAATGCTCTGGCTTCTTAATCTCTTCTTTTCTTCTTATTCTTTCTCCTGCACGGCGTTGCTTCTCCAACTCCTTTCTGTTTCAATTTTCATCCATTTCTTCAAGAGAAATACTTTTTACAGTCGACAGATGCAGTCGGCGTGCAGTCGGCTATAAAAAAAAATTAATACGGGACCTACATGAAAAAAAAATTATTTTTATAACTTTTTATAATTCATGTAGGTCCCCTTGAATATAAAAAATTTATAATTTTTTTTTATTTATACCGTATAGCCAACTGCACGCCAACTGCATGCTGCGACTGCATGTAGCAAAGTCCTTTCTTCAATCCGTGCGGCTGTTACTTCTCTTCTTCTCATTCTTCATTTTATTTCATTTCTTTCCTTTATTTTTCATTGTGTTGTAGTCTGCTGCATTCCTTCTTCCTCTCCATTTTATTTTCGGTTCTTCTCCTCTGCAAGTCAGCGAACGCCGCCACTCATTCCTCCATTTTCAGCTGGTAATGGTTCCATTTCCATGTCTTTAATTTTTTTACTTCTCTTTTACTATAAAACCATGTAGATCTCTTCATCTTTAGCATTTATTTTTCATCTATTTTTCTCTCCATTTGTAGGTCTGTTCGTGAGCCTCCATTGTTGTTCTTTCTCTTAGTTTTTTCTTACTAATTTCGTGGCTTATGCTTGTGATTTATCCTCATTACATTTCCTTTTGTTTGGTCTTTTATTGCCCTATTTGTCGTGCCCTGTTTTGCGATCACTTGCAATCGCTTCTCTCCCTCTCCGACTCCACTCCACCACCGTATCCTCCCCCCTCCCTCAAACAATAGCACTGCGGCCAGAAGTTGCCGCCGCGGTATCGACGACATCTACCCACAATGAATTGAAGAGAGAACTTGGGAGGGAGGGAGAGTCGACAATGAGAGAGAGGATTTGTGTTCTAAAAGTGGAGAATAAGGAAAAAAAAGGAAATGAATAATTGAAAAATAAACGGAATGGACGGAAAAATAAGAAAAATAGCCACTTATATAATAGAGATAAATATATGGCATCAATTAGTTTGCACGTCGAATACAAGCTCAGAAGCTAGTAGAACAAAAGGCAACCACGTACCCAAGGTTTGTGGTTACAAAGATAATGGTCTATGATCTCAACACGACACAGACACTATTTCTCAGTACACGGCATAGAAAACTATTATATATGATCATCAGGCTGACAGAAGAGAGAGAGCAGAAATTAAGCATTTTTAATATTTTATCTGATCTGGAGATGCTTGTAGCTGGAATTCCCAGCTGGAACTGCGACCTGAATCCTTCCTCTTTGATGATCATCAGTTTGCCTAATAATCTGACTTGTCTCCTTTGACTGTTGACCAACCCCTTTGCGGCTCGAGCCAGCTTCTCCACCAGATTGATCTGCTGAGACCTTCCGGCGCCGCTCATTATGTCCGGCCAAGCGTCTGCGGCAACTTCTTTTTGCTTCATCAAACTCCGATACCTCATGGAACCTGCACATAATTTCCAATTATATATGTGGAGTTCGATCTTATAATAATTATGCGCATTAATCCCCGCTTAATTGCCCGATCCCAAACAAATTAAGAGGGGATTAACCTCTTTCATTAATGCATTTAATTGTCAACTATTTTTAATACATTTGTCTAGCATGCAACATCCTAGCACTTGATTTATTCACATGCATGTATAGCTAGAATTAGAACGTATCTATCATTTTTGGGAATTATTCCAGATGGTAAGCTCTTCGATCGCGCGTAAACAATTCGGTCTCAGAAATTAACCAAGTGGGTGCTGGAAGTGATGAAAGTAATCACATTCAAGGCTGCATACACATAGAAATTAAGGTTTTACTCTCAAGATTAGCTATCTGTAGCTCATTATGACTGCAACTCAAAATTAGCTTCACAACCATACCACATATATATATATATATATATATATATATATATATATAATGGCTTGTCCTTTGTGTTGGCGAAACATGTCTCCAGAAATCAATCATTTCATGAACATGTTAAGATAAGTTGAGTCGAGTCGTGAATAATAATATTTTGTAAATACTATTGAGATATGTTTAACTTTTTTAGATTGAGATGCATATAACTTTTTAGGTAAAAATGTATAAAGTAAGTTGAGATGAATTTAACTTTTTTTTATGAAAAATTGAAAAAGTAATAGATTCATCAATAATTAATTTAAGATGTCAGTTCAACAACTAAACAATGTATGGATGTGTTGTACGCAAATAATTGTTCCTAAAGAAATATTTTAGTAGCTTGCAAAAGATTTTCTTTAACAACAACAATAAGTTTTTTAATATATATATGATTATTTTCTCGTAAAAAGAAAGAAGCGTGCATACAGATGACTGTTCTAGTAGTATGAAATATACGGCCAATTAAACCATGCATATATAGATGGAAGAAACAAGAATGCTAAAGAAAATTGGGTGGGGATCGATCCTAGACCTGCTGCATTGCTGACAAAACCGTTGCCTCTGTCCGGCGACAATCACCGTGGGCGCCTTTGAATGAAATTCACAGACCCTATGACGGCGATGATACCGCTTTGCGTCGGTCAAATCAACACCACACTTCTCTGCCTGGCAACATGGCGGTGACACCCCACCAGAACCCGACCCTGTTCTTTTCCCTGCAGAGACAGCAACATTAACGCCTGCTTTCTTTCTGATCTGATCATTATCCGCAAAGCTTATCATTTCAACACCGCCCTCTTCTTCATCCAAGTCATCATCCACATCTTGATCCTCGACTATGGCATCCCTGTTCACCTTCTCTTTGAAAGTTCGCTTGCCTTCAAAGCTCTTAGCCTCCATTGATGATGAGCCGAATGCTGTCAAGGAGATGGTGGTTGGAGCAAAGGGGTGGGACTTGGGGGTAATGTAGGGGACGAAAAATGTAAGGGAAAGGTGGGAAAGGTGGAGGCCTGGACCACAAGCTCCATTTTCTTGAGTGTGTCAGTATACATGATTATGCATTAATATTAGTGAATAACAACATGTTGATGTAAAACAAGTTTGGAGAAGGATTTGCTCATGATGGAAATATTTGAGCCTAATCCATTCACATATTGGAGTGGTTGGTAGCTATTTATGGTTGCAACCATGCTTGACCTTTTAGAGTGCATAATATGTATATACATATATATAATGGGTAGTGTATAAATTATGGCCATTTAAATATAAGAAAATTTTTATTCTCAAGCTCATGCATTGAGCACGTTGAATGATGAAGTATTTATGTGATATAATTTAATTTGTAAGATAAATTTAAATTTTAAATTTTATAAATTAAATTTTATTATTTAAATAACGTAAATATTGTACTCTACCCATCAATTTTAAAGTTGAATAATTTAAAAAATAATTAATTACAAAAAATAAAATTAATTGATCAACTGAAACTACTTGGACATACATGTATCTCGAGTATTGCAGCGTATATTTAAAGCCTGTAAAGTTGTCACAAGTGTCGACGAAAGAGGCTTGAGACTGGGACCCATCATTTTTAACCATACTGCACCACTGCCTCAGCCTCGCCGATTGATCACTTCGTTTCAGTTATAAATACGAGTAAAATGGTACAACACAGTTCCTTCTACGCTTGTCGTTTAGATGGCCTTAATATATCTTCACGCTCTGAATCTCTGCTTTATCTGCCTGATCTTCAGCTTTGTAATTTCATAAATTTATCCTTGGGTCGTTGCATGAAGACGTTGCTTCGTATTTGAGGCTATATATATATATATATAGATATACGGATAGAGCTGGGGACTGTATATTTTGGTATAAAGAGGGGCAAGGACAGAAGAGTACTTGCCAATAAAATGAACGTCATGACCAGTGACCACAGTACTACTAAATACGTACAGATTAGCATTCAAGATGAATTCAGTGACATGACTTTGCAACATATATGTGAGTTCACATGGGCATGGTACCATGTTGTCGAAGAATGCATTAAAGACAACTCATCATTAATTACTCTTGTCCCATATCTCTTTCTTCTTCCAAAAATAATCCAATTTGAGAATAATTATATGTATCGGACAATTAGTTAAACCTAACTCTATTAAAAAAAAAAAAATTCTTATTTTCAATCAATTATTTTTAATAAAATGATTATTTTTAATTAAAATAAATTATAAATATTTTTTTAATTATAAAAAATTAGTCACGAATATATATTTTTCTTATAATGACGGGAGAATTAAGCTCATATCATCATGTTTACTTTGATGGATTTAGATTTATATATACTTATTGTACATGTAATTTATAAATATATATTAATTTAATTTTATAATTATGTTTTTTTATTAAAAATATATTTCTATTTACAAAACTAGGCTATTGTAAAATAGTGATGTTCATTTTTTTTCAAAGGTGATAATACTTAGAGGAACGACATTCATAATAAAATGTAAAACTTGCATATACATATATACACATACATCTATGTATATATAGCTTGGCATGATATATATTATCACACAAACCATTTTACAACCGACTTCGTAGATAGGATAACGTTAAATATAATTTTAAGATATTTAAATTTCACGCATTTGTTTAAGAAAAATAGAGTTTATTATTAAAAAATAACTTTTTATAATATAAATTATAATTTATTTTATTTTAAATAAGTGGACGAGACGCTTGGATATATTAAGACTATAAATATGAAATTTTTCTTCCGAGCACCATATATAGTTATTCGATCGGGGTAAAGAGAGGACCACCGTGCGAATTAACCGGCTTCGCGTCGCCAAACTTTTTTCAAGTGAGAATCAACATGTCATATCACTTCATTTTCATAGCAATAACGTGCATGCCCGTGATCCTCATGATTATTTAGTTGAATTTTGGTCCCCTAGCTCATGTCATTCACGGATTCTTCCCTTTATTACAATCTATTATCCAGTATCATAAAGCTTCGTCACTTTCCATTAAGATGCAAACATGTATCATTATTTTAACTCAATATTGTTTTTCTGTACGTACATCATCATGTTGTTCATTGTAATTCTTGGAGTAATATCATAACATTCAAACTTCTGAAATCAGAAAGGGGCATGGAGGCCGTTGTGTCACTAAAAGAGGATGAGATCATAGATGTACGTACACAGATTATATAATAAACTCAAACTCGAATAATGATCAAATAAAACTTAAATCATGAGCAAAAAACTTAAACTATTCATTACTGATTTATTTATACAACATACCACTCTACGATCAGAGTTGATGGTACTAGACTTGTTTTACACATGGCTTAATTTTTGGCTTATGCACTATAAGTGGTACAGAGATACTGGTATTGGGAAGATAAGTAGGTACGTCCGTTGCACTTTCAAAACCAAATCGGTGGGTCTTTCAGGAACTGCTTTTGTTTTTTGTTTTTCTATCTATCGCGTTTTCTTTTTTATCATTCCCCCTAGCTAACCTACACTTTAATATGTCGATTTATGCGCAGAAAATAGACTGCGCATCAGATACCCCCCAAGCCCCATCGCCAGCCCATCGACACGTTTGAATGCGGACAACAAACCAGGCATTTAATTTGTTGCATCTTGACAGCACACCACCCCATAGTGCACTGCACTGCTGCAATCCACAAAGCCATTCAAAAATGCCTCAAAAAAGGCCGTCAAAACTCAGTTGGGTCTCAAAAATAGACCTGCGTATCAGATTCCCCGGAACCACCCCCTCTGTATTTTTCGCGACGACCCAATGCGATAAGGGACAAGGCTTTCTTTTGTATCACGACAGGACAGGACAGCACTCAGCTGCGCCATCCCTGCTATCCACAGAGTCACCCATAATGCCTCACGACAGAAAAGAATAAGAATAATAATAGATTTGTTACCCCTTATCATCTATTTATTATTATTTTTATTTACTTAATAATTAAAAAAATAATTATTTGTGAAGTTATATATTTTTTAATTTTTTTTAATGATTAAGGATGTTAAAAAAGTATTTAAAATAAAATAATAATAAAATAAAAATTTTAAATATAGTAGTAGAGGAATGGTAATAAAGCAGTAAGAATATCTTCATCCCAGACAAAAACTGAGGTATCATGCCTGTTCTTAAAGACAGCCACTGATCACAAGCTCACAGAGATCTAAAGATAGCTTTGGACGGTTGAAACTGCACCTTCTTAAAACGCCTAAGAAGTTTCACATCGCCACAGTACTCGATCTCACACTCCATGGCAATGGACCTGAGGCCTTTGTATTTAGTTGTGAGTTCCCTTTCATAACGAAGGGCCCACGCATATCCGAAGCCAAGGCCCATAATCGTGTAAAACACAGGGACTTAAGCTATTTAGTTATATAGTTAATTTGAGATATTTTGAATTATAATGAAATTTTTTAATTAAAATAAGATGAAATAGTTTATAAGAAAATATATTTAGATAATGAGATGTTTTTATTTTTTAAGATTTAAAAAAATGTGTAGATCCTAATTGGGAGTGGATATGTACTATTTATTTACTATTATGTCAGTTTTATACTGTTTATTTACAGTTTTGTACTGTTTAATTATTGTTTCTGTCAATTTTATATTGTTAATTTACTGTTTTATACTGTTTACTTTTCAGTTTTATACTGCTTATTTTAGTGAATATTTTCAAATTTTAAAAATGAAATAAAACATTTGAATAGACAAAATCTACGTACCGTATAGCTCCAGATGATATGACTTCATCTGAACTGGCTAACTAAACGGCACCGTGCATCACCATCATAAAGAAAGATAACAGTAAAATTCTTAAAGACTACTTGAGAAATTCATAGATTTGTGGTTACCAAACTACATTTATCAATTATCATAGATCACCCCTCCCCGCACCTGAATAATTTGACGCATCAATCCTAGGACAACAAGTTTGTCACCTTGACTCAAAAGAATTAAAATTCATAAAATAATAGAAATAAAAAGACCATTAAAAAAAATAATAATACTCTCCCAATATAGGAAGAATGGATAAGGGAGCTAGAGTAAGAAACATCATCTCTCCCTGCCAGCCGCCCTTGCAGAGTAGCTCTCGAAGAGGTAGGGATGGAATTAGGATTTGGTGTCGGGGGCGATCGGTAAAGTTTATGATATGCATCAGCATAAGTAATATGTATTTTTTATACGTGATTATAAAAAAATATATGTATATTCTTACATCACAAAATTGTATACAACATATATATTTATAAATTATCTTATAAGATAATTTTTTTCAAGATTTTCTTAGTTCACTAAAGAACTTTACAAAAAGAAAAGAAATTGAAATATCATCTTAGAATGACCCAGATGAGAAAAAAATAAATAAATAAATTATGTAACTGTATAAGCTCAAAAAAAATTTATATGATATCATTGATATGAAACTAAACAATCTGCATAGTGCACACTAAAGACAAATAAAGAAAGATAGAAATAAAATATTTTACCGTTTCTACTTTTTATGTCTATGGTGTCGAGGTAAACTTTCGAATTTTATAGATTTTTTTTTTCTTGCTTTGCTTCCTCTTAATCTCAAATTTGAAAAAAGAATTTTTTATTTCTCTCTCAAATCCGTTCAGTCTAGTAAAAGAAATGGCATAAAGGTAGTGAGTAAGCTTTTTTAGCATGTCGTGTCAATGCTACTCTCAAATTTGTTTGACTGTGTTAATGCTATCATCTCAAGTTCAAATGGTGAAAGTTAAAAGCACATCATATTACGTGTGAGTTATATTTGTTTAATATATCAAATCAAGACTATTATATTAATGGATTTAAGAATATTTAAGTGATATACTGTGTGTTTGAGTGTTGAGGGGTGATCTTAAATATTTTTAAAATATTTAAATTTAAAATTGTAATTATACATAATATAAGATTATAGTAGGGCAATTTTGTTTTTTTGGTTTCTTTATTTTTTATTATTTAAATATTTTAGTTGACGTGTTCTCTTTTTTATTTCAAAATTGGCATGTCAAATCTAAGAAACACCATCACATTTTGATCGGCTATTCCGTGGTTTTGGGGGGGCAGATGGCAAATATTCTATTACTTGATTTTATAAAAATTGATGGAAATATTAATTAAAAAAATTAAACCTAAGTCTATCCTCTTAATAGAATAGGGATTCATTTTGGTTTTATTTCAACAATGAAAAGCCTGTCTCCTTACTTTTCAATGTTGGGTTCGACTTACAGTCGAGAGTGATATTATAGGTTTTGACTAATGAACGAGGAGGGTGACAACTAATGCTGCCTCACAAGTCTGGATAATGACTAATGAGTTCTTACCTGCCTCTTCAATTGTTCAAAATAGGCTTGACATGTCATCCGACTTTTAGAAAGATACCTAACTTATAAACGTATTATGTGGAAAAAGCAGCCATTTTCAATATATTCCAGATGCAGACTTTCGGTGTTATCCCACGACTAAAAATGATTTATTGGTTACGTTTGGATATTGAGTTAGTTGAGTTAAGTTTAATTTTTTATAAATAGTAATTAATAGAGTTGATAGAGTGAATTATGTAAGACTTATCTATAATTTTAGATGGGTTTAGAAATATTTATGAAAAGTTAAAAAATATTATAGGTCTCACGTATAAAGAGGTATTGAATTGAAAAAGATTGTAAGTCGCATATGTAAAGAAGTTTTAAGTTAAGATGAATTTATTAATTTGAGAATTAGATGTTTAAATATTAGATTCAGTTTAAAATTAAACAGAACTAAATTAATATCATCAAAATTTAACAACAAAAGGAACCTAAGAATAAACCGAAAGGAAAAAAAAAATTTTTGAAAGAAGGCAAGAGGTGGAAGAATGAGCTTCCAGAATATGATTATTATTATTTTTTTCTAGTAAAAAATGGTCTAGGATTGATGTAGATAAAGATAAAAAAATACCGGTAGAGGAAAATGCCGCCAGTCAAAATGCATCAATAGAAGTGGGGTTATCAAGCTTGCATATGAATCAAAGTATACATGCAATTAATTTAGAAGCATGAAATATAGGTTTCGGGAGGGTAGCTGCAAGTTTCGGACTTCTCATCAATCCTTAATTCTTTGGGGAAAATTCCCCAAAAGCTTGAGACGAACAATCAAAGAGAATTCCAAGTTTTTGATCAGTTTCTTATTTGCAGACATCTAAGACCATAAATTCATCGCTCTAAACCAAGTACCATTTGCATAAACGAGTTGAGATTAGATAAATTAACTGAAATATTATTAAAATATTATTTTTTAATATTATTATTTTAAAATTTTAAAAAATTAAATTTTTTATTATATTTTATGAAAGAATTTTAAAAATATTTATAATAATAAAATGAAATAAAATATTTTCGCTATTCATACAGAGCTGTCCTCATGATGCCCTTTTTTAGATATTAAATTGGACGTATAAGGCCAATAAAATGAATGACTTGAGATGCTGGACCAAAACGAAAAAGAAATCATTTTCATCTTCTGTGTGCATCACAATCTACATTTTCGTTTTTGTGATGCATTGGAAAGCCCTATAACTTAGACAATCAATCAACCGAAGTATAATTTAGACATTATAATAAATGCTTATTTCGGGGGAAAGAAATGGCCAAATAGCCTGTGTATACAAGGTCATCTGTCAGTCACTCGTTGAAACTCACTCCGACCTTGTAGGAAGGTGGGACAATGTTTCTTTACAGGTATAATTTCCTTTTCTGGGAATCTGGACATGCAATTAGAAGAGAGAATCTAACAGAGTTCATTGTTCTACATCTTTAAATCCAACACCATCAAGCCATGACACCACTTGTTCTATAGAGGGCCTTTGTCTTGGATCATGGTCTATGCATTTACAGGCAATAACAAGCACCTCTAGGAGCTGCTTCTCATGATCCTTATCCCATATTGCTGAATCTATTATTTCCTCCTCTCTCTTCTCATATTTCATCTGCAACACCCAAGACACCAAGTCCCTGCTGTTTTTGCCTTTGCAAACTTCCACAGGCCTTCTACCAGTAAGAAGCTCAAGAAGAACAACTCCAAAACTATAAACATCACCCCGGAAAGTCGCCGTTAAAGTTTGACTATATTCAGGAGGGATATAGCCCAAAGTACCAACCAAATCCGTAGTGACATGAGTAGCATAAGGGTTCAGTAGCCTTGAGAGACCAAAATCAGCCAAATGAGCTTCAAAACTTTCACCCAAAAGGATGTTGCTAGTTTTTACGTCTCGATGAACTATGTTTGGCTCACAACTCTTGTGCAAGTATGCTAATCCGCGAGCTGCACCTTGAGCTATCTTGAGTCTTACATCCCATTTTAGAACTGAACCCCCATCAACATTCTCATGCAGCCAATAATCCAAACTTCCATTCTCCATATAGGAGTAAATTAACAACCTGTCACTACCATATCGGCAATAACCTTGAAGAGCAACAAGATTTTTATGCTGAGCTCTTGATAGGGCTTCCACTTCAGCTTGGAATTCACGTTCCATCTGACCACAATCCCCAGAGAGTCTCTTGATCGCAGCTCTTGTCCCATTAGGAAAGTTGGCTTTGTAAACCAGACCAAATCCACCGCAACCAATTATGTTTGCTTGGTTGAAATTGTTCGTAGATTTCAGCAAGTCTGCAACTGTGAGATCTCTGCATTCTGAGTTCTTAAAGAGTACCAGCTTTGAAGGCCCAAGAGCCTCAGATAACCGGTGTGGCCTGCTGAATTCTTCGTCAAAGTTATCAACTGAATCCTTCACATCCTTCCTGGACATTTTAAGCAGAGCAATTGCAAGTAGCACAGCAATTCCCAAACCAATACTAATTGTTATGGCAAAGATGCTGCCTCGACCAAACTTGCTGTTTGAACCAGATGGAACAACAGGTTTTAGTCCTGTATTCCCCCCAGAAGCACAAGCAGAATACATTTGCCCACAAAGTCCCAGGTTGCCCTCAAAGCTCGAGTTGGGAAAGCTTGAGAACTGTGTTCCGCTTGGAATTGCTCCACGCAAGTGGTTATATGCCACACTAAACTTTGACAAGAACGTGAGCTTGCTGAATGACGGTGGGATTGATCCATATAGATTATTATATGATAAATCCAATACTTCCAAGTTACCCATCTCGGAAATGGAGCTAGGGATGGTCCCTGTAATGTTGTTTCTGCTCAAATCTAAAACGTGTAGCTCTTTTAATCGCCCAATTTCAGGGAATATTATTCCGCTTATTCTGTTATTGCTCAAGTATATTGAGGGGGGAAAACTTGAGGCCTGGTTGTATTGTAGACCATTAGCACTCTGGTTTCGCTTTACATATAGTGGAATGCCAGTAGAAGCAGTACGAATTGGGGCACTGCAATTTAAATAAATGAGGCTCTTAAGCTCAGTCAAACTTTTTGGCAATTCACCTGTGAGAGAGTTATTTGAGAAGTCCAAGTAAAACAAACTCTCCATCTGACCAATCCAAGGCGGTACACTGCCATTCAAGTAATTCCAAGACAAGTCCAGAACTTGCAACTTCCGACAACTCAATAACCAACTAGGGATTTGGCCTTTCAGAGCACAGTTCCCAAGCGCCAAAATCATCAAGTTCTCAAATCCACTCACATTTTTAGGAATTTCCTCACCATGGAAGTTCTTGGTAAGGATAAGAGTGGTGAGATTTTTGCAATGCTGCAGCACAGTCAGCGTCCAGGATAAGTTCCCAAAGCTGTTATTCGACAATGAAAGATATGACAGCGATGCAAGATTTGCAAAGTCTTCAGGGATTAAGCCAGTCAATTCATTCTTAGCAAGGCTCAAAATTTTTAACTCACGACAACTAGATAGGGAATTCGGAAGAGACCCTGACAAACGATTAGTGGCAAGATCAAGCGTGAACAGATTGGGCAACCCAGTGAAATTAAGATCAATAGGACCTGCAAACGAATTGTTGCGAAGATCAAGCATTCTGAGCTTCGAGCAGAGTGCAAGGGTGGCTGGCAATGGCCCAGTAAATGAATTCGAGTGTGCAGATAACAGTTCTAGCTTTGTAAGGTTCCCAAACACATTTGGCAGTTTGCCAGAAAATTGGTTTGCAGAAATGACTAAGGCTTTAAGGCTAGCGAGCTTACTCAGTTTCTTGCTTAATTGGCCAGAGAAGTTGTTTCCAGAGACCGAGAGTTGCTCCAAAGCAGTCATATAATACAAGGAATCAGGAAAAGGCCCTGAAAGTGAATTGTAATCCACATGTAATTGTTGCAGAGATGTGCTGCAATTGTCCAAGCCTTCAAGACCGCCGAACAAGTGGTTCAGCGATAAGTCAAGAATCTGAATCGCATTTGAGGAACTGCAAATATGAGAATCTAACTGGCCGGTGAATGAATTGTTGCTAATATTGAACACAAGAAGATTTGGAAATCCCCAGAGTCCAAGAAAACTCCCGTTGAAAAAGTTGCTAGAGATGTTCAGTATTTGAATGGATTCAAGACCAGAAAGCGCTTCTGAAACTGTTCCTGATAGAAAGTTATGGCTCAAATCAAGAACTTCCAGCCGCTTCAAGTTTGAGAGGTCCGGGGGCAATTCACCATTGAGATGATTGCTCGAAAGATTAAGCAAATTCAGCTGGTCCAATCGACAGAGAGAATTTGAAATTGTCCCTTCGAGACCCATTTCAGAGAGAAACAACTTGGTCACTCTAGCAACTGAAAAATTACCGTTCATATTGTCACAGACAACACCATGCCATTTGCAGCAAATGGATTCATTGGACCAGGCAGTGACAATGGACCCATTTGTGAGGTTTCCTGCAAATTCCTTCAGCGCCAACAGATCATGTGGATCACAGGATGGGTTTGGCTTATCCAGACCCAAAGATGAATAAAGAAAGCAAGCCAAGCATAACCATTTGAGGAAAGTCATTGGAAAATACGGAAGCACCGCCATTACTGAAACCACAGGAGATTTTCAAGCTCAAAGTAAAGCCAATAACTTAGCTGAACCTGTTATCATTCTGCGTGCGCTGCTTTCCAGAAACAATAAGAAATCCAAATGAAGAACTATGCATACCCACATGCCAAAAGAACCACCGAAAAAACCCCAACTTTCAGCTTGCAAATGAAGCAAGAATTTCGAGCACGACAATTGAGATCACCAATCCCCACCAGAAATCAGTTCCCTAGACCAGCAATTTTAGGATCCCACCAGAACCCTACTTCACCCTGAACGTGTTCAACAAACACCGACCCTTGTAGAAAATGAATCCCCACATCCCAAAATACCTCAGAAACCACAAAAGGACCAACAAACAACAGCTTGCAAGTGAAGCAATTAACAGTGAGCATTAAAAAAGTGAAGCGGTAATAAATACCAGCAGAACCACTGAGATACCCAGTCCCCACCAGAAATCAAAGCCCTTGACCGATAAACAAGGAACCCACAACCCTATTTTGATAAACAAGCAACGGTATTGCAGAGAATAAGAAAAATACGTCCCCGATTGAAGGAACTCCTAACCCGCCTCCGAAACACCCAGGAGCAATAAAATAAAATGATAATACTAAAAAAACAACAACGTGCAAGTTAAGCAACAATAACCTGTAAAGCCAAATGGCTAATGATATCAAGTCCCAAGATCAAAGATTTCAGTCACCGAACAAGAAGAGCTGAGGAACCGAGGAAGCATAAGAAAAGAAGGGAACTTTAACCAAGCGAGTAGACCTTTTGATTTTTGTTTCCAAGAAAACTAGTAAACCCATGAGAACCCAAAGAAAGCCAAACAGTAAAAACCCATAAAGATCTCCAGCATTACCACCCATTTGCAAGTGAAGCAACAGTCACCCGTGAATCAAACACTGTCGACTTTTTCCGCGGATGCATCTTCCCTGATTTTAAAAGCATATGTCTCTTATCTCTACCCGCTAATATTAAAAGCCTGAAAAGATGACAGAATCTAGGTGAAGAAAAAAGAGAGCCGGATCCTTCAAATCAATGAACAGTAGAGGAGAAAAAGTGCAGTGTGAGAGTGCATTTTTGCTCTGATACAGGAAAGGAAAGTTCCTTATCGTCCTTTGAGATCCTATAATCTATATTTTAATTGAGAAACGCTTGGGGAAATCGAGCACGCAATTTGAAATTTGAAGGCGCAAGGGCTGACTTTTTAGACATTTTTCTCTCTGGTTTTTCTAGACAGTTTACCAGTTACGGATTGAACCGTCTGTTTCCCCTCTGGTTTTCAACAATCAACACCTACATTTGTCTGCTTGTTATCTATTTCTCATTGACTTCAATTTACAACATATATCAATGTCAAATAATCTATAGATGGTGGGGTGTGATGCTTGATAAGGAAGAAAAAGGATTTCACCCAACTCACGTTTACATTTTGCGCGTGCTGACACTGTACCGAGTATTATTGTGGACGTTCAGGCTGCAACGCATTAACAAAAGAGAAACATATATACACACGATTACTTTTTATAATTCATTATTTAAAGTTTAATTTATAAAAAATAATACTGGATACTTTAGAAAAAAGTAGATCAACTATTAAAAAAATATTTTATCCCATAGTTTTTAAATTTGTATACTTTTTAAAAATAAGTGAGCAGAATTTATATATCCTAAATCTTTATAAATTATTTCCTTTTTATAAAATTACAAGGGTGTTGTTATTTTATAAAAATAGTATTCATTTAAAGATGAGTTGTAAAAATTATAGTCATATCTTTATAGTTACTTTCAAGGCTGTGTTTGGGAGTTTAGACCATCTCAAATTATTTTATTACTATTAATAAATAATTTACTATTATTTATAAATTATTCATTATTATTCATAAATTATTTTATTATTATTTATAGATAGTCTGAAATACTCTTTACATCCAAGCGTATCTAGATATCTAGCTTGTATTTCTTCGTATTAAAGATTTTGGCTAAAGTTTTATATAAATTTTTTTACATGATAGATTTTATTTTAATTTTGTCATCTTTAAGTATATCATTTAATATGGTTTACTTTAACTTTTTAAATTCAAGTATTTAATAAGATTAATATTTGAAATTAAAATGGAGATTCATAAAATATAAATTTTAAAAAAAATTCTATATTCAGTCAGTTTAAAATTTTAAAAATAAAAATAAAATAAGGCATACTCAACTAGATTTGTTTTTGTACGTTCTTTATATCACATATTGTTTATGTGATATAATTCAATTTAAAATATAAATGTTATAATCAAGTTTTATCCTATAAACGATATAAATTATTTTACACATCGATAATAGAATAACTCATGACCAATTATTACTAATTGGCATGGTGTACACGCGCTGTAGAGGCAGGTGATGACTACAAAAGTGACTGGAAAAAAGAGAGGCCGGAGAGTACGGAATCGGATGCTTAAACCGTTAAACGAAAAGTTTGACCGAATATAGCCGGTGGAAGATGAATAAAGATAGGTTGATTACTCTCATTCCACTCTTATATTACTCTTTTTATTTTATAATTAAGAAAGTAAATATTAGTAAAATTATATTTTTTTTTAATTTTTCTTTTTAATAATTAAGGATGTTAGAAAAATATTTAAAATAAAATAATAAAAAAATTCAAATACACTAAAAATATAAATGAGTGTTAAAATAGTAGTAAGTCTATCATTACTTGTGGAAGATATCCGAGCAAGGGGTAGGCCGACGTCACGACGCAATTTCTTTTGCCTTCTTATCTAATCGACTATGATTTATTTTAGTAATGATAAATAAAGTTTTAAGGGTTGTTTGGTTACACAATTTAGACGAGATTAAATTAGATAATATATTTTATTGAAAGTTAAATAAAATATTATTATAATATAATTTTTTAATATTAGTTTTGTTTTTAAATTTGAAACAATTGAATTTTTTACTATATTTTATATGAAAATTTAATAAAATTGTAATAATTATATAAGATGATATAATTTGGCTTTGTGTAACCAAACTAACCCTAAATAGACAAGTTTTATGCAATTTTTTTTTTTGGTTAAAAAAGGTGAGTCTTACTAATATATATATATATATATTTTATAAGGTAGAATCAACTTTTTTACAAGAATTTGCATAGGGTTTGTTTATCTGTGATGTATAAAAATCATTTCTCTTTTATTTTTATTTGAATACATCAAAATATGATTAATTATTAAATAATATTATTTTTATAAATACTCGGATTAATTCTATAAGTTTAATTAATTTTAATATTATTTTTTATTTTACATTGAAAATTTACAAATACAAAAAAAAAAACCATGTTTTTAATATAACACGTGTTGTTTGAGTTTTTATGAATATGATCATTGGTTTAAACATTTGCACAAACTATATAAAAATAATTATAACAATTTAAAGTTTGTTTATTAAATTTGTAAATTAATTTATAAGATATAATATAAAGAAAAATTCTATTATTCATCATTTCAACACATACTTACTTTTTTTATATCTTTTATTTATTTATTTAATAAATATGTGGTATAAGGATAATGAATAAAATAACTCTAATATAAATAATTTATTTTGTCTAAATTAAATATCTCATAAATAAATTTGAACTTGTTCAAAATATAATAAATTATGAATATAAAATATAAATGACTAATAAGGTAGAACTCAAATCGTATTTAAATAAAAATTAAATCAAGTCTCGTAATTCCCTGCTGATCTGCTTGTCGTGTCAGCCACTCAACCTGCCTACATGTTATATGAATCACCAAAACCACTTTCTCCTTTTCTTTATGTTTTTAAAGCTCATTTTCCATCCAATTCCCATCACCCTTTATTTATGCGTTCTTCCCGTGATGCTCCTTCCTTTTCATTCACCTTTTGATTTTCATTATTATCCCAAAAGCTTTTTATATTTTTTAAATGGTACGTTAATAAAAAACCATTCCACCTTATTAAAAAGTTTTTGTTTTATATTGAGTTGATCTTCTATTTAATAAAATAAATAAATTATTGAACATGTCCTTTTAAAAAGTAATATGTTAAAATTAACTTATTTTATTTGTTCACTATAATCAATTTCATTTGCTGGTTGCTTTAATAGAGACATATTTTGTGATACTTTATATGATAAGAATAATAATAGGTGGTGTATAGGATCCCGTATTGCTTGAGAATGTGAAGTTTTTATTTTTTATAAGATTTTAATAATGGTTCAATTATAGTATTGACTAATCTTTTTTAAGTATAGGCAACATGATTTAGACATTCCATTAGGATGTTACATGTTTAATAATTTTCTTGCTAGATACAAGTTAATTTTCTAAGAATTATTGATTACCTTATGAAAAATGATAAATTTACAAGTCTTTTTAAATTATGATATCAAATAGAGAGTAGTTATATAAAATTGAGATTATTTTTAATGAAATAATACGATTGCATTAATTGATTGTGAAGCAAATTATAATATAACTGTAAAAAGGTTATAAATATATTATTACGCTTTTTGGCAATGATTTTACCATTTAAAGACTAGAAATTTTGATCTAAAGATTGCTCTGTTTGGATTTAGAATTAATCTTAATTTATTTAATCTAATATAATTATTATAGTTTTTTTAAATTTTTAAATAAAATATAATAAATAATTTAATTTTTTAAAATTTTAAAATAAAAATAATATTTATTTAACTTTTAATAAAATATTTCGTCTCATTTAATGCATAACTAAATTTGTAACAGAGTATAAGAAATTTCGGCAACACTCTCATTCGTCCACGAGGAGTTGGAGGTCTTGATTTCGTGTCCAACGAAAAAGGGTGAAAAATGGTAAGAATTTCTTAGAAAATGGCATAAATCCATATTTGACAAGGCACGAGCCAATTTGGGTTGGTGGACGGAGTCGTTAGGTGAAAAAAATAAATAAAGTTTAACATGATTAATCTTATTTACCTAACGACTTTTCTCAAAAATGCGCCATGATTAATCTTCTTGAAGAAGCTTTCCTCGATAAATTGATGGCGTTGGCCACCATGAAAACACATTAATGATGGCCTTTGTTAATGCCCTTTTTTTTTTAAAATCTATTTTATTTTCCATATTGTTCGTGTTAATGCTCAATGTGGACTGAAAAGACTGTCCACAACTTTACTTTTAATCCTTTTTATTATTATTATTATTAACTTGCATGATGATTACTTTGATTTTATGAAATATATTAAGATAGGATAGAATAAGAGTTACATATTTGTTAAAAGTAGAATCCATTAAACCGCATTATACTGTGCTGTATTTATATTGGAGTAATGATATATGCATAATTATTTTTATAACTATTTATACAATCATATTTTAAAATGAAAATATTTAGATAAAACAATGTTATTTTTATAAATTATTTTATGAAAATATCACTTATATAAAACATAATTCTATAAGGAATTGTAAAAGAATATTATATATCTATCATTTTCTTGTTCTATCTCCTCGCATAGAGTGGACAGAGTACTCTAGTATTGAAAAATAAAAAGTTAATAAAACCTAAAAGGTTACTTATCTCGATAACTCAAATAATGTGTCCGTCCCAAACTCCAAATTCAAGAGAGGCCAATGCCATTCTCTTGCAGTCTTTCTTCGGCGAACCTACCCTAACCACATTGTTCCTTGTCTTCTTGCCTTGAAAATTAAGCCCAAAGAGGTTGTGCAAAAGAAACAGATCTTTGGGACAACCCAAAATCAAAAACAAAACAACCCTACCAATAATATAGGCGGAAGACAATTACACCCTAACTACTAAAGTTCATCGTCCCATTAAGTCGCATGTTAGTTTTCTTCTTCTTTTCCTTTGAACTTTTAAATTTTCTTCCGACTAATATTACATTTAATCATTTTTATATACTTTTTACATACTTCATTAATGTGATTGGCTGAATCAAAATTTTTTATTATACAATTAATCACATAAATAGAATGTCTAAAATAATACGTAAAAGTGACTATACATAAAATTTTTGTATTATTATTATTATTATTATTTGCATTCACATAGACTTCAATTGTATTCATGGTTTGATTGTTGGTTAATCCATTATTTATTCTTTCATTTACTCAATAGGGTTTTATCATGACTTCTATGATTATGTAATTCTTCTCTGATTTTGTTCAGTTTATTATTGAGTTGATAGATTGGTTCAATGGGTCTTAACTCTTTAGGATACATTCTTCGTTAATTGTATAGAGAAAATATTATAATTGAAAGGCTTAATACATTCATGATAAATAAGTGTATTTTATTCACTAAATGTGTACAAATTACAAGTAGCATAATCTTTTTTCCCTTTCTTTATTTCGTTCGCTTGTGAATTTGAATATTGGAATTGCTAGATGTATTTTGGAAGTGCTAATCGAGTAGTCACAATCTATATAATTTCGCAGCAAACAAGTTGGCCAACAATGCTGCGGAAACCACATCCTCTCTCCTAATTCTCAGATGTTAGAAGTATAATATAGCATTGTTTTTTCTTTGTGCATCAGTGATCTCAAACTGTTGGCCGGATTAGAGATTTTTAATTTAACATCACATAAACAATGAACAAATGAAACAATCTTCCCCTCTTCAATGAAAATTTGGAAATTAATAGTGTCTACGTAGAACTAGTTTCAATTATTTTATGAGTTGAGTTCTTCTAAGTCAAGACTTTACCAAGTCATCGTGTAATTATTCTTTTACAAAAGAATTAGTGTAGACATAATAATTCTCTAAAAATTGTTCAAAGCTACTGTAGTTGCTGAATTTTTACATTGCTTATTCATTAAATGCTTATGCCACATATATTTTTTAAAGAAATATTTTTTTGTATGCTTATGATTGCTAAATATATGCATGTCATGATATTATGAGGTCATTTTTACATATTGGTTAGATATTTTATTTTATGTTTTAATTGTAACAGCCCGCTAGAAATTCAATTGTGAAATTTTTATGAACTTTAGGAATCTCATAAAAACCCCATAAGTTTTCACGAATCCATTAATCGTATAGGTTTTTGTCTAACTACATAGTTAATGTTATTATTTACTATGGTATCAGAAGTGTATTTTTGATTATTGGAGATAGTTAGAAGTGTCAAAATGTATTATGATTTGTGCCATTAGACTCGGAGGGTTATTTAAAGTCTTATGGCGCAATAACATTTTTTCATATTTTCGGACAAAACGTCTGTTCAAAACTGTAAATATTATTGGATAAAAAGAAATATCTTGAGGTAATTTTCGTGAATATTATTGGGTAAAAATATTTTGAGTTGATTTTTATAGATATTATTAGATAAAATATTATGAGATAATCTTTTATAGATATTTTGGGTAGGAGAAAACCACACTCAACTCTCAACTCCAGCCTTATCACCTCCCTTATCTCGTCCATAAATGTGTCCAGCCAGCACCCATGAACTTATCTTCAATTACACATTCTAATAAAAGATTATCAAACACTCTCTCTCGGACAGATTTTAGGAGATCTTTTGCATGCCAATTTCGAAGCTGTTGTAAGTGTTTTATCATAAAGTCTCCTTCATATAAGTTGTTCCTTTTTGAGTCTAGTTTACATGGATATCTTATTTGCCTCATTTGAAAATCATTTGGTCAGTCAAATATTGT
Source organism: Carya illinoinensis (assembly GCF_018687715.1). Taxonomy (NCBI): domain Eukaryota; kingdom Viridiplantae; phylum Streptophyta; class Magnoliopsida; order Fagales; family Juglandaceae; genus Carya; species Carya illinoinensis. The sequence goes on along the minus strand of NC_056762.1, from coordinate 41,175,630 downwards.
GTAAACTATAAAAAGGTCATTCTGGGAGATAAACTGGAGAATATGTTATAGTTTGGAGTTTTTGACCAAGCTAATGGATAGATATTGGTCCGAACTTTTTATGGAGTATTGTTAACATGTATATGTAACTATTGGTTGAGGATTTTTGCATGATTAAAGGTTTTGATGAAAGATTTTCTTAGATTTAGAAACTTAGAAACTGGAAGAAGAAAAACAGTTTCTGTTTTGAGAAAGTTTAACTCTTTGGTGGTCTAAACTTATTCTAATGACTTTAATAATTTTATTGGAAGATCTTAAGTATCTTATATACATGTTATATTATTATTTTGAAGATATTTGATGTTAGTTTCAAAGATATGAAATTTTATGCAAAGAGATATTCAAATAAGCCAAAGTGTGGATATTCTTGGCTAAATTTATGTTTTGGTTAATTTCTAACCATGTGATTTTGAATTAGAAGCATATATATGTTTTAAGACATCTTTTTAAACCATGTGATGGTTTGGTTTGAAGATCATATATTTATAAGTCATAGATCAAGAGATTTATCAAAACTAGTTGAGGAAAAAGTTTATGTTTTTGGACTAAGTGTAAAACCAAAAACTCCAAATGTTATTTTGTAATTTTGGTGACTTTGGTTTGATGATTTAAAGCATGGTTGATGTTAGGATGATATTATGAATATGTTAGAAGTAAGATTTGATTTTTGAAACTCTTGGAGATGTTTTGATTTAAGGTCAAAACTTGTGATTCAAGTGTTTGGATCTTTTTACAAAAAAGTTTGGTGTTGATTATTAGCTTTTTCTAAATGGATGTTTTAAATATGGTTTTGAACTTAGGATTGGAAGATGTTTGTTGCAAAATTTTGGTTTAAGCATGAGTTTTGAAGTTGGAAGGAATTGCAACAAAAATCAAGGGAAATGGCCTATGGATGTTTCGGCCATAGTGTGTTCTTCATAGTTGTGTTTTGTTTTAAATTTTTCTGAGTTGATGTTTAAATTTAGGACAAAATTTACATGAGAAATGTAAATTTTGGAAACTTTTGGAGTTAGTATGCAAAATCCTTAAGTTATGGGTAAAACGGTCATTTTCCCATATGTAGAGAGTAAAATAAAAATTTTACTCTTTAAGTTAGTATTTTTCATATTTCAAATTTTTAGTGATTTAGTTCTAACTTTTAGAATCACTAATTACAGTTCCTCGTGATCGCACTTGAAGTTTTATAAGAAACGCGGAAATCGAGGTAAGTTAGCTTTTAACTTACTAGCAGTCTACTGTGTATGTGTGCTAAGTAAAAGAACTACAGTGTATGTATGCGTGTTATCATATATGTCATGCCATGCCAAGTTATCACGTAATTGTCTATTATACAGAATTTATTCTGTCATCAATTTTTATCTGTTTCATAATATATTCTGTTATGTATTACTGTACATTACAAGTACGTCATGCTAAGTATGCCATCTATTACATGTATGTCAAGTCATGTAATATTCACTGTTGCAAATATGTCATGTTAAATATGTTGTCTATTATATGTTATGCCATGTTACGAAATGTTTCTATCTCAAGTTGGTCATGTATTTCAAGTTATGTTCAAGTCATATTATGTTACGTCAGGGCTTCAGTCCTTTTGTATTCCAGTCACGTTTCATCTTGAGTACATTATGTTTGTGTAGAATACATGGGGCCACAACAACTGTGGAGTATGTATTTAACTACAATTGTGATGCGTAGAATACATGGGGCCACAACAACTGTGGAGTATGTATTTACACGTAGAATACATGGGGCCACAACAACTGTGGAGTATGTATTTTTTATGTTAAGTCAAGTTTGTGTAGAATACATGGGGCCACAACAACTGTGGAGTATGTATTTATACGTATAATACATGGGGCCACCACAACAACTGTGGAGTATGTATTTTTCATGTTAAGTCAAGTTTGTGTAGAATACATGGGGTCACAACAACTGTGGAGTATGTATTTACACGTAAAATATATGGGGCCACAACAACTGTGGAGTATGTATTTTTCATGTTAATTCAAGTTTCAAAGCAAGTTCATGCCAAGTCAAGTTTCAGATCAAGTTCATGTCAAGTCAAGTTCAGTTCATGTTTCAATTTAAGTTATGTCAATTATGCTATGTTGTACTCAAAGTTATGCTTTAATTACTTATGAATTTGATTATGCATTTATGCTTTTACTGTCATCCATGCATCATTAGTTTGTGTGGAAGTTTTTTGTTAACTTACTGAGATTTGTAATCAAATCTCACTTTGGTAGTCCCAACTACCATTCCCCACGAATGGTAGATCTTGTTACAGGACCTGAAGGAGAATTAGGAGCTGATCAACTAGATACAGTTGACTAAGTAACGGTGCGACATAAATGTTGATATAGTAATTAACGTAAATTACTACTTGTACAATTGAGTTGCATCTCTACTACTTTTTGGATCATAACCATTTTGGACTAATGTTGTGATCTTAGTTGTTCAATGGATTTTTATGTATGAAGTATGTTTTAAGCATTTGGGATATTTTCAATTTGGTGCATAGTATTGCTAAAGAAAAAATTTATCCGCTGCGAATATTGCATATTGTTAGATGCATGTTAGGAATATTGCATCTTATATGTCATGAACGGGGGCAGGTAACCTTGTGTTGCATGTCTCGACGCTTCAAATGTTCGTCCGATCCCAAACGGAATTTGAGGGCATCACAATAATTACCTAAATTATTACTTTTTCATGAATAATAAATATTTAGACAAAATGCGATAATTTTTTTGTTTATGTATTGTGATTACATCTAATTCATGTATGAGCTCATTTTATCACTAGGCTAATTTTAGTATGTGATGAAATAGAGTATCAAGCTGTAGCTTAAGCATGTACTGTCCATGAGTTTGATTAGTCCAAATTGATTTCTTCAATCTAGGAAGGAATTGTTCTTGCACGTGACTAACTCAATAGACTATTTTTATCATAGTGAGAGTGTGAATTTACTATCCAATATAAACTTGTGCAAAAATTAAGTTAAAAGTTGATAATTAGACACTATATCATAAGAAATGATTAGAAAGTATAGCAAAATTTTGATCTTGCAAAACGTATTAATTATTTTTATTCTAACTTAGATCGGCATGACAAAATTCTTAAATGTGTGTGCAATTATATATGCGTAGGATAATAACTTTGAGATAACCGAAAAGCTGAAAGTGTAGTATGCACGTATAATCTGTTCACTTTTTTCTTCAGAAGATTTTCTACGAACCAAATTATGGAAATTGGGCTTCAAAGAAAACGTGCAAGATTGATTGTGTTTAATTATTGCTCTAAGGATATTAGCGACTCGAAAGCTGTGTTTGAGTTTGAAATTTTATTCAAAGAGAAGAGTTTTCTCACTTATATATGTTAATTGTAATTATGACATCATCACTAGTTGATCTCCCTACGCGAAGATTAGATAGTTTTGTTTCACTAGTTGATCTCTCACTACGCGAAGAGATAGTTTTGACTGTAATTATAAATTTCTGAGCCGCCACCGGGTATGAAATTTCTGAGCCGCCACTGACTTGTCTCACAACATAATAGCCAAAACCATTCAATACCTAAACAAAATTAGTAAAATCTATAAGTTAATAGAATTTAGCTAGAACCTCTACAATAAGACATATCGTGCTAACTCCAAAATCTGAACTTTCTATCTCATGACCTAATGACTCAACTTCCACAATAGTGTTGCGTAGTAAGTCAAACCTCCCTATAGAAGACCCGTTTTTCACAATTTAGCTGTAACGCACCCAACCGGCCAAATTTCAGAAGTATGTTTTTATACCAATCAACTTACTAGTACTCCAATTGATCTTTTTCATAATTCATCCCCACCCATTTACTTCCATCAACAAGTCAACAACCAGATCCCATCCAGCCTCATTGAAACATTACAATGACCAAACCAATAATCCACCTGGCAGTGTAACAGAGGTGAAACTAAGAGAGGGAGAGTGAAGTAGACGAAGAGAGAGATGAGAAGGGTCGAGTGGCTTCCCAGCATTGTGCTTATGGTCGGGATCAGGAGTAGCAATGGTGGCAAGTATAGTGAACTAGGTATGGGGCTAAGGCTTGAGGCAAAGAGTAATGTTTGAGGCATAAGAAGCTTGATAGTGGTGGTGTGTGGTGGGGCCGACTATTACAACGATGCGGTGTAGGAAAGATAGAGATGGGAGATGTTTGGAGAGACAGGGAGTGAGAGCCACAGATGGAGAGAGAGAAGAGACAAGGCCTTAGCAACGACAGGGCATGATGATCTAGGACACAATGAGGATGAGAGAGAGAGAGAGAGAGAGAGAGAGAGAGAGAGAGAGAGAGAGAGAGAGAGAGAGAGAGAGAGAGGTGGGTGAGAGAGATGAGAAGAGACTAAGAGGGATCCAGCCTGAGAGAGATAGATGTCGTGGCTGGGAGAGAGGAGAGGGATTTGGAGTGGGCATTGGAAATTGTGGCAGCGTGTGGGGGGGCAAGTTTGACTAGAAGATATTATGTGGCATGGAGTTCCCCCACCCTTGGAATGACGAACACTTTAGAAGATACTATGTTTAACTCGTGCTGTATTAATTTCAGTGCAATGAATAAACTCTTTTACTTACAAAGTACTTTATTTTGTCTCATTGTTTTCTACACTCTTATGCTAGGAGTGAAAACTAATAGCTATGGTTTGGTTTCAGTCCAAAATTGAAACTGAACCAACAACTTTTAAACATGTCTAAAACTGGTTGAAACTGGCCAATGAAGGGGGAGAAACTAGGCAACGTTGTTCTCGGCATAAATCCGATTGGTTTGTTGGTGTCCCGTCAGTGGCACGATGAGAAAAAGAACATCATGATGAGAGAAAATATGGTGCCGCACTACTGTGTCCATGTAGTGATGAGAGAGAGATGGGAGGTGGCCCTACTGCGTGAGAGAGAGAGAGAGAGAGAGAGAGAGAGAGAGAGAGAGAGAGAGAGAGAGAGAGAGAGAGAGAGAGAGAGAGAAATGAGATTGAGAGAAGAAGAGGGAGGGGAGGGGCTAGGGGTATTCAAACCCTAATTCCAAACGATGCTGTTTGGTTTATTAAACCAAATGGCGTCACTTCATTTTAATTTTTTCGTTCCAAACTATGTCATTTTACTTAAAATATATATGAGAAATATATATTGTATCGGCCAGTTCAGTGCTTGATGTTGGTTTCACCAAATTCCTACCACCTACTGACTGGTTCTTACTATTTTTGGCTAGTTCCTGACTTTGGCAGCCAGTTCCCATTGGGGCGGCCGATTTGATCGGTTCCTGTACACCCTACTTATTGCTAACATTATGCGGTCGAGGCATTCTCCCGCTACACCCATTGCCAAAGTTACGCGGTCGAGACATCCTCTCACTATGTTCTGATTGACACGGTCAAGGCATCCCCCTGTGACACCCATCGCTAGAGTTACGAGATCAAGGTATCCTCCAGCTACACTCTTATTGCCACAGTTACATGGTCGAAGCACCCTCCCACTACACTCTTATCACAAGTTGGAGAAAGTTGGAGGATTAGAGAAGTCAAGAGGGGGAGGGACTACTATATTCCTAGTTGGGGAAAGTTGGAGAAGGTTCACCACCCCCAGTAGAAGGAATGCTGAAAGACGAGGAACGGATTGTCACCCCACTTGCATCAACCCCCAAGGATCCCACAAGAGAAAGTGTTGGAAAGATGAAGGACATCTCTGGAGCGATCCCACCCTAGAGAGTTTAGGTGATTGGTGAGCCAAGCACAGCAACAGTTGCCCTTGCCGACTGGCCCTTTACATCTTCAAATCACGAAGACTCCCCAAAGGCATCAAAAGAAGGAGGGAAGCCACTCGGTGTACGTAATAGGTGGAGCACTCCAATTCGGGGCGACTGATGGGAGGAAGTCTGTGGAGCAACCTCAGGAGGAGAATTATGCGATAGAGCAAACTCGACCTCTATCACCAACTCTAGATCAGCCTCAGCTTGGGCCATAATCTCGTTGAAGGAGTTGGCCATGGGCACTAGAGGGCGGCTTGAGCCCTCTCCACCACTAGCCAAGGATGGTGGAGAGGGTCTACCCCTTGTGGAGCTCGATTCATCCGAAGGCTTCACTCCCACACGAGCTTTCTTCTACTTCTTACCCACCGTCGTTGCCTGTGGGCCTCTTTTCAACCCACTCGCCAGCGATGGAGCACCCAGGAATTGGCAACTGAAAATATACACCCTACTAGCTGATGTGTTTAATTTCTATACAAGTTTTGTCATACTTTTACCTTTATTTTTGTACTAGTTTGTGTTTAATTTTCTTATTTATTTTTTTAGCAATAAATAAATTGAAAGAGTCATGAGAATTTCATTTTCAAATTCAAATTCCCTTCATCAAGAGTCCAATAAAACTTTCTTTTCTCTAATTTTTTGAAATACCCTTTAGTATTTTAAGTATAACTTTTTCTAGAGAACTCTAAAAAAAGAGATCTAGGTATCTACTGAAAGCTAAGAAGAAATCCTACAACTTTTGTGTTGAAGACTTTCAAGAAAAAGAAGATCTATATAGAGAAAAAAATATGTCAAGGCAGTAGTAGAAAAACAACCGATTTTGTGAGAATCTTGTTTTGGGGAGATAAGAGGGAGGACGACTAAAAAGCCTTAAAAATGGAGGATTTTCTTCACCATTGAAGAGGAATTTGAACCTTGGAAAAAGAAGAAGAAGATAGAGGCCGAATTAATATACAGTTTACTTCTTAACTCTTTCATCTTCTCTTTGTACAATTTTTATTATGAATTCTAGAATTGTTATGGTTTGTTCTTATTTTATTATGTGCTAATTTCTATTACTAAGGCTACGATGTAGCCTCTCTAAGACAATTCTGAATCTTATTTTTACGTGATCATAATTTTATCATTCCTTTTGAACATACATCATTGAGTTTGATGCTTTCAATTATCTGGCCAATAGTTGAGTGATTTGTTGTACATGTTAATTCAAGAGGTGGTGCCTGTAGTTTAGGTTCGTATGATGTATGCCATGAATTGACGAAAGACAGGAATATGCTAACGTGATTTATATGGCTTTTATATGAAATATTATAAATATTCATGTGCTCAAATACTTTTAAATTCACAAAGACATACCGTAGGTTATCATTAGTTAGGTAATTCTAATTCTACTCGCGAGATAGTCTTAGATTAGTTAGAATATTTTGCCGTCATCTAAGATGATAATTGTTTGATTGCATAATTAGGATTTGGGATCACATTGATTAGGGGAGTCTAATGCCTTAGTGTTTTCTTATTTGGTAAAATCTTCTTCTTTTTAAGTATTTGGTCAATTCTTCATTTGTTGATTTAATTTAATTTATTTTTATTTTTATTTTTCATATTCAAAATCCACAACTTTTCTTGATTTTCAAATAATTTCGAATTAGAACAATTTCAATAGCTAATAGGTAAATAGTCATCGTGGGTTCAACATCCTTCTTTATCACTATATTACTTGTTACAATTGTGTGCACTTGTAAATTTTTGCAACAAATTTTTGGTGCCATTGCCGATGACTATTTATTTTCTATTACTTTTGATACCAACTAGTTCTAGGTTAATTTGATTTTTCTTTATCTTAATCTTAATTTTTAGTTTTCGTTTTATTTTCAGGCTTCTAGAGTTGTGCATGAGACGTACTCGAAGTTTGGATTTAGTACCTTTTGACCATGAAATTGAATGCACCCTTCGTCATTTGAACAAGGAAAATAAGAAGGATTCCACAACTGAGAACGAAGCAATGGAAGATCAACTTGGAAACAAAACTTTGGGAGATTATGTTGTTCCCTTGGTCACTGTAGCTACTTTCAGCATTAGAAGGCTTACCATTCAAGCCAATAACTTTGAGATAAAGCTAGCTATTTTTCGAATGGTAGCCTCAACAGTGCAATTCAGTAGCATGCCACAGGATGATCCAAATGCTCACATAACTAATTTTCTAGAGTTATGTGATACTTTTAAACATAACGGAGTTTCTGATGATGCTATTAGATTGAGACTTTTTCCATTCTTCCTCCAAGACAAGGCAAATGCATGGTTAAACTCACTTCCACCATTAACTATAACTACATGGGACGATTTGGCTAAAAAATTTGAAGCAAAGTTCTTTCCTCCAACCAAAACCATAAAGATGAGAAACAATATCACCACTTTTGTTTAATTTGATATGAAGTCGTTTTGTGAAACTTGGGAGAGGTATATAGAATTGCTTATAAAGTTCCCACATCATGGACTTCCTGTTTGGATTCAAGTGAAATCTTCTACATTGGTTTGTAGCCTACCACACGTACAATGATTAATGCGGTAGCCAGAGAGACTTTGATAAAGAAATCACTGGAAGAAGCATATGAGTTGGTGGAGGAGATGGCAACCAACAATTACCAATGGCCAGCGGAACGAGTGACACCTAAAAGATCCCTGGTGGTTCATGAAATTGATTCTTTTACTGCTTTAGTTGCTCAAGTTGCAACTTTATCTAAGAAATTAGACAATATCAATATGAGTGCCATTCAATCTACTAATATAATTTGTGAATTTTGTACAGGGAATTATATGAAGGTAGATTGTCAAGTGAGAAATTCATTCTCCAACAATAGTTCAGAGCAAGCAAACTTTGTATTGAATTATCAACGACAAAACAAACCTTATTCCAACACTTACAATCCAGGATGGCGAAATCACCCAAATTTCTTATGGATCAACTTCCAAAATGTTTCCAAGCCTCCATTAGGTTTTCAAAATCAATAACAAGAGAAGAACCCGAATATGGGAGGAAGTTATGGCACAATTTAGCTATTGAAGGCTTATGAGTTGGCCTCGGGTCAAAAAATCAATATGGCTAAGACTTCCATGGTTTTTACTCATAATGTAAGGGCGGATATTCAGAGACAGATTTTGGATCCATGGCATATTGAGGCTGAAAATAAGTATGAGCAGTATCTTGGCTTGCCACCTATTTTTGGCAAGTCTAAGAGGCATGCTTTTTCTGATATCAAGCATCGGATTTGGAAGAAGGTATAGAGTTGGAAAGAAAAGTTGTTATCCCAAGGGGGTAGAGAAGTGTTGATTAAAGCAATGTTGATTCCTACCTATTCTATGAGCTGTTTCCTTCTTCCTCAGCTTCTTTGTTTTGATCTAGAGGCTATGATGGCTCGCTTTTGGTGTGGTCAAAGAGGGGGATCAGAGGAAGATTCAACAAGGCATAATTCCCTAGAAAACGAGGTGGCCCACAAAGCTTGCGCTACCAATAATAATTTTGCCTCGTCTCTCACAGTATTCACAATTGACTCCGTCAACTTATTTGGTGGTCATCCAAGTATTTTAATGGAAATATGTGAAAACCCGATTAGTAATAAGGGTTTGCTCAGTTGAGTGTTCTCCAGATTTTTAGTTTTACCGAGAGAAGCGCTAAAAAAATTTTGGGCTATACTAACCTTTGGACCCTGGTACTTACTAACTATTTGTGTGGGATTGTATTTACCCTCTATTGGGGAGTCCTGATTATGGAGTGCTTCTGATGTACCAATCAGATACGGGGATTAGCAAGATAGTTTCAACTTTTGCATAGTTTTTTCTTTGAGTTTATCTTCAATAACAGGAACCAAGTAGTAAGAGTTAAATGTAAACATTTAGACATAACATCACTTTCTTTCTGGGATGGAATTTACTTTTTATATTATCAAATAATTATGTTGTTAATGATTGATCCTATTGACTGAATGATAAAGCAAGGAGTTTTACATGGCCATATCAATTTGTTGTTCCTTTTTTGACATAAAAAGTCCCCAAGAGAGGGGAAAAGGGGAGGGGGGTGGCCTCCAGCTACCATCATTTTGTGACAGCAGAAAAACAAAAATGTGTCTGTATTTACTTAATATCTAATTGTTGTGTTTCACCATCAGGTGATCAAATGGAGGAGGCATCACCAACTCCTGATTCATTTTGGAGCAAGATATCCGCCTTTAGGACTATGGATTGGGAAAGCATACAAGAAGAAGCCGATCTCACATTAGTTATTCTATTTCTAGGCACTGCAGCAATGAGGGTATACCCCTCACAAGCATTGCAGCCGTTATATTATTAGGTGAACCCATGGGAGGTTTCAAAATTCTCTCTCTGATGGTTACCTTCTGGGGATTTGGCTCATATATATATGGCAGTTTGTCGTTTGGTAAGGGTCCATCATGACAATGGTTCTTGAATTCCCTTCTAATCATTGTTTTCTTTGTTGAAGATTCAATGGGGTTAATTTATACAATATTGTTGGGCAATTCTAGACCCAACTTATGAGAGAATTATTTGTAATTGAAGAGAAGTGTACTAGCAGTACCTTTGCAATATAGTTAGTTTTCTTCAAAATTTTGTACCTTGAATACAACTTTAAAGGGAGAGGAATTTATGCAAGGGAGAGAACTGAAAAGGAGCCTGCGTATTTTTAGTTATTCACCTACTATTGGTAGTTTAGATAATTGTCTCACTGAAACAGTTCTGAAATAATGTTGTCATGGCTGTCTTAGAAGAATATCCTTGGCTTCTGATTGTATATGAGAAAACACATTTGTATGGGAGAAAATGATGTCAAGAATCAAATTGACGTCGAAGGCCAGATATAATCATATAGTACTACTATCTTAGAGATTTAAAATGACTCAGAAGGGTGTAAATGGAGGTTAAAAAAATTCTAAGCTGGCAGGGATGGCCCAGGACATGGACACAACCTGACCGCGGGCTGATCATAGATAGTTAGTTCCTGCTTGATTCATATCCATCCGGATCCAACAATCTTTCACACGGGAGTCTTTAACCTAGTAAGGTATAAGCTAATCATTCCCCAATATAAGGCATGATGATGGTGCAACTGGTTACCTCTTAAAAAAGACGAGAGTTTGCCACTAGAAGGCATCAGGCAGTGGTGGAATCCGATGCTTAATTAAGTTTGCATATGTGGTCCCTTTCTAAATTAGCAAATGTTGCAAACGAAATTTAAAAATTCATATATTTGGGTTTCTAACCGCAAAAACATGAAAATCCAGATACGTTTTGCAATTAACCCAAAAAAAAAAAAAACATGCAGTCTACCACAGCCCCCATAATGGCAAAAAGCTAAAACGGTAACAAGAACATGACAGTAGTTATATTTATATAAAGTGTAACCTGATTTACACTTGAGTTCCTTTCGTCTGAGGGATCGGCAGCCCTAACTTTTTCTTTAGCTGATCCCTTTCTCTTTCCCCATTCACAAGCCTTACAAGACAAGATTTTAAGCACATCTAAATGCTAATTTATACAACGTCAAATGGCCATCTTACGGAAAACTTATTGTATACCCAGAAGATATCATCCCTGTCAAACATAAAAGCAAACATATTCGTTTGCCATCAGCCATAGCCGCTGGAACAATATCCTCAAGCTTCTTCCCATTAAATATGTCGATTGATACAAAGTGGTAGTTTGCATGTCCATGCTTGCCTGTCTTTGAAGTAGAAACAACTACAACCTGGTTTCAAAAGCCATAAAAAACCGATTCATGAATTTGTTTTTGACGTACACATTGAAAAAACTGTTTAAAATTAAAAGATGAAATTCTAGCAAGGCGATCAACAAAATCATAGTTATGAGCTGCAATTATACTTGTATTAATTATGTTTTAGTATTAGTATTTTCATATTCATTCATACGCTTTTTCTAGAGAAACAGGATGCTTAAATGAAGTTAGATGCAACAATGAAAAGCACGCATGCTAAAAACAAGTTACGGCTCATCATTAACATCCAATTTTAGCATTATATATTAACGCAAACAACACAGGGTGGGAGTTATACCCCTGTTCCGGTCACGAACAAGATAAAATGTTTGATATAGTTTCTAAAGTCTATGCATTCAAAAATACTCGACCCATCAAACTTGTTCAACATTTGAAGCTGAAAACCTCACACCTTCAAAAAGTTATTCACAATTAACAAATTTGAAATGTAGTAGAGTTAGGAGTCTCCATTAAGCTTCGAGAATTATCACTGAAGAGGCAGACGCATGCATAACGGCTCAAACTCGCTCCCATTACGACCAAATTCAATAAAACCGAAAATACAACTTTAGTGAGGTAGCCAAAATTTATATGAAGCTTATTTCAAAAAAGAAAAGAAACAGAGAATCTCCACACAAACACCGCATACAATTTTTTCCCAAAAAGAGAGCTATAAAAATAAAACAAAACCACAATTGATAACGCCCCATATACCGTGTACAGAAATCCCACTAATCATCCTAGAAATGAAAATCATAGAGCGATGGAATGACTTTTGTGGGGTTACCTGGCAGCTCAGGAGGGTCGGCTGTGCACGACGGCGGCGGCAGCGTCAAACCCTGGTATGATTTCGTCCAAATCGCCCATACCTGAGACAGATAGAGAGGTTCGTTCGCCCTTCGACGACGCCAGGAGGTTTGATCTCGGCCTGCGACAATGAGAGGTTCATTCGGCCTGAGATTGAGAGGAGAGAAGAGCCCAGCGAAAATGAAAGCAAATCATTCCGTGTAGAGTTACATCTTTCTGAATTTGAAAGATTTGAATTTGAAAGTGAAATTGTGTACTGGGTAGAGTTACATCTTTCCGACATTGCAGGGAGCAAATCACATCACAATCCAGCAGAGGCATCCAGCAGTAGAGAACAAACGAAAAATAATAAATAAATAAAACCACGTCGGACGCGTAGTAAATCAGTAGTAATGTAATGGTAAGGATATCATTACAAGGATATCTTTTAATGGTAAGGGTATCATTACCCAATTACCGGAATTTGGGAATCTTCGTTGGACTTTTATATCATGAGTAGTCCCAATCTATATAATTTCGTAGCAAACAAGTTGGCCGACAAACCACTGGCACTGCCAATAATAATTTTGATTCATCCCTCACAGTAAATTGACTCCGTCAACCCGCGCAATTCTATTCCTTGTGAACTTTCCGTGAACGCGCGGGCTTATGTTTACTACTCTTCCTGTACCTGCATCATTTGCTTACCCCTATATCTGCATCCTTATATCACTCCCAAATCTCCCCTAAGCCAATCTGTTTCTCTCATCCCTGGCTCTCTCTATTGATGGAAAAAGGAATGGCCTTCCTTGCTGAATTCAGGGTCCTTATAAGTATCGTTCTGGTATTAATCCTTGTTTCTTCTGCTTCTAGTCATAAGAATAATCATCATTATTGTCCCCCTTCTTCCTGTGGCAATATCTCCAACATCAGCTATCCATTTCGACTAACAGGTGATCCATCAAATTGTGGAGACCAAAGGTATGAGCTCTCATGTGATGACAATAACCATACATTATTATATTTACATGATAGTAAATACTATGTAAACCAAATCAATTACAGTGACTATACAATTCGAATTGTAGACTCAAGTATTCAGGAGGATAATTACTCCTTCATCCCTCGTTATTTTCTAAATAATGATAATTTCAGTATATTGTTGCCGGACTGGGTTTATTCTGTAGAAGTTGTGGTTGTTGTGAACTGTGAAAAGCCAGTGACTTCGCATTTCGGTTTAAATTTCATCACGACTTCTACGAATTGTTCTAATACATATAATGGATTTGGGCCTTCTTCCAACTCTTCTTTATCTCAATATTCCAAACGGTACATATATCTTATTGTTGGCTATGGAGTGGATGTGATGAATGTGGAGGAGTCGTGCACGATAGAGCAAATGTCTCTGACATCGTGGCCAGGACTAATTGATGCTGATCATCCTATTAATATTTCCACATGTAACCTCCGCAATTTATTCTCATATGGTTTTGTGCTTTCATGGCACGGACTTTATTGTGGAAGCTGCAGCAAATACGATAGTTGCGAAATCAGCAACGATAATCAAGTTTATTGCAAACGATTGGGTGAGTAATAAATTTGAGACCAGAATTCTAAATATATGCTTATCTATCTGGTCATTACGTTGCTTTTGCAATTTAAGTACTTGTTCTGAATTGACTGAATTCTTGGATCATACTAATTATTAGCAGTACATAGTTGTGATCTTCGACAATTATTGAACGTAATTTAAGAAGAAACTTGTTAGTGCATGTATAGTAGGTACCCGACACAATACCCATTTAAAGGGGATAAATTGGGGCTATTTTTGCAGCATTATAATGACCTGATTTTTAATTGAAGATTCCATACGCTAATGTGATCCCATTTTTTCCTTTTTTTTTGGTCGAAACATGCAGGAAATACTTTCGTTCGTTTCTTAGTAGAACATGCCGAAACTGTAGGTGAGTTTTCTATCTCCATAAGATTTTTTTTTTATTTTGAGAATCAAAATCAATATATTTATTAATAAAACTCCATCAAAGGAGGGAAAGAACACAAGATGGACAATCCTCCATCCCAATAGAATCATCCTCTTAACTCTTAGAGAGTTTTTGGCAGCTTAACATGAATGAGCCACACCATTGGCTTCTCTTCTAAACCATAAATCAAATTGTAAAAGCATATTTTTCACCCCTGTAATAGCCAGACCTACACTATTACAATGAGAATCATATATTTGCCTGATGGTATTAAGAACCTGGAGAGAGTCACCTTTTAAGATAATGCTTTTTAATCCCAACTCACTACCAAAAATTGTTGCTTGTTGAGTCCCCAAAGCTTCTATCAACAATGGATTAAAGAAAAAATCACGTTGCATTCCTTTTGTAGCCAGAACATTACCATCACCATCTCTTACTATAATACCAATACCAAGCTTTCCTAAAGATCATTTATTAAGTGTTGCATCCCAATTAATCTTTAATAATTCACGACCAGTTGGAGGTTCCCACCTACTCATCAAATTCTCTGCATCCGTTGTTGCTATCTTGCCTGAATTTATTTGAGCTTGCTCATAATCAACAAGTTGCTGCTTTGACTGCTGCATCACCACATTTCGATGAAAAAAATTGTTGATGAAAATAAAATCATTCATTATCTGCCAGAGTCTAAAATCATTCCTTCTCTGCCAGAGTCTCCATGCTGTCACAACTATTTCTTCATTAGCAACATTATACATAGCAACTAATAAATCCTTACAACAAGCTGCTGCCAAAGAACTTTTTTGAATTTTCTTGGAATGAAGACACCACACATCCTTTGCTGCTATTCACAATGGACAGTTTAGTGACTATTATTTTCCTTTCAAAGATATTTAAATTAGTGGGTAAGGCCTCTAAGCAAACTCTCCATAGGAAAACTTTTGCAGCATTTGGAATTTTTAATTTCCAGATTCTGTTCCAAACAGCTTTCTTGCAATTTGAATTTGAAGACTAGCTTTTATCTCAATCCAATATCTCTCTTTGTAAATAATATACACTTTCTACAGTAAAATATCACTTGTTGTACTCCTCCTTATTATCTAATCTGGACGATTTGAAAGACTAATAGGTATTCTCTTTATAATAGCAGCTTCATTACAGGAAAATATTTCTTCAATATTTAAATCCACATTCCAGAGTTTAGTATTTGAATCATTGGCATTGTCTTTCTTTTTTTTTTTTTTTTTGGAGCCCCTACAGACTAGCTAGAGCCCAGACGTAAGAAATATTGATGGGACTATACATCAAGTTGTTTATATTTATTGCTAACATAAATGGGTAGAGTTGTTTTTTAATGAAATAAGACAGTACTCTAATTTTATTTAGGTGATAATTTGATAATCTAAGTTACCAATGATCCGATTATCGAGTTTAATAGTTTATGATGTTGCGAACTAAAGAAATGATATTTTGATGGTTTGAAAATGTATTTTTCCTGTATTTATTCTCAAATTAAAAGAAATTTCAGTTTGTCCAACATGGTCCCATTCTATTATGTTTTGTAATGCACGTGCGAATAATCATGTCAACAGCTCTTGATGTTTAGAAAATTAACAAGAGTGTGTAGAACTATGATTTTCACTTAGAAATCACATAAATACCAAATAGATTACGAGCTCCTTAACTACTTTAATCTAGTCATATATATACATGTTTGGAAAGGAGCATTAATATTCTAGATTAATAGAGATATTTTAGAGTTCATACTTGAATTATAATGCTTTTATGAGGAGAAAAATATTAAAAAATATGTGAGTTATAAATATTCAAATTATTTAAATCACTTTCTATATAAATTAACTGATCATTTACCTTTATTTTTCTTCCCCATGTGCCGCAGCTTATTATACTGGATTGTTATGGCTCAACGGTAAGAATTTTTATTTGTCTGATCTATTTGCCTTCTTTCATCTAGAAACCGTACTTCATTCCTTAAGCAATGAAACATGAAAATAGTTTGAACTTGTAGATAAGATCAGATATATTAATTACATAAACACGCTATATATATACATATAATATACAAAACTTTATTTGTATGACATAAGATGTGTGCAATCTCCACGCAATATTTTTAGATAAAAAGTTGGCTCTACCTATAAAAAGTAACTTTCTCATGGCATGCCCAAGTTTTTTCAAATAGACTGCCTCGAGACTTGCACTTCCTAAACTTGTGTCTAACATTACTTATATATAAATATATATTATATATATTTGTACTAGTTATTTATATATATAAGGGTTGACGTGTTATATATTTCCGATCCAGCTAACATATCACATTTTAAGTGTATTTTCAATTTATGAAATTCTATGAAGTCACTTAAAACAAGTCACAACAGATACAGTGATTGAGGATAAAAAAATATACAATACAAGATGTAGAGTTGCTAAAAAAATAAATAAATACTAACAAATGGCTTTGAAAGGCCACTTGTCATGCTCCATACTCAAGGGTGAACCCTTTGACTTGAAACCCGCATAATAAGAACTTAAATACAAAAAGTCTTCTAAAATCAAATGTCTCAAAATTCTTCCAAAGTAAACTAAGCTAAACACTAGCAAAGTTTCTCTTAACTCAAACAAATCTACTTATGCCACTTGACACGTATCTCATATTTCACTTATAATAATGTGATGTGCTATCTATTCCAATTGTCACAACCATCAAAGTTATATGAAAAAATGATGGACATAAAGTGGTGAGTCTTTTGACTCATTAAGCAACGAATCTAAACTAGTATGAAACTTGAGCCATTTAAAGAATGTATAAACAGAAAATTCTAAAAAGTATGACAATTGTACTTTCAAAAGTATTTCATTACAATAATAACATATACAAAATACCTTAGGAACAAGCCTAGCTACTCAAACAACATACGAAATAGAAATAGAGGCCATATTTACCGCATGGTAGAGTTGTGCATATATGCTGTTAGCCAAGCAATAAATCATTGTTTTGTTACCAAAGTGGGTGCACTTAAAATAGAGATTATGTTTACTCCTATAGTAGAGTTATACATTATGTGGATAGCCGAACAAAACATAAATCAATTTGTCATCAAAGTGATTCTACTCAAAATAGATGGCACTATTTTATACGTTGGCAGAGCCAAAAATCATACCAGAACAAAATCTCATGCCTCAGGGTCTTTAGATACAACACCATAGCAAAAATATTATACTGATAAGATAATATCATATAATTGGATCAAAGTTTCAAATTTCATATTCATATTTTATGTAGTATAGAAACAAAGTATACAAGTTGCTCATGTTAACACCAATCATAATAAAATGTCATGTTTAAATGTTCTGATGTAGAGACTAGTGCAAATAATAACCAAGGTTGTTTTCATAATAAAATATGTAAGTTTTTCACAAAACCAATCTTAATCAATTTTAGGTAGCATCCAGCATAGTAGCACCGCTTATCTGAATTATTTAGCACAACTGATTTGTCTCACAATATAATAGAGCCAAAACCAATTGATACCTGAACAAAATCACTAAAATCCATAAGTTAATAGAATTTAACTAGCACCTCTACAATAAGACATAACGTGCTAACTCCAAAATCTGGACTTTTTGTCCCGTGACCTAATGACCCAACTTCCACACCCGTGTCATAACAAAAACCTCCCTATAGGAAACCATTTTTTTCATAATTTGGAACACACCCAACCAGCCAGATTTCAAAACCATGTTTTATACCAATGGACTTACTAGTATTCCAATTGATTTCATTAATACTTCATCCCGACCCACTTACTTCCATCAACAAGTCAACAACTATATCCCATCCATCCTCATTGAAACATTACAACAACCAAACCATTAGTCATCTAGCAGTGTAATAGAGGCAAAAATGAGATATGGAGAGTGAAGTAGATGGAAAGAGATGAGAAGGGGTCGAGGGGCTTACCGGTAGTGTGCTCGTGATCAGGATCAGGAGCAGGGGTGGCAACAAGGATAGCAAATGAGGCATGGGGCTAAGGCATGAGGTAAAGAGTGGTGTTCGAAGTATAAGAGGCTTGGCAATAGTGGCATTTGGTGGGGGAGACTACTGCAATGTTGTGGCATAGGAAAGAGAAAGATGGGAGATAGTTAGAAAGCGAGTGAGAGCCGTAGATGGAGAGAGAGAAGAGACAAGGTCTTGGCTTCGACAGGGCACGATGGGATGCAACACAATGGGGAGAAGAGAAGAGAGATTGAGAGTGAACCGAACTAAGAGAGATAGCTACCAGAGCTGGAGAGAGGATATGCTTTCAAAGCAGGCATTGGAACTTGTGGCAGTGTGTGGGAGAGCATGTTTGACCAAAACAGAGTGATTTGTGCATAAAAAAATTGACCATAGTTCAAGGAATCAATATTTGGTGGCAGTTTGTGCAAATATGATGAGTATACAAGTCGTATAGTGCATGACAGAAAACCAATGTATGTGATTGGTGATGAGAAAGAGAACAACAATATGTTAAGTGCTTAGAAAGTCTTTAGAGGATGTATGGTGAAGGAAAAAGAATACCAAATAACATATTGAGTACGAGAATTGTTGCAAACGGAGAATAAATGCTATAGAGACACTAGGAAACCGGTGGCTTTGATGCCATGATAAATAACTAGTTAAAAAGGAATTTAGAGAGAAAAAAACTTGTATTTCTCTCTATCTAGCTAAATGTACAATAGAATGCCTATATATAGGTGAATAAGGCTAGAAGAATAACGGAAATACAAAATAAGTCAAAGATACTATTTGATACAGATTAACCATAACAAGCTAAATATGGTATATAAATAAGGCATATTACCATGCATATACTAGAATATTATGAATATATTCTATCATAAATATATCAATATTCTAATAAGTCAAACTCTGAAATGTAACTCGTGCACATATCCTATTAAGAATGAATTAACTAGTGCCTCAAATGTAACAGTCCATATATATACACTACAACAAAAAACTACGATGTCGTCCCAAAACACTTTTTGGGAGGAAAATAACTCATCCCCATGTCACTGTCCCAAATAGATTTTTGGGACTAAATTGGATGAAATCGTTCAGTAGCATTCGAACGGAAAAGTGTTTTTTGGATGATTAAATTCCGTCCTAGATATATGATCGAATAGTGAAATCATTATGCTCGACCCTGAACATATGTTTGGAAATTAAATTTAATGGTCAACCAAACAATTATGCTCAAACACATTACGTTCGATCGAATTAGTATACTTTCGAACATCTTGCTAGTAGTAGACGTTTAAACGTGAAATATAGTCTTTGAACATAGATGTCAGGTTCGATATCGTCATAAAGCATTTGAATGCTTATTACATTCAAACAAGGAGTTCATTATGTCCAATTGTTGTTCAAACGTTGATTATGGATTATGTTCGAATGTTGTGTAACTGTTTGAATGGTTAAACCATATGTCCGAATGGTTGTTAGTTGTTCGAATAGTTGGAATTTGATTTTACCAAATAATAAAAAACCAAATACACATACATAACATCTTTAAAAACACATTTCAATTTGTTCAAATGCAAACAAATAAATAAAACAGTAGTGTCCATCATACAGAAACATTTGTAAAATATTATAAACTAAATCAGTTGATTGGAGGCCTAATCTATTGCATAAGAATATGCATTTGAAGTTGTATCTCTTTCATGAACTCCTCTTGTTGTTGTTCTTGTTGTTTCGATCGCATCTCCATGTCTGATTGTTGCACAACTTGAACCTTCAACTTAAGCTGCCTTGTCCTCAAATCCCTGATCTCAAACCATGCTTCATTTAATGCTCTAGAGGTGTTGGAGGTATTGTTGGACAATGAGGACAAGCTCGAAGGCTTGACTCAATGATCAAAATCTCTCAAATATCCAGAACATGGATCAAAAACTTTTGAGAAAAATATTAAAATTACTTATTGAGAAATTTTGATCAAATGGAGATTCAACATGCAATGCAACCATTTTTTCATAAACATAAGAAAAAGAATTAAAAAAAATTCTTCCCGATTCTGCATGATTATGAGTCTTCAAGTTCAATCTATTTGCTTTATTTACAGAACTTTGCTCTTGCAATATAGAAATTGTGAATATTCATAAGAGAAAATTATAAAATATAGTGTTCGAACAAGTGATTTACCTTTTATCTAGGATTCTCAGCCATGTCACAAAAATTTTCTCAATCCGAAAGTCAGACATCCTAAAAAGGATGTTAGTGTGCCATGTCCTTGTTCTCAAACTTATTATAATTCTCATGACATCTCTCCTTGTATTGTAGAATGCATTATACAAATTCTTCTCAACAGTCTTACACTCCTCTCTTCGACCAAAATTTAGTTCAAAGTCATCTTCAAAAAAATACATACACAAACAAATCATTTGAATATTCTATATTTTGCATATACATTAAATAACTTTAGAAATCAGTTAAACATCACCAAACAACACTTCCTGATAAGTTCTTTGACATTTTTTAGGACTTTAAACTATGAATTTGTAGCCAAAGATGCATAAGTTCGTATAAGAGCGCCCACATGTGAAGCAAGCCAAGAAACTGATTCTGCTTCACCTCCTATATGTTCGTGAGGAATCTTAACCTTAATTTTACACACTTTATGATATTTTTCCAATATCATGCCTCTAGTAGTGCCACGACCACGACGAGATTGTACGGTTAATTTTAAAGAAAATCATATTTATTGTAGAAACGAAGGAAAATATAGATAGAAAATATTTATCATGTATGATTTACCTTAATTGAAGCAAAATTATTATCAAATTTCTACCTTGTTCTAGATAGTTAATCTCTAGTGGCAAGTCAGCTAAAGAGCTAGGAATGGGTAGAGATCAGGTGCAAACTTCCTTCCTCTTAGGTGGCATGGTTTCAAAGCACCGAGACATTCATCACATAAAATATTTGTCATAAAGTGTCATGTGAACACAAAACAAATCAATCATCTGTGTTAGTTTCAGTTGATCATTCACCCTCGTCATCTATAGATACTTTAGATGAGTCAACATTTTTCTCAACTGTCGCATCAACAATTTTAGCCTCAATATTTTTTCTATGCAATGAAATTATCTCATACTAGCTCTATTACACAAACAAGTAAAAGATAGGTTAACTCTCTTGGTATGTTTCTTGAGTGGAGGGACCATCAATTGGAAAATGTCGACGATGACCCATAAAATATAGTTTCTTCCCATACTTAAGCCACTCAAATTGGGTATGTTTGTTAGAAGTCGGACATGCCATTTTTCCCTTAGTACTCTGACTAGATAAGTTCCTACATGTAGGAAAGTCTTGGTTAGTGATCTCAAACTGAAGAAACATACCATTAATGAAATAAATTAATGGACAAATTATTAAGTACTCTCATCCTTACACTGGCACACATTCATGTCAAAACTTGTTTAAAATATAATCTCTTACTATTTTTAATGACATAATATCCTATAGTAAATTGGGATAACAATTTTTTAACTTTATAATACTTTTACTCAACTTTTTCTCTTATTTTCTAAAATTTAATAAAACATATTAACTCAAACCATTTTACTACAATTCATAAACTATTTCACTACTATTAATAGAATTTTCATATCATATTCTTATTACCGAAATATGCCCTTAATGTTCAATTTTTTCCTTCTGGCACTCGCTTGAAGAGAGCTACCTTTTCCGGTATATATAACTCATCATGTGTTACTTGTCACTCGCTTGAAGAGAGCTACCTTTTCCGGTATATATAACTCATCATGTGTTACTTGTCACTGCTTTAGAAGTGTTCTACCTTGTCTAGTACTAATACCTCTTAGCTTCATAATTGAAAGAACTCAAATTCTAGCCAACAAAAATAAAGGAAAAAAAATAATTGAAGAAGAAACAACTCAAACTTCTTCTACCATCTTTACCTCTCACAAAATTTTCATCGTCTTTCAACTATGTTTCATTTCAAATTCATGCATTTGGAGTATCTTTATTATATGTAAACATTTTTTTTTTTTTTGAATTTTGGTTTGTTGTGAACATTTTTTAAAATCTCAGTCCTATTTTTAATCTTTTAATTTTGGTCCTATTGTTGACCAAGGCCATATGTAACCTATTATTGGCTAGCCTTTGTTGGCTTAGGCTTATAATCAACCCGTTGTTGACTAAAGTTCCAAATTTGATATTTCAGTTACCAATCACTTCATCACTATTATCACTTTCATCACCTCATGACAATCAATCAATGAATATGAAGACTACACTTAAATTCTAAACTAAAGATTTTAATAAGCAATTAAGCTCCATCTTTTTATCAGTTTAAGCTTTTGAAATAAGTGGTAGTTTCACATGATATTATAATAGAGATTCTGAGTTCGAACTCTAACTTCATATTTCACCCAATTAATTAAATATTTCATGTCTTAGGCTACTTTTTTAAGGGAGACTTTGGCCTCACGTGAGAGAAGTGTTAAGATAAATACAAATGATCAAATCTACATCTTCTTATCAACTTAAACTTTTAGGCAAGCAGTGATTTGACATTAAGAACTAACACTTAGGTTGTTCGTTTATATGGCCAATCAAAAGACACTAGTACTCTTGCTGCTATGAACCACTATATTAGAGGTACAAGTATTAATGGCCCTAGTCATGTTACTTACAAATCCAAAATATATTAATAAACTTATTGATATTCAGTTGATCCTAGTACCATCGATCTCTCATATTTATGGACCTAGTTCGACATGATTAGTGAGCAAATATTTCCCGGATGCTTCTTGTGACGCCCCCAAATTCTGTTTGGGATCGGACGGACATTTGAAGCGTCGAGACATGCAACACAAGGTTACCTGCCCCCGTTCATGACATATAAGATGCAATGTTCCTAACATGCATCTAACATTATGCAATATTCGCAGCGGATAATTTTTTTTTTCTTTAGCAATACTATGCACCAAATTGAAAATATCCCAAATGTTTAAAACATACTTCATACATAAAGACCCATTGAGTAGATCACAACACTAGTCCAAAATGGTTATGATCCAAAAAATACTAAAGATGCAACTCCATTGTACAAGTAGTAATTTACGTTAACTATTATATTAACATTGACGTCGCACCGTCGCTTAGTCAACTGTGTCTAGTTGATCAGCTCCTGATTCTCCTTCAGGTCCTGTAACAAGATCTACCATTCGGGGGGAATGGTAGTTGGGACTACCAAAGTGAGATTTGATTACAAATCTCAGTAAGTTAACAAAAAACTTCCACACAAGCTAATGATGCATGGATGACAGTAAAAGCATAAATGCATAATCAAATTCATAAGTAATTAAAGCATAACTTGGCGTACAACATAGCATAATTGACATAACTTAAATTGAAACATGAACTGAACTTGACTTGACATGAATTTGATCTGAAACTTGACTTAACATGAAAAATACATACTCCACAGTTGTTGTGGCCCCATGTATTTTACGTGTAAATACATACTCCACAGTTGTTGTGGCCCCATGTATTCTACACAAACTTGACTTAACATGAAAAATACATACTCCACAGTTGTTGTGGCCCCATGTATTTTACGTATAAATACATACTCCACAGTTGTTGTGGCCCCATGTATTCTACACAAACTTGACTTAACATGAAAAATACATACTCCACAGTTGTTGTGGCCCCATGTATTTTACGTGTAAATACATACTCCACAGTTGTTGTGGCCCCATGTATTCTATACAAACTTGACTTAACATGAAAAATACATACTCCACAGTTGTTGTGGCCCCATGTATTCTACGTGTCACAATTGTTATGTCTCACGTAGTATATGCGCTACAATTGCTGTGACCCCATACATAAGTAATCAAGATGAAACGTGACTGGAATACGAAAGGACTGAAGTCCTGACGTAACATAACGTGACTTGAACATAACTTGAAATACATGACCAACTTGAGATAGAAATATTTCGTAACATGGCATAACATATAATAGACAACATATTTAACATGACATACTTGCAACAGTGAATATTACATGACTTGACATACATGTAATAGATAGCATACTTAGCATGACGTACTTGTAAGGTACAGTAATACATGACAGAATATATTATGTAACAGATAAAAATTTGATGACAGAATAAATTCTGTATAATAGACAATTACGTGATAATTTGGCATGGTATGACATATATGATAACACACATACATACACTGTAGTTCATTTACTTAGCACACATACACAGTAGACTGCTAGTAAGTTAAAAGCTAACTTACCTCGATCTCCGCGTTTCTTATAAAACTTCAAGTGCGATCACGAGAAACTGTAATTAGTGATTCTAAAAGTTAGAACTAAATCACTAATAATTTGAAATATGGAAAATACTAACTTAAAGAGTAAAATTTTCATTTTACTCTCTACATGTGGGAAAATGACCGTTTTACCCATAACTTAAGGATTTTGTATACTAATTCCAAAAATTTCCAAAATTTACATTCCTCATGTAAATTTTGTTCTAAATTTAAATATCAACTCAGAAAAATTTAAAACAAAACACAACTATGGAAAACACACTATGGCCGAAACATCCATAGGTCATTTCCCTTGATTTTTGTTGCAATTCCTTCCAACTTCAAAACTCATGCTTAAACCAAAATTTTGCAACAAACATCTTCCAATTCTAAGTTCAAAACCATACTTAAAACATCCATTTAGAAAAAGCTAATAATTAACACCAAACTTTTTTGTAAAAAGATCCAAGCACTTGAATCACAAGTTTTGACCTTAAATCAAAACATCTCCAAGAATTTCAAAAATCAAATCTTACTTCTAACATATTAATAATATCATCCTAACATCAACCATGCTTTAAATCATCGAACTAAAGTCACCAAAATCACAAAATAACATTTGGAGTTTTTGGTTTTACACTTAGTCCAAAAACATAAACTTTTTCCTCAACTAGTTTTGATAAATCTCTTGATCTATGACTTATAATTATATGATCTTCAAACCAAACCATCACATGGTTTAAAAAGATGTCCTAAAACATATATAAGCTTCTAATTCAAGATCACATGATTAGAAATTAACCAAAACATAAATTTAGCCAAGAATATCCACACTTTGGCTTATTTGAATATCTCTTTGCATAAAATTTCATATCTTTGAAACTAACATCAAATATCTTCAAAATAATAATATAACATGTATATAAGATACTTATTATCTTCCAATAAAATTATTAAAGTCATTAGAATAGGTTTAGACCACCAAAGAGTTAAACTTTCTCAAAACAGAAACTGTTTTTCCTCTTCCAGTTTCTAAGTTTCTAAATCTAAGAAAATCTTTCATCAAAACCTTTAATCATGCAAAACTCCTCAACCAATAGTCATATATACATGTTAACAATACTCCATAAAAATTTCGGACCAATATCTATCCATTAGCTTGGTCAAAAACTCCAAACTATAACTTACTCTCCAGATTCACGCTCAGAATGACCTTTCCATGGTTAAAAATACTTTTGACTGACCAAATGATCATGGAATGATACGAAAAATACATCTACGGAATCTAGACTCAAAGAGGAACAACTTATATGAATGAGACTTTATGATAAAACACTTACAAAAGCTTCGAAATGGGTGTGTAAAAGAACTCCTAAAAGCTGTCCGAGAGAGAGTGTTTGGTATTCTTTCAATGGAAAGTATAAATGAAGATAATTTCGTGGGGAGGGGTGGCTGGAGATACTTGTGGATAAGATATGAAAGAGATGAGGCTGGAGTGAGAGTTAAGTGTAGGACTCTCTTACCCGAAGTGAGAGTTAAGTGTAGGACTCTCTTACTGGAGTGAGAGTGGAGTGTAGAACTCTCTTACCTAATAATATCTACAAAAATCAACTCAAAATATTTTTACCCAATAATATCCATGAAATTAGTTTAAAATATTTTCTAAATGTGGAGTAGACTTGGAAGAGTAAGGTAGTTAAAATCTTTCCATGTGTATTTTAAATCTATGTTCTTAAGATATTTTCCAAATGTGTATTTTGCTTAGGTGTCATGATCTCACACCTTGATTTCCTTCACAATTCCATCTAATGGTTTGTCTTTGTGCTAAGTATCTAATACTATTCATTATGTGTGGTTAAGATCTTGGCAAGTATCCAAATAAAATTTCGCTAACCTAATATGGACATTTCACACTGTGATTTTGAAAACACTGGGTTTAGTACGTTTACCGAGATTACTATTCACTCCAAAAATAAACGTAATAAACTTAGTACTGAAAAATCCTAAATATTCAATTAAGCCTAGTGGTGTAGACTATAATGTATTCTGACACTTCTAACTATCTCAAATAATTAAAATCGCATTTCTGGCACCATAGTGAGTGA
The DNA here is from genome assembly GCF_018687715.1 of Carya illinoinensis. Lineage (NCBI taxonomy): Eukaryota > Viridiplantae > Streptophyta > Magnoliopsida > Fagales > Juglandaceae > Carya > Carya illinoinensis. The sequence continues at coordinate 41,148,793 of NC_056762.1, read as the reverse complement.
TAACACTAACTATGTTGACAGGCTAAAACCTATGCGATTAGTCGATTCGTGTAAACTTACAGAATTTTCACGAGGTCCTTAAGGTCAAAAGAAATTCCACAATTGAATTTCTAGTGGGTTGTTACACTTCTCCAAGCTAAAAAGTCCAAGAATGACTCGAGAGTAATCTAGAGTCGTAAATTTATACTTTTAGTCAATACGATTTGATTGTTTAGATAGCATTATAATAATGGCCTGCTTGTCAATTATTGAATTCAGATACTGACGTGAAACTTTTTTAATTTTTAATTTTTTTTGTCAAACCATGCAGACCGATTAACCAAAGTACGACTCGCACCATTTTATACACTTCCTAGTGAGTTTTCTATCCCAGAAAGATATCAGATGTATTATAAGATGAATGCATTCTATGCATCATGTTTGCACATTAATTCTTTTACTTGAATTCTTGGCTAACTTTTAATGGAGATTAATTTTTTTATTTTTTTATTTTTATTAACAGATTTGGCAGCTTTATTGATTGGATTACTTCTCGGTAAGAATCTGTACTATCCCTCTCTTTTTATCTTTCTTTAATTATTTTAGTAAATTAATCATTCTTTAAACAACAAAACAATAAATAGTTAGACATCATTATTAAATCAACAATTAATTGGTAGTGCAACAATAGGATTGCTTTCTTATAATTACTTTTGTGATTTCCTTGATAGAATGGCGTCTTCCAATTAGTGTATTAGGCACTCCATTTGTGATTGCATTTTTGATATATAAATGGCGACGGAGGCACTTATCCATGTACAACAATATCGAAGAATTTTTGCAAGGCCAAAATAACCTCATTCCAATAAGGTACTCATTCTCAGAAATTAAGAAGATGACCAAAGGTTTTAGAGAAATATTGGGTGAAGGAGGATATGGCACTGTATTTAAAGGAACACTTCGAAGTGGACGTCTTGTAGCAGTAAAGGTGTTAAGTCAATCAAAAGCAAATGGGCAAGATTTTATCAATGAAGTGGCAACCATTGGAAGGATCCATCATGTGAATGTAGTGCAACTCATCGGTTTTTGTGTTCATGGTTCAAAGCGTGCCCTTATATATGAGTTCATGCCTAACGGATCTCTAAACAAACACATTTTTTCATCAGAGACAAATATCCTCAACTACGATAAAACATATGATATTGCTTTAGGAGTGGCTCGTGGGATTGATTATTTACATCAAGGATGTGACATGCAAATCTTACATTTCGACATTAAGCCTCACAACATTCTCCTCGATGAGAATTTGAACCCCAAGGTTTCGGATTTTGGCTTAGCAAAATTGTACCCTGTGGAAGATAGTATTGTTCCTTTGACTCATGCAAGAGGAACGTTAGGATACATGGCTCCTGAAATGGTTTACCAAAATATTGGAGGCGTTTCATATAAAGCTGATGTCTATAGCTTTGGAATGTTGTTGATGGAAATGGCAAGTAGAAGAAAGAACTTGAATGCATTTACTGAACATTTAAGCCAAATTTACTTCCCCACTTGGATATATGATCAATTGCATGATGGAAAGAATATAGAAATACAAGATGCTACTGAAGATGACAGAAAAATATGTAAGAAGATGATGATAGTCGCATTATGGTGCATACAATTGAAGCCTACCGATCGTCCATCAATGAACAAAGTCGTCAAAATGCTTGAAGGAGATGTTGAATGCTTACAAGTTCCTCTCAAGCCTCTCCATCCATCACCAAATAGAGAGATAAAGGGTGCTAGAGATAATTCAAATCAAGTTTCATCGTCAATTCAGTCACACCATCCTTAGTACTTGGAAAGTTTGTAAGTTGGCATCTAACTTACTTTTGGATATTGTTTATATGGCTTTACATAAACAACATATTCTTTTTATAAATATTATTTTGATCATGAAATGTCTAATGATACATGATGAGCATTTGGTCACTTGGATGACATGTGTTGATTATTTGTTAATTTTGCATGTTCAACATGTAATATTGAGCATGATACATGAAAATATATCATTTTTGTATGAAGCATATTATATGTTAAGAAAAGAAGCACACGTCGTGAAATTTGTTTTGTCATGAGCACAGCATGAGAAACATTTTTGTCACGACATAATACTATGATAGAGAAATATCCTAGTGAAACTCTTTTAGCACTCTAAAGTGATAAAAAATGGAGTAGTAACCTTTGAGTTAATGAAGAACAATCAACAAGTTTCAACTAGTTCCACTTTAAAGGATCCCAGGGCGAAGTCAAGTCATGACATCTAATGCTAATTGGTGCATATGTTATGAAAAGTTACGATTAATGCATTGAAAGTTATATCTAAGCAACTTTGATGACATAGTATAAACTGAAGTTGTGCTACGGTGACTGGTAGGTACTCATAATGCAAGTAGAGAGCCGTGATGATACTGTATGTTAATGATGGTTCTAATAAAAGAAATGGTATGTTTTGAAAAGATGAAGTACGGAATATTCTCTCTAAGAAAATGTGCATCAAAACTTTTTTTGAAAGATTGTAAGGAATCTAGATCAGAGACAAATATAGTTTTTTACATATCTTGCTTGCATGCATGCATTATATGTTTATTGTCAATCATATTTATATTATAAATGTGCATGTTAGTTGTTAACGTACTAAGATTTTATAGAATCTCATTATAGTAGTCTCAACTACCATTTTAAGATAGAAGTTGTGATAGGTCTAGAAGATGGTGATGAATTCCAACCCCTAGCTAAGGATGATTAAGGACAAGCCAGACCTTGACCATCAACTAGAGTTGATTGTGATGTTCTTAAAAATGGTTATGTTCACCATTCAGCACATCTGAGAGATGCTTTGAAATTGTTTTTGTTTTGAAAGCTCCTGATGAACTCAATTTGTAATAAGTAGATATAATCTCTGTAAAAATGTTTGAACTATTGTGTTTCACTTTGACATCTACTAAGTAAGGCATTAATTATGTTTTAATCAAGCGTTGGGATGTTTAGTTAATTCTGGTGCAAACTTTTTTATAAGTTGTGCTTTCTATTGCAAATTATTACATATTGTTAGAAGAATGCTAAGATACATTGCATGTTATCTATCATGTATGTGAGTATGTAGCCTTGTGTTACATGTCCTAATACTCCAAGTCTCTGTTCCATCCAGAGCTAAAGTTGGGAGGTGTCACATGGTGGCATCAGAGAAATTATGTCTCTGGATAAAACCACATGTCATGGGGATATTGTACCAGAATGTAGGTTTGAATCATTAATTCGATTAGGCTTTGTTGCCCAGATGACTAACACAAGAGGGGGGGTGAATTGAGTTGTATTAAAAAAAATAACAATTATAAATCAAATATATAATATAAAATATAAACAAAATATGAAATAACAATAAATATAAAGAGTAAGGGTAAGAGAGAAGCAAACTCAGTATGTTAACGAGGTTCGGCCCCACTGCCTACGTCCTCGCCTCAAGCTACCCCTTGAGGATTCCCAAATTCACTATTCAACCTCCTTCAGGTGGAGATAGAAACCTATTACACCTTTGAACAACACCGCTACAAAGGATCCGTGTAGAACACCATCTACACTTGCAATCACCTTACACGTGGTGATTCAACTATTCCATGTGTAGAATACTTTCTACACACACAAGGGTTATACACACCCTTTTTCTGATACAAAAGCTGATAGTGGGTAGGTTATCAGAAAACACTCCTCAACGAGTGAAATAAGAACAATACAGCGCAAACTATATCTCTCAAAATGAACAAGGATTAAGGCTCAATGTTTAGAGAAGAGAGAATGAAAGCTTTGAATGAATGTTGTATGCTCTTGGTGTTGTAAATGTGAAGCTCTCAAATGATCTATTTATAGGCATATGAGACTTCATATTCAAATTTAAAAAGATTCACATGTCAAAGACAACATCATTCACTTTTTCAAAAAATTCAAATAAAATGTTCTTCTTTTTCAATTGTCAAAGACAACATCATTCACTTTTTCAAAGAATTCAAATAAAAGGTTCTTCTTTCTCAATTGTCAAAGACAACATCATTCACTTTTTCAAAAAAATCAAACCTAATCTTTTACTTTTGGCATATGACAAAATGAGCACACTTTCATTTTCAAAAAATTCAAACCTAATCTTTTACTTTTTGTATAAGTCTAAAAAAGCATCAATCACTTTTGAAAATATTCAAATAAAACATGCACATGTGAAAGATGACAATCAATCATCTTTAATATTTTCAAAGTTCAACCCTTTAATCAAGGCATGCACATGCAAAAGATGACAATCAATCATCTTTCAAAATTTTCAAATTTAATTTTCAAAAATATTCATGCACATGTGGAAAATGTATTTTAATGCTTTATGATAAAATATTAATTTTGAGCATTAATCCTAATTTCGAATTTTGAAGAGATTTACAACATTACTCTATAATTTTAATGTGAACTTGTTCCCTTCTTGCTCATGCTTGTTTCCTTGATGTGCTTGACTCCATTGTGTAGACAACTTGAGCTTGAGACTTCTTTATTCTTTGAATTCATTTGTTATCATCAAAATCCATGTGTAGATTTATAATCACATGAAACTTGAAACCTTGAGTTCAACAATCTCCCCCTTTTTGATGATGACAAATATTTGATAGAACTTGAAACCTATATTAATACTTAAGCTCCCCCTGAAAATATGCGTTAGTTTTTTAAGCAAAAGTATAAATATAATTCCAAGCATATATAACAAGTTTAGCAATTTAAACAATGTTAATGTTCTAGTCTAACACTTCTCCCCCTTTTGGCATCATTAAAAAGGATCCGCAACAAGTAAATGGACTGAAGAAAACGATGCGTTTAATAGTCACTGTAGATAGTTGAAAAATGGAGCCGTCCGTGACCCGACAAGTGCTGCAAAGCCTCGAGGCCTAACTCTATGAATTTAATACGGCTGAAGATTTAAACAATCGCCTGATGTTGTTGACAAACGGGATTGAAGGCTCCGAGTTTCTATAAAAAAATGATCATTTTCATCTATCGGATGCCAAAAAAATAATCACTTCTTGACCTGAGTTCTGTTTTTCCACAACGATAGAATGGCTGAGCAATTCTCTTCCACTAATGTTCCAGACTTGAATCAGGAACCCTTGACGCATCAATCATCAATCTTCTCTCCTGAGGCCGTCAATACCATGATAGGAGCAGTGAACCGTTTTTCTAGTAAGGCTGATTCTGAGATTATTGCAGAATCAAGAATACTCAGTAATCAATATGCTGCCTCTGTTACGATCATGTCTCGAAGGTTAATGGCGAGGGTGAGTGAGATTGATCATCTTAACATGCAAATATCTGAGTTACGACAGAAGCTTGCTAATAAGGATAGTGAGAATAAAAGGCTAAAGCAAGAAAACCAAGAGTTGAAAAAATTTGCAGATTGGTATGCTCATGATCTGCAACCACGAATAGAAGAGCTGGAACGAGAAAGGGTTCAGATACAAGGTCAACATCGGCAGATAACAGCAGAGGTTCATCGTTTACTAGAAAAATAGGGACAATCTACTGTTAATCTCGCTGGCTTAGTAAGAAAACTTTTGACAATGTGTGTCCAGCATATCTTGTATTTCTTTTGACTAAATAAGATTTGAAGAGAAAATAGTTTGTCTTATTCTTTATGCTATCTCTATAAAATCAGTCCTGAAGTTCATCTAATCCGCATCAAGTTTTCATCTCATCTCTATAACTCATCTGCATTCCTTCAGCATTCTCGTTTTAAGCCTTCTATTCTTTTCTCAATGGCTCATTCTTCTAACATTTCTCTAGATCCATCCATGAGGCATTCTGCATCTCAACCTCCTGTTCTTTCTGCAGCTACCATTGGTGCCATGTTGCAGCAAGAAAATAATAATCTGACTAATAAGTCAGATTCTGATGCTATTTATGACTTGGTGAGTCTTGGGACTCGCTACTCTTCCTCTATTGTGGCTTTTTCTCAGCGGCTACAAGCCAAAAATCACGAAGTTGAAAAGCTCAAAGAACAAATTGTTGTACTTCAACAAATTGTTCAAGAGTCTCACACAAGGGAAGGAATCATTCGGCAGAAGAATAAACAGTTGAAATCTTTATTAGATTCTTCATTCCGCTTGCCGGTTCCCATGAATAAGAATGACATGATATTGTATGAAGAGAATGAGCGTCTCAAACATGAGGCTAAGAATCTCAAATTTATGTAAAAGTAATAAAAAAAATCTATCTCTATTTTTATTGACTCTGGTCTATCTTTTAAGAGATATTCATAGCATGCATCATACCTATTTCTCTTCTGATCATACATAATCTATCTTCTGGTAAAGGTTTTGTGAAAATATCTGCTAACTGATCGTGTGTGTTTGTGAACTCTAACATTATATCACCTTTTTGCACATGATCTCGAAGAAAATGATACCTTATTTCAATATGCTTAGTTCTAGAATGTTGTATTGGGTTCTTTGAAAGATTTATAGCACTTGTATTATCACATTTGATTGGAATGTGATTATACATGAGTTTAAAATCTTCAAGTTGTTGCTTCATGTAGAGAACTTGAGCACAACAACTACCCGCAGCAACATATTCTGCCTCAGCAGTAGATAGTGCAACAGAATTTTGTTTTTTACTAAACCAGGAAACTAATGCATGACCTAAGAAATGGCATGCTCCACTAGTGCTTTTTCGATCTATTTTACAGCCAGCATAATCTGCATCTGTGTAGCTGATTAGATCGAAAGATGTGTGCTTAGGGTACCATAAGCCTAGGTTAATTGTACCACTAAGATATCTAAGAATGCGCTTAACTGCAATTAAATGTGATTCTTTTGGAGATGATTGAAAACGTGCACATAAGCACACACTAAACATAATATCTGGTCTACTGGCTGTTAAATATAATAAGCTACCAATCATACCTCGATATATCTTCGAGTCAACTGGCTTACCGGATTCATCTTTATCAAGTTTAGTTGATGGGCTCATTGGTGTTCCAATTTCCTTAGCATTTTCCATCCCAAACTTCTTCAGTAATTCCTTAATATATTTTGATTGATTGATGAATGTCCCACTTTTTCCTTGCTTAATTTGCAATCCGAGAAAGAATGTAAGTTCACCCATCATGCTCATCTCAAATTCTTCCTGCATAGTCTTAGCAAAAACTTGACACATATTTTCATTAGTAGCACCGAATATTATATCATCAACATAAATCTGAATCAAAAGAATATCATCATTTTCATATTTAATGAAAAGAGTTGTGTCGATTTTTCCTCTTGAAAAACCTTTTTCAATCAAGAAACCACTGAATCTCTCGTACCAAGCTCTAGGAGCTTGTTTAAGTCCATATAGTGCTTTTGTGAGTTTGAAAACATGATTTGGGGAAATATGATTTTCAAAACCTGGAGGTTGCTCAACATATACCTCTTCATTTATAAAACCATTTAAGAAAGCACTTTTAACATCCATTTGAAAAAGTTTGAAATCTTTATAACAAGCATATGCAAGTAGCATTCGAATAGCTTCTAATCTTGCGACAGGTGCATATGTCTCATCATAATCGATTCCTTCTTCTTGATTAAAACCTTGGGCTACAAGTCGAGCCTTATTTCTAGTAATGACTCCAGACTCATCTTTCTTGTTTCTAAAAACCCATTTTGTTCCAATAATAGTATAATTTTTGGGTCTAGGAACAAGTGTCCAAACATCATTTCTTTCAAATTGATTCAACTCTTCTTGCATAGCTAGAATCCAAGATTCATCAAGAAGTGCGTCATCAATATTTTTGGGTTCAATTTGAGATAGAAAAGCAGTATGATTACAAATATTTCTAAGAGATAATCGAGTACTTACACCTTGTGAAGGTTCTCCCAAAATTTGTTCCACTGGATGATCTTTCACAAATTTCCACTGTTTGGTTGCATCTTGTATTAAATTTTGATGATCTTTCCTGATGGCTCCATGTTGAACTTCCTCAATTGCTTTCTCTTTGTTGAGATTGAGACTTTCTGTGTTATTTATACCTTCTGTTTCTTCATCAATAGATTTCTTGGAGAGTGGAGAATTAGATTCATCAAATACTACATGCATAGATTCTTGTACAGTTAAAGTCTTTTTGTTGAATACTCTATAAGCTTTACTATTAGTAGAATACCCGAGAAAAATACCTTCATCAGATTTTGCATCAAACTTGCCTAAATTATCTCTGTCATTCAAAATAAAACATTTGCATCCAAATACATGAAAGTAACCAATGTTGGGCTTTTTCTCATTCCAAAGCTCATAGGGGGTTTTATCTAATTTAGACCTTAACATAACTCTATTTATAACATAACATGCAGTACTTACCGCTTCGGCCCAAAAATAACTAGGCAAGTTGTTCTCATTGAGCATTGTTCTTGCCATCTCTTGAAGAGATCTATTTTTCCTCTCTACTACCCCATTTTGTTGAGGAGTTCGAGGAGCAGAAAAATTATGAATAAAACCGTTTTCATCACAAAATGTTTCAATATTTTTATTAACAAACTCTTTTCCCCTATCACTTCGGATACTTGAAATAGTATAGCCCTTTTCATTTTGAATTCTCTTGCATAACTTGGTAAAGGCATTATGTGCCTCATCTTTATGAGCAAGAAAGATGACCCAAGTATATCTAGAGAAATCATCAACAATAACAAATGCATAATATTTTCCTCCTAGACTTGCAACTCTATTTGGTCCAAAAAGATCCATGTGTATCAGTTGCAATGGTCTAGTAGTGGAAATATGTTTCTTAGTTTTAAAAGAAGTTTTTGTTTGTTTACCAAATTGACATGCATCACAAATTTTGTCTTTAAGAAAATATGTTTTTGGTAAACCTCTCACAAGATCATTTTTTGAAAGTTTGGAAATAAGTTCCATGTTGGCATGACCTAATCTTCTATGCCATAACTAACTAGTTTCATTTTGAGCTGACAAGCAAATAGCATCTTGTGAGGTAATTTCTTCAAAATCAATTGTATAAACATTATTGTTTCTAAAAGCAATAAAACAAATATTACAATCATGATCATTCAAAATAATGCATTTATCCATTTTAAAAGTAACTGTAAATCCTTTATCACATAATTGACTTATGCTCAAAAGATTATGTTTTAAACCTTCAACAAGTAGAACATCTTCAATTATGAGAGAAGATTCATTACCAATTTTACCTATTCCCACGATCTTCCCTTTCGAGTTGTCTCCAAATGTCACGTGTCCTTCTTCTTTAGATCTAAGATCAAAGAACTTAGTCTTGTCTCCCGTCATGTGTCTTGAACATCCACTATCTAAAAACCACTTATTTTTGCTTGTGGATGACTTCATGCATACCTATAAAAACAATTAAAATGATTTTTCTTGGTACCCAAGTTCTTTGGGTCCTTTATTTATTAGTATTAGAAGAAACAAGATTTTTAGGTACCCATATGGCCCTAATAGTCATTGTATGATTTCTTCTAATAGGACAAGTATGATAATTATGACCATTTCTATTACAAAAATTACAAATAGCATGTGACATATATGAAAAACTTGAATGATTATAATAATATCATTTTTTGACAAAATTATTTTTATGAAAAGAATTTTGAATATTAGTCTTTGAGGTAGAATGATTATCAAAGAAATTTTTATAAGGTTTGTATTTTTGTTTTGGCATATATCCCAAACCTGCCTTGTCAAAAACACATCTTTGACTACCAAGAAGTTTTTCAAAATTTCTTTTTCCATTCGTAAAGTTTTCAACAATATTTTCTAAATCGGTTTTCTTCTTATTCAATTCAAAATTTTCATCTTTCAAAATGATACTTTCTTTTCTTAAAATTTCAATTTCGTTTGTTAAAGAAGAATTTTTCTTTTTCAAAGCAGTATACTTGATACCCAATTTTTCAAATTCCTTATAAATCTCTTCTAAAACATTTTGCAATTCTTCATATGAAGGATTTTCAATATTATCAAGATTTGTTACCTCAATGTCATCTTTAGCCATAAGACAAAGATTTGCTGATTCTTCATTGCTTGTTTCACTATTTGAGCTACTTGAATCATCATCCCATGTAGCTTTCATTGCTTTCTTGCCCTTGTTTCGATCTTTCTTTAGCAGAGGACAATCTGGCTTGATATGACCAGGTTTATTGCATTTATAACAAATTAAAGTGTCGTTTTTACCTGAATCTTTCTTGGAAAACTTTTTGAAAGATTTCCTCGGAGGAGTTCTATTTTTCTTCAAGAACCTCTGAATTCTTCTTGTTATCATCGCAACTTCTTCATCTTTATCGTCATTTTCCTCATCTTCATCACTTTCACTTTCATGAGGAACAGCTTTAAGTGCTAAGCTCTTCTTTGGCTTTCCTTCTTCTTCTCCTCTTTTCAATGTGTACTCATGGGTGATAAGTGACCCGATGAGTTCATTGACTTCGAGCTTCTTGAGATCTCTAGCTTCAAGAATCGCTGTAACTTTTGATTCCCAACGTTTTGGTAAAGAGTTGAGAATTTTTCTTACTATCTCCACCTTGGAATAAACTTTGCCAAGAGCTGTCAAGCTGTTTATGATGTTAGTAAAACGAGTGTGCATACTAGAAATAGATTCATCATCATTCATCTTAAACATTTCATATTCATGAGTAAGAATATAAATTTTTGATTCCTTGACTTGCGAAGTTCCTTCATAAGTTACTTCCAAGTTATCCCAAATTTCCTTTGTCGTAGCGCAATTCATTATTCTATTAAACTCATTTCCATTAAGAGCATTATATAATAAATTCATAGCAGTTAAATTTAAAGTATAAAGTCTATCGTCTTCACGATCAAACTCTTCTTCTTCCTTTTTGACCTTTACTCCACCAACCACTTTTGTTGGAATATAAGGTCCATTTACAATACATTTCCATATTTCTCTACCTTGAGCTTGAAGAAATATTCTCATTCTAACTTTCCAGAATGAGTAATTATCTCCACAAAAGAGTGGAGGCCGACTACTAGATTGACCTTCACCAAATGAAGCTGCAATGTTAGCCATAAGATCTTAACTCAAAAGATAGTTAATCTTATAATAGAGCTCTTAGCTCTGATACCAATTGTTGCCCAGATGACTAACACAAGAGGGGGGGTGAATTGAGTTGTATTAAAAAAAATAACAATTATAAATCAAATATATAATATAAAATATAAACAAAATATGAAATAACAATAAATATAAAGAGTAAGGGTAAGAGAGAAGCAAACTCAGTATGTTAACGAGGTTCGGCCCCACTGCCTACGTCCTCGCCTCAAGCTACCCCTTAAGGATTCCCAAATTCACTATTCAACCTCCTTCAGGTGGAGATAGAAACCTATTACACCTTTGAACAACACCGCTACAAAGGATCCGTGTAGAACACCCTCTACACTTGCAATCACCTTACACGTGGTGATTCAACTATTCCATGTGTAGAATACTTTCTACACACACAAGGGTTATACACACCCTTTTTCTGATACAAAAGCTGATAGTGGGTAGGTTATCAGAAAACACTCCTCAACGAGTGAAATAAGAACAATACAGCGCAAACTATATCTCTCAAAATGAACAAGGATTAAGGCTCAATGTTTAGAGAAGAGAGAATGAAAGCTTTGAATGAATGTTGTATGCTCTTGGTGTTGTAAATGTGAAGCTCTCAAATGATCTATTTATAGGCATATGAGACTTCATATTCAAATTTAAAAAGATTCACATGTCAAAGACAACATCATTCACTTTTTCAAAAAATTCAAATAAAATGTTCTTCTTTTTCAATTGTCAAAAACAACATCATTCACTTTTTCAAAGAATTCAAATAAAAGGTTCTTCTTTCTCAATTGTCAAAGACAACATCATTCACTTTTTCAAAAAAATCAAACCTAATCTTTTACTTTTGGTATATGACAAAATGAGCACACTTTCATTTTCAAAAAATTCAAACCTAATCTTTTACTTTTTGTATAAGTCTAAAAAAGCATCAATCACTTTTGAAAATATTCAAATAAAACATGCACATGTGAAAGATGACAATCAATCATCTTTAATATTTTCAAAGTTCAACCCTTTAATCAAGGCATGCACATGCAAAAGATGACAATCAATCATCTTTCAAAATTTTCAAATTTAATTTTCAAAAATATTCATGCACATGTGGAAAATGTATTTTAATGCTTTATGATAAAATATTAATTTTGAGCATTAATCCTAATTTCGAATTTTGAAGAGATTTACAACATTACTCTATAATTTTAATGTGAACTTGTTCCCTTCTTGCTCATGCTTGTTTCCTTGATGTGCTTGACTCCATTGTGTAGACAACTTGAGCTTGAGACTTCTTTATTCTTTGAATTCATTTGTTATCATCAAAATCCATGTGTAGATTTATAATCACATGAAACTTGAAATCTTGAGTTCAACAGGCTTGAATTGTTAAAGTTTAAAATTCAATTTGATGTACACTTATCCTAGGATTTGGAAGCTTAAAGCGAAATGGTACGTGACAGACGAGAACAAAATGACGGTGGATCCAATAACCGAAGAGAGAAAGATCATTCGTTGGACGGAGGACACATGTTGGTGGATGCAATCCATCAAATGATTAAAACACTAAAACAACAACATGAGTTGTTTCTTACACAAAATCAACAACATGACGACACATTTAGAGATTCCAAAGGCACATGTTATTATATAGGAAAATGATAAACTTACTTCTTATTAACAACTTGTATACTACTATATAATAAAATAATATTATTTTAAATTTTATTTTGACTTTTTTTATGATTTGATGTGTTTAAATATAATAAAAAAATATTATTATATTTAAAGTTGTTTATAAATTGTGAATGGGTTGTTGGTGTATCATTACCCATATATTAGCTATGTCATCCCTCATTTCCACTTCCCATTGCAATTTATTCGACTTGCTTCGCTTTATTAGTTATTTCACATCTCCGAAACAAATTACTCACAACTGCTTACACTAATCACGATCAAACGCTTTTTGTTTCCCAGGTAGTCGTAATCGAAACTTAGGCCTAATTTAGTTACACATACCATCTCATCTCATCTCATCATTACAATTTTTTCAAACTTTAACTTTTAAATAGAATATAATAAACAATTTAATTTTTTCAAATCTTAAAATAAAAGTAGTGTTAAAAATTTATATTTTAATAATATTTCATTTAATCTTTATCTCGATAAATAAATAAATTTAAAAAAAAAAAAGGTCGTGAACTTCTCGTACGCCATGGTGTGATTAGACACTCACTTGTAAGTAGTAAAACACGTGTCAATAGACCTGGACGCCATGGTGACCTCAACTTAAGAGATCCAAGTTGATAGCAAGTGATCTAAATCACAAGAACTTAATATCTAAAATGCGAATAACAAGTACTTTTAAACGCAAACAAGCAAAATACGAATGTATTATTACAGGACTTGGACGCAAATTTATCTCCTAAAAAGGTACAGATCATCGCCTAGCTCCAGAAGGGCCATGGAGACAACCTGCTATTAAGGCCAACATACCAGCCTCAAAAAGCTTCCATTGGGAGCATAAAAGCTTCCCTTATACATACAACAAACAGGAGATCGATATAATAGCTCAACTCAAATACTTTTCCTGAACCATAGATAATTTTCTATTCAATCATAACCAAAACTTAAATAAAACATGGCTTTTCTCAGTGCAACTTAATGAGCTATATGGCCTCCTTGCCGTCAGCAGCACGAAGTGAGCCTAGTTGAACTGGAGCTTGGGTTCCAACCACCTTTGATGATCCATAAACAGCCAGGTCAACACCCTGAGCCTTCTCTTTCTCAATCTGTTCCTTGATCCAAAAGTAGGTAAATCTCAGGCCATCCTGCAACATAGCGTATTGAGATATGCAATTAGTGGGTGAGCAAATCTTGGTTTAGAACCAATAAAACACGAAGGTAACCTTATTTTTTACACAAACTCGGGATTTATTAGGAAACCTTAAACGCAGGAAAGTAACCGGCATTCTATAAATACCTTCAACTTCATTGTCGGAGCCCAACCAAGTTTCTCTTTGATAAGTGTGTTGTCTGAGTTACGACCACGGACTCCCTCTGGGCCAGGAATGTGGTGGATAGGGAGCTTCTTGTTCTCAAAGCTAAGAACAATCTCAGCCATCTCATTCATGCTAACCATCTCATCACTTCCAATATTCACAGGCTCACGGAAGTTCGACTTTGTCAATCTAAACACAAGAGTTGATTATAGGGCAGTTAATTCATGAGAAGTGGGAAGATATAATTTCAGAACTCAAACATGCAAATTGGTATGTTATGAACGCCCTATCACAAATTTTTCGTGTTAAACAAAAAACTGGGTACAACAAACAATTATTACAGTCTCGGCCCCGTTGACATCCTAAAGAGTCACATTTATGTATTCATTTACAAGTGATTTTTAAAAAAACAACCCTATATTTACTTTGAATTTGTAATGATGTGACCCTCAATCGAGAAATTTTTTTTTTCAATAAGTAAAATAACAAAAAGAGAGAGTGGAACAAGAAAATCCAGAATTGTTAAATAATACAATAAATGTCAACATTATAACAGACAGAAGAATCTCATAAATGAGAATATGAATTTCAGCTATCCAAGCTATACGGACATCAAGCACTTACCTAAGTACACCTTCTACACATTCATCAATGAAGGTGAAGGATCTGGTCTGAAGTCCATCTCCCCACATCTCAAACTTATCAGTTGAAATGAGAGTCTTTCTACCAAACGCAGCTGCATGGGGCCTACTCTCTCCCACCTGTACAACAGATATAACCAAGTAATAAAATTAGGAAAAATCCAACAAGCAGCAAATCATGCATATTTATTAGTTACCACTACAATCAAAAGCTTACCATTCCATGTTCCAAAAGGACCATAAATGTTATGGAACCTTCCAATACGGCCCTCTATGCCAAAACCTTTTGTGTAGTGCTTGCACAACTCCTCTGTTGCAGGCTTCTCTAATCCATAAGCATCTTGAGGCTAAACCCAAGTGTAAAAGTTAACTCATTAACTCTATCCATAACTTATGAAGGAAAACTATGAGATTAAAACAAATGTGACCAGTAAGAGTAACTAACCTCAACGGCCAGGCATCAGACTCTTTCAAGCTCACGTTAGTTTCCAATTGCTTAAATTCAGGGTAGATACAAGCACCAGAAGCATAGAAAAACCTGCACAAACCCAGTTAACAAAATTAAATACAAAAAGAAAAGACATATATGTGCACTAATTGGAGAAATTCCATGTGCAGCGTGGGCAATTTGACCACTGGCAGCCAAACCTCATGGTGGCCTGATTATTAAACTCAACGGGGAAACCTACATCTGGTGGTCTAAAGAAGTTGTTGTCCAATGGTATAGCCACGCATGGACACTCTCATCAGTGATGGTTTGTTGAATTTAATAAGTTAGTTTTTTTTTTTTTTTTTTTTTATAATATCTTAATCTAGTTTTTTTAATTTTGTTTATTTTCTAATAATAATCTCAATGTTCTTTTAATTATGTATTTATTGAATTTGAAGTTATTTTTTAAAATTAATTTTATGGTTTTTTAAAAAGAAAAACTAAATAGTTTTTCCTTTCTTTGTGTTTTTATTCTTTATTTTGTTGATTTTCTAAGACTTTAAGACTCACTTGATTTTAGATTTCTTTAAATTCTTTTTATTGTTCATGCTGATGTGGCATGCGAATTTTTTAAAATCTTAAATGTTGAATGTACATAAGATGACACATTTCGTCTTGTTATTTTAATTTTTTTAAAATAAATTTTATTCTATTTTAAAAAGAATGTACGACATTGTACAATTCATAAATTTATTTTTTATTATTTTTTATTTAATAAAAATTTATTATTATTATTATTATTATAATATTTGTCCACCAAGACCTGATAAAGGGTTTATTTTTGTCGTACAAAGAGAGAGTGTACAGTGTCACAGGCCATTACTTCATAGATAAAATAGGGAACGGAGAATATTAGAAATCACGTCATTACTTTATTATTTTTTTTATTAAAGAAAAAAATAGTATCTAGATATCTAGCTTGTATTTCTTCATATTAAAGATTTTGGCTAGAGTTTTATATAAATTTTTTTACATGATAGATTTTATTTTAATTTTTTCATCTTTAAGTATATCATTTAATATGGTGTACTTTAATTTTTTAAATTCAAGTATTTAATAAGATTAATATTTGAAATTAAAATGGAGATTCATAAAATAGAAATTTCAAAAAAAAATTCTATATTCAGTCAGTTTAAAATTTTAAAAATAAAAATAAAAATAAGGCATACTCAACTAGATTTGTTTTTGTAAGTTCTTTATATCACATATTGTTTATGTGATATAATTCAATTTAAAAACTAAATTTAAAATATAAATGTTATAATCAAGTTTTATCCGATCAATTATTACTAATTGGCATGGTGTGCACGCGCTGTAGAGGCAGGTGATGAGTACAAAAGTGACTGGAAAAAAGAGAGGCCGGAGAGTACGGAATCGGATGCTTAAACGTTAAACGAAAAGTTTGACCGAATATAGCCGGTGGAAGATGAATAAAGATAGGTTGATTACTCTCATACCACTCTTATATTACTCTTTTTATTTTATAATTATTTTTATTTTTTATTTTTACTTAATAATTAAGAAAATAAATATTTTACTGAGAAATGATATTTACAGTTATGGTTGTACAAGCGACGTGCATTCATTTTGAAAAAAATAAATTAATATGTGACTCACATGAAAAAAAAAACAAACTTTTTAATCGTAGACCCCACTCTTTTTCAAAACGATTGCGCGATATTTATAATTTCACGACTGTATATAATATTATTTTTATAATTATATATATTTTTAATTTTTTTAATAATTAAAAATATTTAAAAAATACTTAAAAAAATTCAAATCCACTAAAATGGTAAAGGAGTGTTAAAACGGTGATAAGCCTAACATTAGTCACGAAAGACATGTGGGCCGCGGCACGAAGCGATTTCTTTTCCCTTCTTATCTAATCTACTATGATTTATTTTAGTAACGATAGATAAAGTTTTAAGGGTTAGTTTGATTATACAATTTAGATGAGATAAAATTAGATAAAATATTTTATTAAAAATTAAATAAAATATTATTATAATATAATTTTTTTAATATTAATTTTGTTTTAAAATTCGAAATACTTAAATTTTTTATTATATTTTATATGAAAATTTAATAAAGTTATAATGATTATATAAGATGATATAATTTAGCTTTATATAATTTTTTTATTGAATTTTGATTTTTTTCATTTATTTTTTTATATTCTTAAATATTTTAAAAAATCACAACATCACTAAAAAAATATTTACTTAATCACTAAGTAAATAAAAAATAAAATAAAATAATTCGGTAAAAAAAAATAAGCTCCCGAATTGGGAAGCTTTAGCATTTCTGTTAAATAAAAATTAAATCGAAGTCTCGTAATTCGCTGCTGATCTACTTATCGTGTCAGCCACTCAACCTGCCTACATGTTATATGAATCACCAAGACCACTTTCTCCTTTTCTTTATTTTTTTAAAGCTAATTTTCCATCCAATTCCCATCACCTTTTATTTATGCGTCCTTCCCGTGATGCTCCTTCCTTTTCATTCACCTTTTGATTTTCATTATTATCCCAAAAGCTTTTTATATTTTTCAAATGGTAGGTTAATAAAAAACCATTCCACCTTATTAAAAAGTTTTTGTTTTATATTGAGTTGATCTTCTATTTAATAAAATAAATAAATTATTGAACATGTCCTTTTAAAAAGAAATAGGTTAAAATTAGCTTATTTTATTTGTTCATTACAATCAATTTAATTCATTGGTTGCTTTAATAGAGACGTGTTTTGTGATACTTTATATGATATGAATAATGATAAGTAATGTATGAGATCATGTATTATTTAAAAATAAAAAGTTTTTATTTTTTATAAGATTTTAATAAGAGTTCAATTATATCATTGACTAGTCTTTTTTAAGTATAGGCCACGTGATTTGGACATTCTATTAAGATGTTATATGTTTAATAATTTTCTTGCTAGATACAAGTTAATTTTCTAACCATTATTGATTACCTTATGAAAAATGATAAATTTACAAGTCTTTTTAAATTATGATATCAAATAGGGAGTATTTATATAAAATTGAGATTATTTTTAATGAAATGATACGATTGCATTAATTGATTATGAAGCAAATTATAATATAACTGTAAAAAGGTTATAAATATATTATTACGCTTAATTTAGTAATGATTTTACCATTTAAAGACTATAAAATTTGATCTAAAGTTTGCTCTGTTTGAATTTAGAGTTGATCTTAACTCATTTGATCTCATATAATCATTACAATTTTTTTGAGCTCATACATAAAATATAATAAATAATTTAATTTTTTAAAATCTTAAAATTAAAATAATATTTATTTAACTTTTAATAAAATATTTCATCTTAATTACGTAACCAAATTTGTAACAGAGTATAAGAAATTTCGGCAACACTCTGATTCGTCCACGAGAAGTTGGAGGTCTTGATTTCGTGTCCAACGAAAAAGGGTGAAAAATAGTAAGAATTTCTTAGAAAATGGCATAAATCCATATTTGACAAGGCACGAGCCAATTTGGGTTGGTGGACGGAGTAGTTAGGTGAAAAAAATAAATAAAGTTTAACATGATTAATCTTATTTACCAAACGACTTTTCTCAAAAATGCGCCATGATTAATCTTCTTGAAGAAGCTTTCCTCGATAAATTGATGGCGTTGGCCACCATGAAAACACACTAATGATGGCCTTTGTTAATGCCCTTTTTTTTTAAATCTATTTTATTTTCCATATTGTTCGTGTTAATGCTCAATGTGGATTGAAAAGACTGTCCACAACTTTACTTTTAATCCCTTTTTTTTTATTATTATTATTATTATTATTATTATTATTATTAACTTGCATGATCATTACTTTGATTTTATGAAACATATTAAGACAGGATAGGATAAGAGTTACATATTTGTTAGAAGTAGAACCCATTAAACCGCGTTATAATGTGCTGTATTTATGTTGGAGTAATGATATATGTATAATTATTTTTATAACTATTTATACAATCATATTTTAAAATGAAAATATTTATATAAAACAATGTTATTTTTATAAAAATATCACTTATATAAAACATATTTCTATAAAGAATTGTAAAAAAATATTATGTATCTATCATTTTCTCTTTCTATCTCTTCGCACAGAGTGGACAGAGTACTCTAGTGTTGAAAAATAAAAACTTAATAAAACCTAAAAAGTTACTTATCTCAACAACTCAAATAATGTGTCTTTCCCAAACTCCAAATTCAAGAGAGGCCAATGCCATTCTCTTGCAATCTTTCTTCGGCGAACCTACCCTAACCATATTGTTCCTTGTCTTCTCGCCTTGAAAATTAAGCCCAAAGAGGTTGTGCAAAAGAAACAGATCTTTGGGACAACCCCAAATCAAAAACAAAACAACCCTACCAATAATATAGGCGGAAGACAATTACACCCTAACTACTAAAGTTCATCGTCCCATTAAGTCGCATGTTAGTTTTCTTCTTCTTTTCCTTTGAACTTTTAAATTTTCTTCCGACTAATATTACATATAATCATTTTTATATACTTTTTACGTACTTCATTGATGTGATTGACTGAATCAAAATTTTTTATTATACAATTAATCACATAAATAGAATGTCTAAAATAATACATAAAAATGATTGTACATAAAATTTTTGTATTATTATTATTTGCATTCACATAGACTTCAATTGTATTCATGGTTTGATTGTTGGTTAATCCATTATTTATTCTTTCATTTACTCAATAGGGTTTTATCATGACTTCTATGATTATGTAATTCTTCTGTGATTTTGTTCAATTTATTATTGAGTTGATAGATTGGTTCAATGGGTCTTAACTCTTTAGGAAACATTCTTCGGTAATTGTATAGAGAAAATATTATAATTGAAAGGCTTAATACATTCATGATAAATAAGTGTATTTTATTCACTAAATGTGTACAAATTACAAGTAGCATAATCTTTTTTCCCTTTCTTTATTTCGTTCGCTTGTGAATTTGAATATTGGAATTGCTAGATGTATTTTGGAAGTGCTAATCGAGTTAATGACGTAAATTTTAGAGATGAGTATGTTATAAAAAAAATTCTATAACAATATGAGATTTAATAATAATTCACTTAGCATATTATTTTATATTTTGTTTAAGTTTAGAAAAATATTTTAGTTATAAAATTATTTTATAAAAATATATTCACAAATTAAAATAATTTTATTATAGTATAATAAAATAATTTTTATTATAAAATAAATATACCGTATAGTGTGAAATGATGTTAATTTGTAATTTATTTTCATAAGATTTCATACATAGCAATAACAATTTTCTAAGTTTTATATCTGGCCCACCATGAGAGCCCACTCCTCGGCCTTATCCCCTTATCCTCTGGGAGACCTATTGGCGATCGATCAGAACAAGCCAGTATTGTAGTTAGCAAAATCAAGAAACGAGAAGAAAATGGCGGTGATGAAGAGCATGGGAGTCGTGGGCGGCGGCCAAATGGGCTCGGGAATCGCTCAGCTCGGTATCGTTCACGGTATCGACGTATGGCTGATTGACTCCGATCCGAACGCTCTAGCCAGAGCCTCCAAATCCATCTCTTCCAATATCCAACGCTTAGTCTCCAAAGGGCTACTCTCTCAGGTTCCATATCAATCTCTCTCTCTGTCTCTCTCCTCCCTACTCAATTTTTAAAATCAGGATGTGAAGATGGTCTATTATGGATGAAAAACTAGTAAATTTTGAAAATATAATTGGTGAATATGTTATGAGGAAAAATATAATTGCAAGTATAATTGTGTATTATTTTATATATTAATGTGATGTAATTAGTTAAAAAATAGATTTTATTAAAAATAGTATTAATTTAAATTTTAAATATGAATAAATTAATATTCATATACAGATTAACGTACGACTGTATTTATATATAGCAAAACTTATATTATGAAAAACAAGGGCAAATAATCTCTAGAGGAATAGGAGTGGAGATTTTTTTCTTGAATTATTGTAAAAAATTCCTTATCAAATTTCTGTGCACTTCCAGAATTAGTACGGTATTCCTGACACCCCGTGCGAATAAAAAAAATTTCACTAGATTTTTGTCATTTCCAGCTGCACAGATGGCCTATTGCTGTCCTACTTCAAATGTTCAGTGGCTTAGAGCATAACGTGAAAGTCATTTTTAAAATTAAAAAAAAATATATAAATTTTTTATAAATTTAAAATCTTCTTATCCATAATTTCACATTAGATTAGTTATTAGATTCATCAAAATAATAATATAATATTATTTTTTTAATAATAATATAATTTTTTTTCATATTTTACAATTATATGGATATATATATTTTTGCCTTTTATTAACTTATATGAATATGCAGTAAAGCAGTTAACTTATTAATATGCAGTAAATGCAGTAAAACATTTGATGAATTAAAATGCAGTAAAACAGTTGACGTATAATATGCAGAAAATGCAGTAAAACATTGAATTAAAATATAGTAAAATAGTTACAGTATAATATGCAGTAAAGCAGTTGATGAATTAAAATGCAGTAAAATATTCAGATGATGAGTGTATAGTAACACTTCATATTTGAAGGAAATGAGACAAACAATGTAGGTCAAAACTTCCCATTATTTAATTTGACTAATCCAATACAGCTCTTTTTTACTCATATTCATCATTTTATGCATTTGACTTGGCTTTTGATGAAGTCAATGCCAATGCTTTTAGAAACCTGGATTTTGCTTCTTTATTTAGCTGGTTCACGAGCCTGAATGAGTTCCTTAGAGTGGAGGTTTGGAGGTAGAGACGAGGATTTTGAATTTGAGACCTTTTATGAAGTGCTTGGTTCTTTTGCCACTTTATTGGTCTACATTACAGGGATTATTGCAGCTGCCACCGCAATCAGTGTGAAGACAACAAATACATTTGTGCACGCAGCAAACAGAGAGGCAGGACATTTGTTCATTACGAGGGTCGACATTGAATCTATTGACTAAACTAATTAATTTTAAAGCAAGGTCCAATCATTGGAATAAAAATGGTAAAGAAAACATATTTGTGAGAACAGAAATTTCATTTATAGAATGAAAGAGTTTAATGGTTCTAAAATTCCTGCAAGCTTGTGCTGGTGAAACATTAGGATGTTAACAAAATGTGTCAACTCTACCTAAAAGGCTGCAGGCAGTAGTGCATTGGGACGTTTAAGATGTACAAAAAGCCTGGAAGAGCTTCATTCAGCTGATATAATTATTGAAGCTATTGCCGAATATGAAGATGCGAAGAGAAAGTTATTTCTTGAGCTAGATGAGATTGCGAAAAGTTCGGCCATTTTGGCATCTAATACAAGCTCCATCTCCATTACTCGTCTAGCATCTGTGACCGGTAGACCCCTCCAGGTTATACTCTTCAATCTTTCCTTCACCCGAGGTTATGATTAGATATCTAATACATTTACCTGCTTGTATAAGTTATAGCGGAGTTTTTGCTCTCTGTAAGTACCTGTACTGTTTTTACCAGACGAGAATTCGGATTATGTCTGACCAACGTAGTTCATCTGCAGGTGATTGGCATGCATTTCATGAATCCTCCTCCTATTATGAAATTGGTGGAGGTCATACGCGGTGCGGACACATCAGATGAGACATTTAATGCAACAAAAGCCTTGGCTGAGAGGTGATTTCTTGAAAGTTCTTGTAATGCAGAAATCTGTTAGTATTTTTATCCCGTCGCACACCATTTTCCCAGCTCAGCTGCCCTTAGCTGCTGCAGGCTAATAACACACTCTTGTCCTTCGTACCCAAATCAGAGGAAAATTTAAGCTTTAATCCCTGTCTCTCCGTCTCTAAATAGTGGATGGGTAGCAAACTATGTTCGTGTTCAAACCCCTTGGGATTAGTCAGGGCAGTGTTTCCAGACAACTGGTGCCAATTAAAAAAAAAAAAAAAAGACTATTCTTGTGTACATGTGCATGCTAGTCTCTGCACTCGTGATAGGGCTGCTAAATATTTCTCTCCCTTTCTCTGATTTTTGCATTGGAAATCATCTTGTTAATGGCATGTCCTTTCCTCTTGTTAAGAATATAATATAAATAATTAAATTTACATCTTTCTACCAACTTAAGTCTTTGGAATAAATAGTAATTTCACATGATATTGAAGCAGATGTCCTTAGTTTGAACCATCCTTAGTTTGAACCATTTCTTTACACAGTACTCTATTTAATTAAATATTCCACATGTTAGCCCACTTATTGAGAGAGAGTCTGTCTTACATGTGATAGAGATTGTTAAAAATATGATATAATTAATAAAATTTATTTCTTTTCATTAGCTTAAGTTTTTAAACAAGTGGTAGTTTTATATAGTATTAGAGCAGAAATTCTGTGTTTGAACTCTGATTGTACGCTCTATCCCATTTAATTGAGTAATTCTACGTACAATCGTGAAGTACGTAAATGCTAAGTAATTCTTTTGAAACATAGTGTGATCTACTATTAAAGGATTAATTTTTTCATATAAGTCTCATATTTTATTTATTTTTTTTAAAATGATTATACAATGACTACATAATTTAACGGTGACAAATATCTTTTCTCCTGTATGTATATAACTAAGTAGCTCTTACCTACTTACACTTTATGTTCTGTCTTTCTTAAAGAAAGGGAGCTGTGTATAAATACAGGGGAGGCCCTCTATCTATGCAGAGGCCCAAGGCAAAAATCTAATACGAGGCCTTTCCATTTGTAATAAATAATAAAATAAAATATTATATTATATATAATAGTAAATTTCTATGTAGAATTATTTTTGAACTTTCTTAAGAGACAAAATTACTTACAAAATTATTTATCAAAGTTTGGCATTCAAGATTTGCCATTATTCTATATTTTAATTGATAAAATGACTAATTTATTTATTTTGTCTGCGATATAGTACTTCTAAATAAGATTTATTAATTTGATTACAAGTATAGTGAATAACATTCTATGCAAAAATGTGTGTATTTGGAAAAGAATTAATTTAATATTTTCGACTGGGTTTTGAAATAAAATGAAAAAATATTGAATATTTATTTATGGAGAGTACGTAACAGACACTAACAATGAGAGAGGGACATAACAGAAGGAGAGAGCTGCTTGATTTTCCTTTTATTTTGTGATAATATTTTAAGGTAACTAAATATAAACTATGTTTGGATAACTTTCGTTCATTCATTGTACAATTTTAGTTAATTACTTTTACTGCCTACTTATTTTCAGGCAGCAAGGTGCCAAGGCCTCTTTCTTTTTTTTTTTCTTTTAACTTTTGCCTGATTTTTTCGCAACATGCATTTCAGTCATTTATTGGCCATTTTTCTATTCCACTATAATGGCTCTTACATTTTCCTCTTTCTCAGTTTGTGTTTTGTTGGAGGCCTCAATTGGGGTGGGGCCTTGGCAATTGCCCAAGTCGCCTACCCCTTATGCTCGTCCTGATAAATGGCAATAGATTCTGCAGTCTTGGGGTGTCGTAATTTATCTGGTGACTTGTGAATTTCCAGGTTTGGCAAGACGGTTGTATGCTCTCAGGATTATTCTGGCTTCATAGTAAACCGGATCCTTATGCCGATGATAAATGAAGCATTTTTTACTCTCTATACTGGTGTAGCAACGAAGGAAGACATTGATACTGGTATGAAGCTAGGGACAAACCATCCAATGGGTCCCTTAGAGCTTGCTGATTTCATCGGATTGGATGTCTGCCTGTCCATAATGAAAGTTCTTCATGCTGGCCTTGGAGACAGTAAATATGCACCCTGTCCTCTCCTTGTGCAATACGTTGATGCTGGTCGACTTGGAAGAAAACGTGGTATCGGTGTGTATGAATATCGTAAAGTGCCTGAACCAGTGAAGCCATCACCTCGACTTTGAAACATTTAGCACGGTGAGAATAATAAAATTTTCAGCTTTAGGGCATCTGTAAACATGAACTATGGCCTACCTCAGTCAAGTTGATAAGAATCGCAACATGCTGCAAGCAGATGAGGAGTGTATCAGTATGGACTTCTCGTTCTTGGGCATTTGAGCTCTCCTAGACGTTCAAGGGACATACCTAGTAAATGACCTCTCAATCGGTACGGACCCCGTGGTACCTTGTGGTTTTGGACCTATATTTGTTTAATTGTAGTGAGGATAAGAAAAGGGTGGTCACTTCCAGGGAGCCGGTCTTCCAATTTCATACAACATGAAAATTAGATGAGAATTCCTTCATGATCTTACTGCAAAACATATATAGAGCTCATTATATAGATAAACCAAAAGCTAAACATGAAAATTACCTAGTCTAGAAAATCCCATTCCTTAAATTAAGCTAATTAAAATATTGCTAGTATCTCATAAGAGATATCATATAATTTTGTTACTAAATGGGATCATGACATCGGCCACTGCCAAATTCTTAACCCTTATTTTGGCTTGTTCCACATATTTTCATTGTGTTCTCTCACATGGTGAGGCCCACGAGTCTTACCAAGTCTCAGATGATGGCGTGAAGGAAACCAACTTTGGATTATTCATCGCATTCATCGCATTTTCTGTTGATTCCGTGATCATACTGATCAGAAACAGGATATGCATTGACTGCAAATAAAGCAATGCAAGCTTGCTATTACGTGTACGTCCTATGGCAGTGGCAAGTAGATCAAGTCATGTGAATGTGGTAAAGCTGTGCTTATTGCGTCGTTCGTGTATACAACAACAGATTTTGTCATATTCTAGGAACACCGATCGAAACGGTTGTTGTGACATAAATATTAATCTTGCTTCGGGTTTGGGATCCAGTTGTCAACAAAAGGTACGTATCCATCAAGATTTATATATGAAAAATATTTTCGTCATAAAGAAATTATTTATAAATAAATTTATAAATTAATATGATTATATATAATATATCTAATTATAAAATTATTTTTATTATAAAATAAATTTAACAAATTTTATAAAACTATATTTATTTTATATAATTTATTTATGTTTCTTTATATATAATGTCTCAAATTGATTGTCACAGGCTCAAAAGTAAATTCATCATGAAAATAGAGTCACAAAAGTCAAATCTGGTAGCTTAATATCACATGGCCGCCTCTACCTTACCTTTATCCAAAACTAAAAGGAAGATAAAAAGTCCAGTCACAATGCAAGAGTGCGATTGGTTTCCAGTTTATTCTATGCACAATTCAATCATAGTATTTCTAACAGTAATTTGTGTAACTGATCTTGCTACAAAGTCTCGCATCCAGATTGGATGGTGTTGGACTTTAACACCATGTGTTACGTTCATATACCATGTAAAAACTATATTTGTATGTATGGAGGACAAATCACATTGAAAGATTTGATTTTTAATTCAAATGTAAAATAAAAAATGCAAATTCTATATCATTATTGCTTGCCAGCTAATCAATGCTTTGTGTGAGACAAGGAAATCAGAAGGAGATCCTCTTTTCCCATGATGCACAGTGAAACATGACCCAAGTAGAGGAGCCTATTTATTTGAAGTATACTTCATGGTTCAACATGGGTAGCCCCCCCATTTTCCCGGCCTAAAGAAGTAGTTGTAAGAGAGCATCTTCTTTATGGCTGAAAGAGACTGAATTGGAATCCTATGGGCCAGTAGCTGTCGTTTTTTTTTTTTTTTTTTTAAATATGGATACCGACGTTTATTAGATAAGAAAGGAGATAAAAAAAAAAAAAAAAGGAGAGAGAGAGAGAGAGAGCAAGTTTATTAAAGCTGACATTTATACTCTCAAAAGGGTGTTGAGAACAACTGAGATTGGGCCCATTGGGGTAAGGCGACTTGCAACAATGAAGTTCTTGTTCCAGTGTCCGTGCTGCTCTTGTTTCTGCTTCATGAAGCCCAAGAAGGGCCAGGCAAAAGTGAAGGAAGCAAAGGAAGAGAAGAAGGAAGCCAAGGAAGACAAGAAAGAGTGACAATTTGGTTGCTGCACAACTGTTCTTTCATTCTGCTTCCAGATGATTGATGCTTTTAGTATGCACGTACAAGCTGTAATGCCTCTATTTATGATTGCTAAGCATAGAAAATAAAATGTCACCTGTTTATTTTCCCTAGTTCCATGCAATGCACGCATGCCAGCATCTGGATTTGAAGTCTCTGCCCGTATATATGATATATCTATATACCTGCTATTTGAGCATGCCCGTTTACTGCATGTACGTCATGTATGTAGTTTGATCACTAGTAGATTGTTCTGCTCAAGGTTCTCTGGAGCATTCATGGTAACAACTGACCTGGATATATAATATGCTTACATTTGCAGCTTTTTATTCTGATTGAGATTTTCGAACAGCTATCTCTGCATGAAATTTACAGCAGAGTTTGGAGAGAGATGGAGACAGTGTGTGGATCCTCTCTGGCTAGATCTACAGTAAATTTCAGACAGAAAACTCCAGAGGATCTGGTAACTGGTTTCAAGGCATGGCTAATGCCTTTTTTTATGAGAATGCCATGGAGATATAATGAATGCTTTATTTCTCCACCGGTGGACAATTTCACAAATGAGAATTCAGACATTACACATTTGTGTGCTCAAATAAGCATGCTGATTACTGGAACCTGCTTGTGTGCATTGTTTAACAGCATTTAAAAATGGAAACAGTAGTTTTAACTTCCCATAAGTCATTGTAGGCAGCCGGGGAAAATGGAAAAACAAAGGGAACTTTCTGCTGGTTTTCATGGTCATTTCTGCTTTACTTTAAGCACCTACTTCTATTGAAATGACGACTGAAAGCACTAGCTGTTTGAGACGCATGCTGTTCCTCCTTTTTTGTTGTACTCGACTACCGATGAGGTTTGAGTGTTTAACAGTCAGTACCCAATGTTTGTTTATTTATTTATTGCAGCTGTAACCATCAACTTTAGGTAATTATGCAAAATAATAATAATAATGTTAGTTACAAGTTTTAAAATAAACTGTCCTTTTTTTTTTTTATTTAGACATATCTAAGACGGTAGATTCCGGAAGAATCCACGAAATGGCGATTGATTAATGTAGATGGAGTAGGTATTTTACTTCATGGCTTTCGATTTTTTAGTGCGCAGACAATTGGATTAATTAATTAATTGCTTTTCGTCATTTCTTGACGATTTCGTTTTATTGTTTATTGGAAAAATGGAAACCCTGTCCTCTTTTTTTTTTTTTGGTCAGATATAGCGAACAATTTAGAATCAAACATTGCATCTCGAATATTTCATGTGGTTCCTATTTATTGCGTTTTTATCACTTATTTATGAACATTAGAAGGAAGGAATTAAGGAGAAGTAGTGGAGGAGAGATATGTCTCCGATCGAAGAGTACCTTCTCAGGTGGTAATATTATTAATACACCTTTGCTAGAGAGTAGTGGTCACGACGATCCTGGCCAAGAAGAAATAAAATTAGGAGAGTTACTAGTGGAAGAGAGTGTTGGACGTGGCGGAGGCCAAGAATCAGCTCTTGTTTTCCCTAACGAATGATTCTGACCAATGTTTTCCATCAGAGTATTGGTATGGAATTCAACTTGGTCAAAATTTAATTAGAAAATTTCCTTTCTTTTAAATTTATCTAATCACTTTTCAATAGTACTAAATAATAAACTTTTCAAATTTATCACTATTATATTAAAATATCAATTTTGATTTTTTTTTCCAATTCTAATTATAATTTGAATATTTATTCGTTATTAAAAAATTAGACATTAATTTTTTAATGTTCATATTCTTTTTACGGATAAAATTTTTTGACGATTTTTTTTTTTTTTTACAATGGTCATATTTTTTTAACAGATATATCTTTTCAAAGTTGTTTAGATAAAACTGGTCTATTTCTTCATATATATAAATAAAAGAATAATACTACATATAATCATTTTTATATATGCTATTAATATGATTAGTTATATTACTTTTTGAATACACAACTAATCAAATCAATGAAATGCATAAAAAAATACGTAAAAGTGACTGTATAAAAAATGTTGCTTTTATATAGAAAAAGCAACATAGAT